>NC_080064.1:116679225-116986165 GCF_949987535.1 Balaenoptera acutorostrata | reverse complement strand
TCTTTAAACATTCAATGAAAAGGCTGGGCTACATAATCACTGCATGACTTTCAAGGGCTAAGAGATGTGTAAATTATAATCATTTATAATTTTATCTGCTGAGTAGAGCAACCTACCGCAAATCTAGTATAAGAGCGCTAGTCCCACTACTTTTTTCTAAATAAATTTATTTATTTATTTATTTTTGGCTCCGTTGGGTCTTCATTGCTGTGTGTGGGCTTTTCTCTAGTTGCAGCGAGTGGGGGCTACTCTTCATTGGGGTGTGCGGGCTTCTCATTGCGGTGGCTTCTCTAGTTGTGGAGCACGGGCTCTAGGTGCGTGAGCTTCAGTAGTTGTGGCTCGTGGGTTCTAGAGCGCAGGCTCAGTAGTTGTGGTGCACAGGCTTAGTTGCTCTGCAGCATGTGGGATCTTCCCGGACCAGGGATCGAACCCGTGTCCCCTGCATTGGCAGGTGGATTCTTAACCACTGTGCCACCAGAGAAGTCCTAGTTCCACTTCTTAATATTTATATGCAAACCTCATTTTATGGTGTTTTGCTTTATTGTGCTTCTCAAATACTGCATTTTTTACAAACCAAAGCTTTGTGGCAACCCTGCGCTGAGCAAGTCTATTGGCCCCATTTTTCCAACAGTATTTGCTTACTCTGTGTCTCTGTATCACATTTTGGTAATTCTTGCAATATTTCAAACTTTTTCATTATTTTTTTTTAACATCTTTATTGGAGTATAATTGCTTTACAATGGTGTGTTAGTTTCTGCTTTATAACAAAGTGAATCAGCTATATATATATATACATATATCCCCATATCTCCTCCCTCTTGTGTCTCCCTCCCACCCTCCCTATCCCACCCCTCTAGGTGGTCACAAAACACCAAGCTGATTTCCCTCTGCTATGCGGCTGTTTCCCACTAGCTATCTATTTTATATTTGGTAGTGTATATATGTCCATTCCATTATTCTTTTATTTGTTATGGTGATCTGTAATCAGTGAACTCTGATGTTACTATTGCAAAAAGATTATGACTCTGAAGGCTCAGATGATGGTTAACATTTTTTAGCAATAAAGTATTTTTTAATTAAGGTATATACATTTTTAAAAGACATAATGTTATTGCACATTTCATAGACTACAATATGGTATAAAAATAACTTTTATATGCACTGGGAAACCAAAAAGTTGTGACTCTCTTTATTGCGGTATTTGCTTTATTGCGGTGGTCTGGAACCTACAATATCTCTGAGATATGCATGTATGTAATGTGCATCTTTTTCTGTTTATGTTGCTACCTCTATTTATCTTTAGGCTGGACTGATTAGCCTACTTCTTGTGAACAATATTATTGTTCACACTGAATATCATATTATAGTTTACAAAGTGCTGTCAGGCTAGAAGACAGGCAATAGGGCATAATCATAAAAGAGTGGTGGCTCAGGAGCCACGTTGCCTGGTCTTGATACCTCCTCTACTACTTCCTAGTTGCATGACCTTGGAACAGGTCCTGGTGCCTCAGTGATGTCAGCTATACAAAAGGAATACAAAAATAGTTACATCGTAGGGTTACTGTGAAGATTAAATAAATTAATACTTTAAAGTGCTTCAGACAGTTGCACAGCCCATAGCAAACACTCAGTGACCATTAGCTACAATGTTAATTATTATCATGTCCCTTGTTCTTCACAAGGCTGAAGAGGCGTTTCCAGGGACACTTCAGAAGAAGCAGCTGTAGGTTAAGACAAGCTGGACTGATGGCCAAAAGTCACCAAATGCAGAAGTGTCTAGTGATGAGAGCAGACCTGAAGCACTCTAGTTTCCAATCCAGTGATCTCTCTATACACTGCTTCACTGTGAAACTAAGGGCTGGAGTTTGGCCATTCACTGGTCTGATGAGCTTCACTCCAGCAGAATCTGCCTGGTAGGTCAGACAGTACCCCACAGTGTTCCACCAGCCATCTCAAAGTTCTCAGCTTGAGAACCTTCAAACAAGGCTAATAACTATAAAGCTTTCTGTGTGAGGCACAAACCTGTACATATAGAACCTCCCAAAGACTGCTGCCTTTACTTCCTTTTCACTGGAAGTAATTCATCTCTTCTTTTAATAGCCACATCACTTTATCTGCACCTCTTCCATTTGGCATCATTCACTTCCCAGCACACGTTATGGCATCCTGCACACATGTCTTATCTGCTCTGCTACACTGCTCACTCGTTGAGTAAACTGTTGCTGCCTTATTCTTTTTATACCTGATTGTGTACTTTATCAGTATCTGTTGATTGAATGGATGGATGAATGAATGAATGAATGAAGGTATCCTTGAGGGATTGAAGTATTTGGGATCAGAATCAAACCCCTGCAGAAAGACACAGTTTAATTCAGCTCTAGTCAATTTTGAGTGGTGAAAATATCCCTGGCACTTTACCAGATGTTATAGGGGATCCAAAACATATGTCATAGTCTCTTAAAATTTTTTGGATGGGCAAAGACTTATCTTCATGGAGAAATTATACCTGAGGGAGAAAAAAGGAAATGATATAAGAGAGTCCTGGCAGTGCTTAAATTAGAAGCCTTCTCCAAAATTTCATTTTTTGTTAGTTGTTGGAAATTTGGAGTACATTTATGTATGAAAACATTGTCATAAATTGTGGTCTGTTTTCAATATTGGTCCACAATATTTTGCCAGAAAAGTCAAAGACGGAAAGGACTTCAGAATTTATCTGGTGAAAACCTTTCATTTTATAGAAAATACAGTGTGGCTTTCTCAGGATCACACAGTGAGTGAACTGAGACTAGAATCTGAATCTCTTGACTTCCTATTGTGTTCATTTTAGTAACACTCAGTACTAATGACAGAAAAAACCATCATTATGACAGTGTACTGTATTTATATAAATATTTATCAAACACCCATTATGTGACAGACACTGCAAATGTTTTTTCACCCAGACTACTGCAGACTCAGGCATCATCCTTGACTGCTCCATCTCCTTCCTCTACCTTCTCTCCTACCTTGTCCTGCTTATTTTACTGCCTAGATATTCCTCAGATCCATCCCCTTCTCCCCATCCCTACCATCACTTTCTTAGTTCAGGCCATCTTAACTCTTATCTGGCCAATTACAGCAGCTTTCTATACAATCTCCAAAGTGATTTGTCTCTGATATCTTAAAAACAAACCATATCATCTCATTTCTCTGCTCAAAATCTTTTCATGAGTCCACACTGTCAATAGGATAAAATGTACGCTCCCTAACTTGTTCTGCGAAGTTCCCCATAGTCTAGCCCTCCCTACCTCCCTGTCACTCCCTGCCTCCCACTGGGTGCTACAGTAACACACACCTGCTTGCCATTCTCTGCTCAGACCATGATGTTGTTCCTCCCTGTGTCAGCTCAGTCCTCCCTTCTGCCTGAATCCGCACCTCCCCACTCCTCTCACCTAGCTAGTCTTTATCTGCCCTTAGGTACCAGAAGTATCCATTTCACTCTCTCCAGGTTGCTTCCAACCATCTACTGAGTACAGGTTCTTGAACTCCTTACCCAACGGACTGTGATAGAGGAAAATTCAAAGCAATTCTTTCACCCCCTTATTAAATGACCAGAGAGTTTCTAAAGATTTAAAGTGTCCAAGAGCTTTGCTTGGGTAAGAATCCTCAGTATTGCTGGATGCACTGCACTGACTGAAGAGCTGTGGATGGCCTCTCTGAGGCAGAGACAGCTTGCATGCAGTGACTCTGAGTACCCAGAGAGCAAGAATGGTCAGGGTTCCAGATGTAGATGGCCAGCTACCCTGGCAGGAGGATTGTCCCCAGCAGCCACTGCTGGAGTGGTCCTCTATGTAGGTGCTACATCCAGGTAGCCAGTTCTCTTGTCCACCAGCCCTGGCCTTTCCTGGCCCAGTATCCCGCCTCTATAAACTGCTCTCTCAGGGACTTAGGACCCTGACACTTTTCTTTCCTGGTCTCTCCCAGGTCCTCTCACCTTTTCTCTCAGATCTTCTCCAACAAGGGGTGATTCCACCCTCTTTATATAATAGGTGTGTTGGTCCATCAGGGCCCATACATTTTCTTAAAAGCCTATTTAGCAGGTTATGATCTGGGCCATCTGGCAATTTCTCTTGTCCAGTCTTTAAACCCAAAGGTTGATCATTTTCCCAATGAGGGCAAGAAGGTGTTTATTTTGTGCCACAACATTATCTCTCTAGTTAGAAAGAGACTGGTGACATTTATTTACAACAGGGCATTTTGCTAAGCTTTGAGACTTAGCTCAACATCACCACTGACCAGAAGTCACTCTAGCAAGCAGTATTTTCTCCACTCCCCTCCCGCTGGTCTGGGTGCCTCTCCTCTGTGTCCCTTAATAGGCAGAACAATATCTCTCTCGTTGCACTTATTGCACTGTGTTGCAATGATCTGTTTATATGCCTATCTTCACAATGCCTATGAGTTTCTGAGATAAGACAAACATGTCTTATTTGTATTCTTTATCCCAACAAGTGTCTGACACATAGTAGATGCTCAATAAATGATTGATGTTGTTTCACTGACCTCCTTGGCTAATTGGAGTAAATCAGAAAGCTGGCCCCTGCCCTCAAGGAACTTACCTCCCATTTAACATTGATTATTACTACTATGAATGATGAACTTTTCCTGATAGGAGGGGTAGCTGAGACACCAAGAATTACTATGAAGATGGGAGACACATAGAAATACATTTAGCTAACCAACAACCATCAGATCAGCTGAATGGCTAGCTGTGATGATTCAGCATCAGTCAGAGGCCTGTGATAAGAAGTCCACCAGGAGCCCAGGTATCTTACATTCTCTGCAGGGTTCTGGATGAGATATACACTTTGTGGAGGGGTGGCGAGGGCTCTGACCCACAGAGCACAGAGTCAGATACCAAAGGGGTATTTAGCAGATACTTCTTTCAAAGCAGCTCCATGTCGAGGAAAAATCCTAAAGTCTGGAGAAGAGCTGATGAAAAATAAATAAATAAATCTAGCAGAGTCTTAGGAATGCATGAAGGGTGCTTAGAATAGGAAGTCTTCTGGGAACTTTCATTCTTACAGAGGAGATGAGGCAGGTCCTTGTGCAATTGGCATATAGATATCTTTCTAACTTCTTTTCTCCAAATTGCAAAAATTGGCAGAGAAGCAAGATCTAGTGGTGATGAGGGACTTCAGCTAGCAGGACATCTGCTGGAGGTCTCATGCAGAATAGCTGATGAATTCTTGCCTTGCCTTGCTGACAACTTAATCTCTCAGTTGGTAGAAAAAGCAATGAGGGGGAACTGCTACTCAGGACTTAATTATGACCAGTAAGAAAGACCTGGATCATGAGGTATATGTTGTAGGAAACTGGGGGAAAGTGACTATGGCATTTCTGAAAACTAATAATAAATGATAGGGTATCCTCTTATTATAATAAAATATGGCAACCATCTCAATACCTTTTGGGCAGCATTATATGAACACATTAGTTAAAATATTCAGATCAGTGTACCCCAGACACCAGGAGAGCAGATTTCTGAAAGTTCAGAGCAAAGGATTATAATCTTGTGACCCATGATGCAAAATAATAATGGAGCTCCACTCTCTAATGGGATGGGCACTTCTAAGAAATGAAATTCAAGTAACATAACCATGAGTCATCCTGATAAAAAAAGGAGAAGGCAGCTAACAAAACCCATGGGGCTTCATAAAGAGTTCTTTGATGAGCTCAGATTGAATAAAGCCCTGCACAAAAGATATAAGGAGGAAAGTGTAACTCATAACAAATCCAAAAGTTCACATGGTCCTATAAAGACAGTAATAATATTAATGCCCAATATTTACTGAGGATTTGCTGTTGTGCCAGGTATTGTTCTCAGCACTTTACATATATTAACTCATGGATTCCTTGGAAGAATATTATGAAGTAGGGGTAAAATTTATCTTGCTTTTACAGAGGAAGGTTCTAAGAAAACAAAGTGATTAAATTACTGACCCAGGGTCAAAAAACCAAAAAGTTGGGATTTGAATCCAAGCAAGCTGGCTCCGGAGTCGGCACTCTTCACCACTATGCTCTACTTTTATCTACTTCACAACTCTTCTCAGGCCACTGTAGGCAGGTTAAAGAGCAGAATGCATAGGTCTTTGGCAAAATAATAATTTGATATGGCTTTTAAAGGGGATATTCCTGTAACAGGAAGAAGAAGGAAATATAGACTTAATGGAGGAGACAAAATGGGAACAGATGTCAAAGGAAAAGCAGTCCTATTAAACTCTTATTTTGTTGCCATTTTCTTTGAAGCGAGGATTTTTAAGTCGGAAAAGGTAGATTAAACATGGTTGTAATACGGAAGCCAAAATAAAAAGGAAAATGTTTCTTGTTGCTCCAAAATAATAGCTGTCCTGGATTCTGGGGATTTTAGCTGGCCAGAAAGGAAACAAGACCCATTTGTGCTGTGATGGCATACAGGGTTCCCCTGTCAGGAGGGGTAAAGGGGTGATAGGCATGGAACCCGGGACCCTAAAGACCACCCAATTCAGCTCTTTGTCTCATTTCACTCCATATAGTTGACTAGATTTTGCTCAGTTCTGGGCAGACTATTTTGTGGGAAGCATTCATCAACCAGTCCATCCATGTCCAGAGGAGGAAAAGCTGATGGTATAGAGTAGATGCTGTGCTGTACGAAGATCTCCTGATGGAAATGGGGCCCCCTGTGACTACAGATGTAACGTTTGCATGGTACATCACCACTCGGAGAGTGCTTTCAGGTACATCACCTTCCTTGATCCGCACAATATTCTTCAGCAGTAGATGCTCCTGGCCTATTTGATAAGAAGGTTAGAGGAGGAACCCAACACTCTTGCAGAACTGGAAATTCGTTTACACCAAAAACTCTGCCCACTATCCCAGGCTCCCTCGTGGTTGCTGTCTTCAATCATCTGAAGGGCAGTTGTGTAGTACAGGGGTTATATTTGTTCTCTTAGCTCTATCTGGGATCCAAAGGGAAAGGAATTTCCCAGCAGGGTGGCACCCTGATCCTGGAAGTGTTCAAGTGGAACCCAGAGATTAGTTTATAAGGTTATGCTACTGATTGGAGTTTGGTCTGATACCATAGTGGTCCTCAGACTTAAATTTCATGAACAAAACAGCGACAACAACAACAATAATGATAATAAATGGAGGACCGACATAGGATTAACACTCTTACCATCTGCCTTTTATCAGCTCGTTAAAAAAAGGAAACTGAACACCGAGAGAATAGTCTACTGCTACATTGCTTTTTTTGTTTTCACATTTTGCTGTAGACTGGTAAAAAATTTGTCACAAACTGGCAACATTCCACAGCCCATTATTTGGGAAACATTGGATTAGAGGGTTTTTAAGGTTCTTTCTAATTCCAAAAATTGTACTCCTCTAAATCATACATTTTGTTACCTAATTATGCCTTTCTTATATTTTAGCTAACATCCTGAAAGCATTCTCAGTGCCAAGCAATGTGTTAAGTTCTTTACATGTCAGGCAACTTAATCCTCTAAATAACCCTATGTCATCGGTAGTTGCTGGTCCACTTTCAATGGAGACAGACTCAGAGAAGTTCTATGACTTATCCCAGGTCACACAGCTGCGAATTCAACTTTGCTCTCTGCCTTCAATGCCTCTGCTCTCAACGACAGTATCACATGTTTTATTATTAAATACAAACAAAGTATTTCAAATATCTTCCTAGACTCTGAGTTCCTAGATGGCAGGGTGTGTACATTTTAGCTTCCAAATCCCACGACTGATGTTAGCACAGTACCTCTACTGCATTCAACAAAATTAGAAGGTATTTATTAAATACCTACTGTAGTTCAGCTCAGGGCTTCCTGAGGCACACAGAAGATATTTGTTGATTAGCTGATCAACAAATTAGTATAGGAGAATGTTGAATCTATGAAATTGGTAAAACAGTTCTCTTATTTCACTTATATGCTGTCTGAGTATTCAATTTCACAGGAATCACCAACAAGGAGAGTCTTTTCTCTGACTTACTAACTCAAAGGAGGAATGTCCTGATGTTCTATTGCTTCTCAGACTCCCCTCCCATGCCAAGGAGAACAGCAAGGACCCTGTCCTTTATTTCCTGTGTTCTCCAAGCAGCACCAGCTACCTGCCTTGCAGCCTGAAAGACCAAATAGACTCCCCTCTGGGTCTTTTTGAGCCTCTGCACTGTTAAAAGGCTGTTGGGAAGAACCCACTGTGAGCCAAATAGCGGGAAGAGCTGGTTCTCTGAGAAAAGGGGAGAGGACTTGGGATAATATGGTGAAGAGGAAAGATTCTAAAGGGACCAAGAGCCCGATGGTTGACTTCACAGTTTATATTCATATAATGTTCATGATGTGCCCACTGTCCTGTGTGCAGAAGGGGTTTTATTGTATTGCACTGCCACCAGGACAGTGAGAAACCATGTAACTTGCCAAGAACGTCCAATCAGCATAGTTGTTATCTTAGTCTGAGCACAGCAGATGTGACTGAGCAGCCTCCCCCAGCTTGTCCTGAGGACAGGGACTCAGGCGAGGCTGCTGGAGCTGCCCTTGCTGCCCCCCTCTCTGCCACCAAGCTGGAGCTGGGTGTTCCTGTCCCCCTGTCAGCACTGCCCTTCCCACAACACCTATGCACAATCATCCAGTGTCAAGGCTCCGGGATTGTGGGCAGATGAGAAGGAAAGTGAGAAGAGCAAAATCTATCCATGACAACCTGAAGGTGGCAATAATCACATTTACTTGAAAATTGCCTAAGAATGAACTATGCACTCTTGGGTGGGTATGCAAATGTATGCAAATGAACCCAAATGAGAGACCCTCTTAACTAGTTTCTGCATCTGGATGTGGCCCTTGTGGTGAGGCCAGAAGGAAATGGGCTCTAAGTGATGGATTCTGCCCAGTTCTCCCTTTGGGCTTGGGGGGGCAGGGGTGGCTGGATAAACATATTCTTTGTTCTCTAGGCCACCTTTTTGCCATAGCTGGGATTTGGGATTTGAGATTTGGGCACGTAGCTCTTGATCAATCAATATATATTGCTTTGCTTCAGTGTGATCTGATCTGGAGAAGATGGGCTTTGTGTTCTCTGGCCCCTTCCTCATTCCCCAGCCACTCTCATCCGAACCTGGCCCAGACCATGATGTGATAATATGACAACATTATCATGTTGCTCTCAGTACCACAATAAAAAGGGAACGTTCTATACCCCTGAGCTTCAACCATTAGCTAGAAAACAAGAAGGCAGAAACTGATTCACTTTAAGGTCCCTCCCAGAAGGTCAGATCTGAATGCCTGGAATCGCTGACGGAAAATATAGCAACAGGGCTGTGCTGTGATGACTCATCACCAGCTGGATGCAAGAGAGGAAGAAGCAAGGGCTTTAAAGTTGAAGTCGTTCTGGAACACAGACCCAGGTTCAAATCTTAGATTTTTCTGGTTCCTAACCATTTATGCTTGAACAAGTTGCATAATTTCTGATTAGATATTCCCTTTTGGTACTTAACCTCTGTCCTCCATACACGCGTTAATACACACAACAGACATTTAACATTTAAAATGCATACTTTGTGTCCGGTACTGGGCTGGGTTATAGAAATTGAAAGATAAGGAAGCCATAGACTCTGTTCTTAAGACACCTAGTCTAGTGAGAGCAACACACAGGGACAGAGACTAAATAACACAGGGTAAAGTAACTATTGTGCCCAAGATGCTTTGGGAGCACAGAACAGGTGCACCTAATTCACCAACCCAGCCTATGAGGATACAGAGGATGGTTACAGGTTAGGGGACACTTGAGTCGAATCTTGAAAGACAAGTTTAGGCATTGACCAGACAAAGGGGAGGTGTAGAGTGCTTTTCAGTCCAATGGAGCATCCCCATGCAAAGGCATGGGGCCCTGAGAGAAGGTGATTTGATTTTGGGGAGTTGTGCGTCATGTCTGGAACTCAGGATGTTTGGCGAGGCTGGAGAGGTGGGTTAGGGGAAGCTTAGGGAGGACTGTAGGTGCCATGCTAAAGCTTGGCTTTCCTCTAGGATGATGGGCCCATCAGGAGGCTGGAAATGCTAGTTCCTCCACTTGCCCCAAGAAGCTGGATCTGTGTAATCCCAGCCCACATCCTACACAGTGGACCAGAGCTACTCCTTGGCACAATTGTGAGGCTGGGAGAGTCTATCTGGGCTCCCCCACCTCTGCTCCTCCTTCCATTTGGCTCTTTGTTCCTCCTCAGCTGCCTGATTTTCTCCTGTTGCCCTCGACCCTCCTTGCAGCAACATTTCTGATAAATTGACTTGCACTTGGTGTCTGTTTCTTAATTCATTGCCCCTCTTAAGGGAATATCTATGTTAAAAGAGGAACCCGGTTGAGGGCAACGTTTACCAATGAGAGAGAGCTTTCTAACAGCAGTCATTTCAGGAATCAGCAGAGTGGACATGGGTGGCAGGAACTGGACTATGAGGCCTTCCCCACCATCCCGTCCCCTCCCCTTCCCATCCCCGACACTCCCAGACCACACAGTAGATCCGAGACAGCCTGCTGGAGTTACGTCTGTGCCACCAAATGCAGACAAGCCCTGGCCCGTGAGGATGGGGCAGCATGGCCTTTGCCTAAAGGACACGGTGCCCAGACAGCATCTGGAAGGGGAATGTGATGTGTGGCTGTGCCCACAGGCAAGCGTGAGTGTGCCTGCCTGCCTCTGTGTATGGTGTGAGCCTGTGCGGTCCCCTCGCTACCTAGAGGGAGTGATCCTTTTCCATTCTGTGGCTGGCAACCCCTCAACACCTGGTCACTTCTTATCCTCTCTTACCTCATATCTGACTTACTGACAGTTTCCCACAGTTGCCCTTCCTAGAGATCTCGCTCACCCACAGTAAGAGGAGAAAAGAAAGGTAGAAAGACTATATTCCCCATTGCCCCACAGCCCTCAAACCAGTGCCATTTGGGGCAAGACTTGAGGAAGGTCTATCCATCTGGGACAGAGGGAGCCTGGGAAGGAACCTGGGTGTGGTTTTTATCTCACTTTGTCTAAAGCATGGAAACTGTGCAGGGCCTCCCCGCCCTGCATGGTAATTCCTGAATTTTGAAGTGGAGTCTGGAAGGCAGGGAGACTGGAGAAGGGGAAGGTTCAGGACACCAGGTCTCCTACCTGCTGGGGGTGGGGTGGTAGATGGGGGACGCTGGATGAAAACAGAGCCCAGGTTGAATATCCAGCAAAGTGTGCGGTGCTCCCCAAACTTCCATGAGCCAAAAAATCACCTGGGATCTTGTTAAAGTGCAGATTCTGATTCAGCCGTGGGTCTGGGGTGGAGCCTGAGAGTCTGTATTTACTACAAGCTCCCAGGTCTTGCCAATATTGGGATCCATGACCCCCACTTTGAGTGGCAAGGGTGTAGAATATGTAGCATTAATCTTTCCCAAAGAGTTGGGGGAAGCTCACCGGCTGCTGAGCAGGCAAGTTCTCCCACAATAAGGAGCCTCCAAAAGATGCCATATTCCAAGGGACAGAAACTCTAGGAGAGAACATGTGAGAAGAGCTGGAATGTGGTCGTTTTAGGGTCCCTGGGGAAAGGTTAGGTATCATAAACAGCATTTAGGTGATATCACTTTTTGGCATTCCAGGAACACTTTGTGCTCTGCCCTAAATAGTACTGTAATGCAGCAAAAGCCAGCCCAAATGCCAGCAAGATGCCTGCAACAGTCCCTATTATTACCACCACCATCACCCCCACTGGGTCAGCCTCTCTTTTAAAGGCACACTTCCTGGGAGCTTCCTATTAAACTGTCTCAGACAGATTCTGTTAGCCCTTTGGTCACAGGGTTAAATGGAGACACAAGGACAGAGGTGGAGGTGAGTCTCAGCAGTCCAGCTCAGTCTATGTACTATTGCCTTTGTAAAAACGTTTCAGTGGAATGGCCCAGAAGGTAATGGACAATTTTCCCAATTGCCTGCCCGGCAAATTTTAATACTAATTGCATTGTATTTCCTCCTAGCTGTAACTCATTTTACAGCTTCCACATCTGCGAGTTCATTTAATCTTTATGTCAGATCTGTAAGCTAGGCAGGCCAATGTCATTACCTGCTTTTTCTCAGGTGGGAAAACTAAACCTCAAAAAGCTGGTAAATGACACATTTCAGAATGCCATGATCCCTGTCTCCCAACTCAACCCAATGCTCTATCCAAATACCCATTCCTCATATATTTTGTATTTTCCCAGGGAATTGAAATGACCCGTGGAGTCCCTAATTGATGGCCTAGTGTCCTGGGGAGTTGTCAACTCTGGTTTTTAGAAGTTACCTAAATTGAGATCATCTAAGACATGGCAAGGGGCAGGAGGAATTTGGTAAGCAATTTCTCAGTTTTACCATTTCTATTTATTAACATTAATTCTAGTGAATAACTTTCTAAAATATGTATTTAGACTTCTCTGCTTTATTTTCATAAGGCCCCTCATCTTCATAGAGCCTGTGTCAGAAAATAATTCTCTGGCTAAACGGGGGTCTGGAGACGTGGAGCTGAAGTGATAATTTCTGACCACTAGAGGGACCCCAGGCACCAGCTACAATTTTTCTGCAGCAGCTGGTGCCTGGAATGGTACCCACCAGCCTGGAAAAATTCAGGTCAGGTGCATATCTGGCTAAGAATCCCTTTATTGTTCTACAAACCAGGTCTGGAAGAGACCAAAGCATCCCAGCTCTGAACCAGAGGACTTTAATTCGAGGATCCAAGCAAAGAGATTAAAATCGTCACAAGTGAGACCTAGACGCCAGAATCAAAGAATATGCGTTTTAGTCTAGCTCTTTCATTTAACATATCACCTTAGGGTTTTCAGAGTCTTGTAGTCCCAACTATTCGGGTTCAGAATATCCTGAATTGAGTCAAGGACTGTTGAAAAAATCTCTCCCTGGGAGATTCTGATGCACTGCCAATTTGGGAAAAAGCTGCTGGACTGGCCCTGGCTCTATGCCAAAGCATGGGATATCCCTCGACTATATTTTGATGATTTGTTAACTGTCCAGCCTCAGCTTGAGTCCTTTCTGTGACTGTGAAATCCTGACTCAAATCAGTTCTATCCTCTTATTCTTTTCCATGGCACCGGTTCTTTTCTCTTATAACAGCATTTGTAATTTATCTGTGTGTTTAGTCTCTGATCTCTGCCTCTCTTATTGTCTCTAAACTTGACAAAAGCAAGGCCCTCATTCGATATGCTCATTGCTGTGAAACAAGAACACAGAGCAGTATACAGCACATAGTGTGTGTGTGTGTGTACGTGTATGTGCATGTGTGTGTGTATTATTGTTTTGCATTATCAAGAATGCCACAGCCCATCCCTGTAATCTGCAATCCTGTTGAGGAAAGCCTTTCCTAACATTCAGTCAAAATCAATCTCTGTTATTTCTCCGCATCCCGTGTTTCTAGTTCTAAGGCTCCAGCTACATATATGTTTGATGCTTCTTTCAAGGACAACTCTTCAGTTATACAAAGATAGCTATGTATTTTTCTATTTTTCCAGTGTCAATGCCCCACCCGCACTCAACCCTGCTCTTTCAGCCCCTGCTTATAGAAGAGGCATGGTCTCCGGAGTGGCATCATTTTGGCAACCCCCCTTGGAAGAGCTCTGATTTGTTAGTGTCCCTTTCAACATTTGGTACCCAGAGTTGAGCCGTTTATCCCCCAAATGGCCTGTCCTGGGCAGGAGAGGATGGTGTAGGGATGGTGTCCTCGCTTGTCCTGTACACCGCATCTCTTAATGCAGCTGGAGTCTGCATTAGCTTTTTTGGCTGCTACACACACTATTGAATCATCTTTAGCCTGTGCCCAAGCGAAACCTCTAAATTTTTTTTTTTTTTTCATAAGAACTTTTGTTGAGCCAGGCCTCTTCCATCCTGCTTTTGTGCAACGGATTTTTTAAAACACAGGTTTTGCATTAATCTCTCAAACTTTATTTAATTTCTGCAAAATTTTTTTCTATCTCAGTGACCTTCCCTCCAACTTACTCCTTTCACACTTCCAGAGCTATCCATAGATCTTCCTCTGTCAATCAATCAAGAATGTGAAGTGAGCAGCCCTCTTCTGGGGACTGAAGGAGTGGGTGTAGAGGAGGAGAAACATGGTCATATTTTTGGAAGCTTCCAGGCTGATAGTCAAGAGAGTCCACTTCTTCCTCACCTCTCTCTCAGGTCACAGACAGAAAAGGGCCAACTGATTTGCAAACAACTTTCTTTTCCAATGCTCCACACCCATCCCCTCTTTTCTGGGTAATTGGCCTTCATTGCACTGGCTTCCAGAATCCACCACATCTACCTTATAAGAGTGTGAAAGGAAAAATGTCCTGTATTCTTGTATCTTCTCTGTATCTGTACATAAAGAACATTCTGGATGTGACAGTGAGACAGAACTAACCATTGGCCGGGGGCTTTATGGCTTGCTAAGGGTCTGTAGCTGTGAAACAGAGGCCTGGACGGAGCGGTCTATGTGACGGAGGGCCTTGTGGATTTCCAGTGTGTCCTGGGATCCGGATATGTTCAGGGTTATTAGGGAGAGGGCTGGGAAAGCCTGCGAACCAAGGAAGGAAGGGGACAGGAGGGGACCAGATGAGTCCAGAGAGATGCTGATGTCCAGAATTGTGTCTGATTCACTTCTGTGTCTTCTGGGACCTCTCACAGTGTCTTGAACTTAGAAGGCACTCAATACATCCTTTAAATGAAATGAATTATACACCCCTAAGTGCCTTAAAGGATTAACCCGACCAAGTACCTAGAACTGCAGAGAGATAAATGCCACATTCTGGCTACAGAGGCCAGAATGGGAAAGAAGAAACCAGAGTTCACAGGTTGGGAAAGGCTAGGGGGCAGGGGCACTAACCTGGAACTAAAGAAGAGGAGGAGGGAGAACAGAGAAGAAAAAAATCAGCAAGGAGACAGAAATGACTTTTAGATCCAAGGAGGGTGTGGGCTCTCCCGCTGAATGTGATGAAATGTGAGGAGGTGGCTAGGCTCCAAATTTGGTTCTGAGCCAATGGAAAACTGTCTCGCAGAACTCTGGTGAGTCTCCTGGGACTCACTTTTCCACAAGTAAAGACGAAGAATGACAGCGCTTCCCAGCTTTCCCCTGCTGTCCAAAGCTCGCAGCTTTGTCCCAAAGGAAAGCACGCATTATTCCTCCGACGTGGCTGGGGAACTGTGGTGAAGTGGTGAAGTCCCCCAGCTCCAGCCACCTGAAAGTTGATCCAGAAAACAGGTTCTCAGAATTTGTGTGCTGACAGCCCTCCAGTCTCTTCAGCCCCCAAATGCTTGCATGGTGTGGGAGAGATGGCCTATAGGACTTAGGGAGAGGAGCTCTGTTTTCTGGCAGTTCTTCTGTGCTAATTCTTTGCTTACTTGTTCCTCTTCCCCACGGGACTGTAAACCCTCCAGGGTGGGGACCATGCTTTCTTCATATAAAATTAATTAATTCCCATATTTAGCACATGTTTACTGAGCTCTGACTATGCTCCAGTCACAAAAGGGGAAAAGTTCTTGCACTCTTGGTGCTTGTTTTCTAGTGGTGGGAAGAAGGGTAGATTAGCAATAAGTTGGTAAGCAAACAAATGAAGAAAGACACGATTTCAATGTGTGATACATGGTACACTGGAAACGTCCCAGGTGAATTGGTGGGGAATCAGTAGGTGCGTGAGGTGGCTGGGGGCTATAGCCCATTGGATGTCAGGGAAGGTCATTCTTGGAGGAGGCGAGATTTGCATTGAGATCTCAAGTATGGGAAGGTGTCAGTCATGGAAAAAGCACAAGAATGAGAGTTCTGGGTAAAAGAGATGTCAAGGGCAAAGACTCTTATAGTGGAAACAGGACTTGCCCATTCAAAGAACAGAAAGTCCCCTAGGCCACTGGGCCTCTGGCTTACTGAGCAGGGAGGAGACTTATGGAAGTCCCAATAGGCAGTGGGAAAGCATTTGAGTTTAGCTCTGGGTACAGCAGGGGAGAACTAAATACCAAATTTGGGGTGTAATATTATATTTTCCTGAAAAGAGACTTCACAACTTTCATCAGATTTTCCAAGAGACCTGTGATCTCTCCTCCCCCATACGCTAATGATACCTGATGTAGAGGGAGAAGAGAAGGCCCAGGCCCTTCAGAAACATCCAGTTTGGAGTCACATGCAGTGTATTCTTCCAGGATGCAGAGAATTACCCAGGAAAAAAAGTACAAAGAATGATCCTTGAGGAGGTCAAGGGTGGAACTTGGGACATTATCTGTGAAATCTTAGGGAGTAAACAACTTCTAAGTGTCCCCCAAATATGGTAGGAACATACCCAAAAATATGGGGAGAAATGGCAGGGTTGGGAATGTTGGGGATCTCATGGAAGACATCAAATTTGCAAGCAACTGGACAATGAATCAGAGATATTTGAGCATTACAAGGACCTCTTCCTCTTGTTTCTACAACTGTGTCTAAAAGGTTTCTAAAAGTCTAAGGGTGAGGTAAAGATGCCTAAAATCCCCCTAATACTATGCCCCTAGATTTCCCTAAATCAGTTTTTTCAAGGACCCCTTTCTCCTGGAGATTCCCCCTTCCCTTCACCAGATAGTTATAGGGAAGATGAAAGCTGACATGCATTTTGGCTGAATGGACTTCTAACCTCCCCCCACACCCTGCGTGCCCCACGCCCCTCCTGCCCAAATCACGAGAAGATGTGCAGAGATGATGTGGAAGGGCTTGGACTTGTTTATTAACCTAAACAGTCACATTTGTCTGCAAGGTGTGTTATTGTTAATTAAAACTGCGATTCTCCTTGTGCCCAGAGAATAATTGGATAGCATACAATGGTTTTCATACAAATCCCTGGCAATTAGAGCTGGCGATGAATTGGGTTTGAAACCCCAGTGAAGTTTTCAATCAGAATTCTCTGAGGGTGGTTTCTGGAGGAAGGTGATGATGGGGCTGGGGGTTTACACAAATAGGAGTAGATAAAAGGGTGTGAGGACCAGGTATTTGCTTCCTAAATCCTTTGGGAGGGGTTGCAGTTTGAAATCAATGAACTATGGGTGTCAATGTGATCTTCCATCTTCCCTTAGGGAATAAGTCTCTCTCCATAAAGAAGCAATGCAGACTGACCCTCCCCAGGGCGTGGAGTGTTCCCAAGAGCTTGCTCCCTGGCTGTCATCTTTCTGAGAGGATTTTTTTCTTTAGGCCCAATAACTCATACACAACTAAAGTCTTTGCCTTCCCTGAGATTAAATTCTTAAGGGTTCAAAGGAAATAGGATTTGTATTCCTGAAGGGTTGCAGAAAAGATGCCAGAGTTAGACTAGTTTGGGAGTGGTTGGTGGCATTCAGTGGGTTAAATGGACTGGGGTGACAGAACCCCAGGAAAGCCTTAAAGAAATGACTGAGGCCAGGGTTAGACTTACAGAAGAACTATCCAAATGCAGTGTAGATAACACAGGGAAAGGCCAGTCCCCTAGGGGACTGGGGCAAAGCTGTAGAGGTGGAATGGGGAGGAGATAGCCATGGGGAGGCGTCTCCAACCCATCCTGACCTCTTATCAGCTGCAGGCTTCTGCCTCTGCCTTTCTTTTGTGAAAGATGTGAGAGCTGCAGAGCTATCTGAGGGTCTCTCTAACAGGACTGAGCAAAGAGGGATTTCTATCTGGAGGCATGGCTTGGGGTGTAGATAAGACAACCCCAGTGGTCTTAAATTAAGCCTCCCTTGCATCAGGTTGACACTGGAAGATTCAACAAGCAAGTCGAAAATGCCCTCTCCTCCCCCCTTAACTAGGTCAGCCTCCGAATCCAGTAGCTTGTAAGGGAGTTGGCCAATGTCTGAAGGACTGAGAGTGGTCAGGTGCTGCAGGGGGCAAACTATGAGAATAGGCGGGAAAGGGAGTAAGAAAAAAGAGAACACTGGGACACATGCATAAACTGTGGTTGGAGACCTTAGCATAATTTAGGTTTGTAAATTATGTCTTTTTTCTTCATTTTCTCTGTCTTCCTTTCTGTTTCAGAATGTCTCCCGCCTCTCAATAGGTCCCTAAATCCCACCTTTCAATTTAGGATACACCAATCGGCAGCTAATCTGGTGGTTGCTAGGAGACAGGAGGTGGGGGATTGAGAGGATTTGTCACTGCACCCACCCAGGGAAATTCCCCGAGCCTAGGATGCTCTAACTCATCTCTGCTCCTCTCTTGCACTCTCCTACTTATCTCCAAAGTCCAGAGTCAAGCAGAAACGGTTTAGGGGAGAAACCAGTTATAGCACATCTTTGAAAAATGAAAGATCATACCTAGATTCAGACAGATGTAAGGTACCTCTCAAGTCTCCCCAGCTTTTTAACTGGGTTGGAGGGAGAAACTCATTTGTGTGTGTGTGGTATCTTGGGTAGACGGTGAATTTGTTGGTGCCAGTAGAAGTTGTTCCCCTTATGAAGTGGGGTTTATTCATGGTCCTTCCCATCATCACCCGAACTTGGCTGAGAAAAAGCCCTCAGGATCGTGACTAAGCATCCCGAGAAAGGGGCGGGGGGGGGGGGGGGGGCGCCCAGGGTGAAAGGGTACAGCGTGGAAAGCGGAAGGATATATTTGTGTGGCAAACAAAAAAGGTTTATTTTGAGAGCTGAAAGGTGTTTGAAAGGGAAATTTGGGGGATTCCAAGAAGATGACCCAGCCAGATCAGGCCCTTTCCCATTAAGTATCTCAGGCTTCACAATTTCTTGGTTTTTTTAGTTCCCTCTACACAGCCTTCCACGGAGAAGACTAGATACAGAAACCGGAGTAAGGAAAACTCATTTGGTAAGGAGTGAGTTACAAATCCTGATTCCATATCCTGAAAACAAGGAAGGAGAACAGAATGAGGTGGAGGGAGAGGACTGAGAGAGATCAGAGCACACACAAATGCAAATCAGACACTGATGGAGAGGCAAGTATACACGTAGACATCTGTTATTACATGCATGCATCAAACGTGGATATGGGTTCTAACAGATTGAGGACAGACAGATGCACACATGCACACACACACACACACGGGCATTAGGATTATGCTGAGGAGTAAACCTCGGAGAGATGACTCCTGGGAAGTGGCTTTAGGATTATCTTGATATGTTCCCTGGACTAAGTAAGGTCCCCCAGGATGCTTCTCTCCACCTTCCCTACCACCACCCTGATCTCTAAGCAAAGCCAACAGGGAGACAGAAGGCAGGGAGGAAGGCTGGACAGGCTGAGCAGAGAGGAGGAGTCATGCTCTGGCCTCATCTTCAGTTTTCTCTGTTTTTCTCTCTCTGGCTTCTATTCGATTTCATTTGCTTTCTGCAACAGCTTCTCTTCTTTCTTTACTAGCTAAGCCATCTCTTCTAGTTTAGGTTTAGCTGCTCTCCTCATATTCTGGTCCCCCTGCTCTCCCCCCTTGAGATGGCAGTAACCCCACACCTCAAGAGAACATCTGTGTGCCCTGAGGATGTTTGCACATCATTCATTTTCTCCCCAGGTCAGCCAGAGAAGCAGACGCTGCCAGGAAAGTCTGGTGTGAAATCTCTCTCTCTCTCTCTCTCCATTCTCCCCCCTCTCCTCTACATCCCCAGACAAAACAAGAAACCACCAGCTTCATAAAAAACAGCATAGACTTTAATTCAGGTTGACAGGTGGGAAGAGAGCTAGGATTTGCATCCAAGGATGTCCAGATGAGAAGACTGTGCTGCCGAGAGAGGCAGGGAGGGCAGAGAAGTTTGAATGGCCTGGTAGCAGACCTGGGCGAGGAGCAGGGGTGTAGCCACACAGTGCAATATTGCCAGGGCTTCTGCCAGGTCCAGCAGCACGTCCAGGGTCTGCTGGGCCAGACATGTTGACACCACCATGGCCCTGGACCTCACCAGGGAGTCCAATCCCAGAACCATGCCCTGAGGCCACCAGAAAATGAACCAGATGCATAGGATATCAACCCAGGGACATGGCCCCCTGCCCAATGCCTTCTTCAGCCCCTTGGCTCCCAACAAACCCAGTGGCAACAAGATGAAGATGGCAAAACAGGCTGCAGCATGTATGTACCGCAGAATTTCCCATTCCCCGCTGAAGGTCACTGTGCAGAGTCCATGGGAAGTGTCACTGCCCAGCGTGATTGGCAGTGACAATAGGGCAGCCACTCCCCAAAGTCCCACACTGATCCCCAGCCTGAGGCCTGGGACGTGACCTATACCCAGTTTGGGGCCCAGGCAGGCATGGCACCCTATCAGCAGAGCTTGGGCAAAGGCTGAGCCATATGAGACCAAGTGAGCTAGGTGGCACAGGGAGGTGATGAGGGCCCCACTTAGCCCCCGTGCCAGGATGGGCACCATAATGCTGAAGAGAGCGCTGCCCACAGCCAACTGCACCAGGATAGACCGGTTCTGGTAGACCCGACGGGGGAACAGAGGTCTGAGAAACGCGTAGAGGACGGCTCCACTCATCAGGATGCCCAGGACACTGGCGAGGATGAAGAAGGGCAGTGAGGAGTTGTCGAGCAGGATACAGGAGTGGCAGGGCGCAGCTGCTTCCACATCGGTGAAGTTATAGTCTGCATCGTACAACTCAAAAAATTCACTCCAATTCTTGTCTTCAACGGCCATCTTAGTAGAGTTGTCATCAGCCACCTGGAGGACATTCTCAGAAGGGGCAATCAGAGCATCTAGTTACCCCACTGAAGGGTATCCTGGGAACCGAGGGCAAGAGGTGGGGAGAGAAAGACAGTGGGGACGTGGGGGCTGGAAGAGCTGGATGGAGTGGGGATGGTGGGAGAGGACAAGGCAGGGCGACTCAGGAGGAGCCAAGAGTCGTAGAAAAGCAAGGGAAGGGATTTCTCTGGTGGTCCAGTGCAGGGGGTGCGGGTTTGATCCCTGGTCGGGGAGCTAAAATCCCACATGCCTCGCGGCCAAAAAACCAAAACATAAAACAGAAGCAATATTGTAACAAATTCAATAAAGACTTAAAAAAATGGTCCATGTCAAAAAAAATCTTTAAAAAAAAAAAAAAAAGAAAAGCAAGGGAAGGGGAGTGGACAGGACTGGGAGAGCGGGGAGCGGGGAGGTCTGGATGGAACTGACAAAGATGAATGAGGAGGCAAATAATGGGGGACCTAGGACACTGAGGTAACAAGGGGAGAAGGAAAACGAGGGAAGGGACAAGAGATGAGAGGAGGAGAGAGGTATACAGACGCGAGGGGCAGACAGAAGGAGTGGTGGGGGGCAGAGAGGGAGGGGCTGTGGGCTCAGCCCCACACTCACCGGGTGCAGACAGTTCCCCATGACACTGCTGGGCTCAGGGCAGGCAGAGAGATGGGCTGGGATAATTCTGTCAGTGGCTGTGGTTCCCAGATAAGTGCCAGGGACTAATGAAGGCCATTGGCTCTGGGCAGGGCTATGGGGCGGGCAGTGCAGGATGGGGATGCATTCAGGAAGTCTTTACCCCACGCCCACTGCCTGCCTGAGCCTCAGGACCACTTGAGGCCCTGGCCCGGGGCTTCCTGTTTTGAGGGTGGATTCCGCTGGTGGGGACCTGCACTCAGGAAAGGAAAAAGGTGGGGACCAGAAGGTGGGTATTTTCCCGAAGGTGGAAAGGGAGGCTTTCCGAAGGTGGAGAAGCCAGGGGGTTCCCAGCATAAAGGGATTCTTCAAGCACAAGGAAGGAAGAGGGGGCCAGAGGTGAAGTGTGAGACAGAGATAAGAGATGTGCTGGGAAGTTGGAGGGAAAGGGCAGCTGATGGCTCTCGCTGCTTCTCTGTCCCCTTGAACTTGATCCAAGGAAAGATAGTTCAAAAGGGACGTGTTTGTGGGAGGGGGTATTAGTGCTGCTTGTGGCTGGATCCATGTGATGTTGACAGCCTGAGCCACATGTGTGTGAGCAGAGGCTCTTTGTGTATCAGTCTGGGTGTAGGAATGTACTTACTTATCTGTACTTGTCTCTGTGTGTGGCTGTGTATTGTGTATCCTGTGTATCATATCTTAGTGCTAGGTTTTAGGCACGTGTCTTGGTGTGTGCACTGCTATCTCCAGGTCTGAGTGTTTCAGTGTGAGAGGAGGGAGGGCTTGGGGGCAGCTGTCAAGGTTGCATAATGAAGCTACTTCAGGGAGCGATTGGGCACTTGCCCAGCCACCTATGGGCACAGCGAATGCATCTTCCATACCAAGCAGAACACATGACGTGACAAGTTAAAGCAGGCTCCGGGGGACAATGGGACAGCATATTTTAAAATGGGACTGTTGCCTATGGGGTAATCTCTATTCATATTTCTGTTGGGGGACATAAAAGCTCTGGAAATGCTACACTGGCCTGGCACCTTAGCAAGATGTAAAAGTTTCTTGTGGTGGGGGAGAGCTATTTCTCTCCAGTTGGCACAGGGAGAAAAGGCGTGTACCCTGAAGAAGGATGCCGCTAAACCGACACCTCTGCTCCTTGGTACCCCCTCTCCCCACCATCCCACTGCTTTCACGTGATCTCTGCTCTTTTGTTCCCTCCACCCCTACCCTGCATTTTATTTCCTCACGTGGGGACACTTAGCCTGGACATTGGGAGGGGTGAGTCATGGAGTGTCCGAGTTGGAACGATGAGATAAACAGAGTTGGTTAGGCGACACTGTTTCATTTGTCCAGGAAAGCGCGGGATGTGGTAGCGTCAGTTCTGACGAGTGGTCTTTCCCACTCACACAGCGCCGCCTGGAGGCGGAAGCAAAGGTGCAGAGGGATGGCCATCTTGCTAAGATGGTCCCCTTTCTCCCAGGACTCCAGCTTCAGTTTCAGGTTCAACATGAGGTGGGCTAGAAAGGGAGTTTGGGGGGGGGGGGTCTGTTGAAGTGGTCCTGGCATGGTGTTGGGGGGGAGGGTCTCCTCCTTCTCCAGCACAGCCTGGCAGAGGGCACGGGGAGCAGTCAGGTGCTGTGGAATGAAAGGACCTGGCCAAAGGGGATGAACGCACTTCTCTCCCTTGGAGAGTTATATCCATTCCATACAAGATGCCCTGGGGGGAGCAGCACGGCAAGGCACACACCACCCCTGGAGGCGCCATGTGCAGGGGGACTAGCAGAACAGCCCTTACGCACACGCATCCCAACAGGAGCAAGAGCGGCAAGAAGGAGGCAGCCGAAGGACACGGATAATCCAGATATATTGAGGGTGGCCCCTCTGAGATTAGCACAGGAGAGTTAGAAAGATTATAAAGATACACGATGCCCTCGCTGCTCCCTGCCCCGCCCCCCCCCCCAGACAGACACACACACAGCACAACGGCCCCTCTCCCCCTCCCCCCGCCCCCGTACAAATATGGCTTCTGTGTAATATGGACAGAGTGGTTCAGCTCAAAGAGGAAAAGTCATTTTCCCAAAAGCGGGTGCTGGGAGGCAGGGAGCCCACAGGCCTGGGGCCCTAGGCTGCCTTGCTGCTGTAAGAGGAGGGGACCCCGGGCTCTAACCAGCGGCTGGAAGATTCACAACGGTATTACCTGAACTGAAAAGGGTGGCAGATCTGCTGCCTGCAGCTGCCCCCACTTTGCACGCCCCTGGGTTGTCAGGGCAGGAGGACATGCTGGAGGAGGGGGAGAGCAGTGCCAAGGGGCACCCTGGGTCTGAGGCAGGGCGGCCGGCTGGCGGGGAGGGGCGAGCAGTCTCGTCTCCACGGCAACCGGCTCGGCCACAAGGAAGACAGAAAATCAAAAGCAGGGGTGGAGATGGGAAGGAGACAGGCAGCATCACTCCCAGCCCTCAACGCGCCGGGTACAGACTATGGGAACAAGAAGTGACAGTGGTCATTCCAGGGGGTCAGCGCCAGGGAGAGGCTGAGGGATGCATAGCAAAGGCTGTGGCACTGACTCCATGGCTCTGAGAGGGGAGATGGAGGCGGGGGTTGAATGCCCTGTGTTTTAGGGAGAGATGAGGCGGACGTGAGCAAAAACACACCCTGGCACTGTTTTCTCCATGACAGATGGGCGCTGGGGACGGCATGGAAAATACCAGGATGGGGCAACATCCCAGGTGAGGTACACAGCCTGCCTAGGGACCGTCAGCTCCCAAAGCCCTCCTTTACAGGAGCCCTCCTCCCACAGCCCACCCACAAGCCCAGGAGCCCCTCTGCCTCTCACTCACACACACATATGTGCACAGACACACACAGACATGCACTCACATTATTCCCTTCGTTTGGGCAGGAAACAGCTCAGTGCAGTGAAGCTCCTTTTAGTATTTTTGTTGTTATGTCTGCCTGGCTGCTGAGGGAGGGAGGGAGGACTAAGGGACAGCTTCGGGAACAAGAAGGGGCACAGGGCAGCACGAGACAGGGAGGAGGAGTTGCCGAGCAATGCCGTAAGATGAGTGGTTGCCACAGTCCAGGGCTCGGGTGAGAGCGAAGGGCCCCTCGGCGGGGAAGCGGATGCAGTTTAGGGCCCAGAGCAGTGCCTCTCCCACAGCTGCTGGAGCAAGGAGGGCAGCCTTGCTCTGCTATCCCCACCGAGGGCGGTTCCTGGGAAAAGGGCCTGGCTTCATTCATCGTGGGGGGCCATCTCTGCCATCCTTCCTCTCCAAGTCTGCCCCTCCTGCAAGGACCTGTGTCCTCCCCCACGGGGAAGCCCTGGGCCCCCGCACACGTGGCTGCATGCCACCTGCAGGTCACATCCCCTCGGGGACCCCCATTCACTCCTTTCCTGTTGGGGTGGAGAAGGGGGTGTCAGATGGTACCTGCTCCTCTGTCCAGAGCTCAAGGTGTGCGACTAACAGAGGAAAAGCCACCTCCAGCTCCTGCTCACAACCTCCCCGTCCCTGGAGAAGTCCAGGAAGAGCTCCTGCTGTAGAAGATGGAGGGCTGGTGAGAGCCCCCCACCAAACTGACCCCGCTTCTTTCCTGCCCTTACCCTCTCCTAATTCTCCTCCTAACACTCTGGGTTTTTTTAATTTTGTTTTTGTTTTCTTTTTTGTTTTTTGCTTTCCTCACCCCAGGACCCCTGCCCCTCCAGCCTGGAGACGGATTTGATTTGGGATTGTTACAAAAATAATAATAACCCAAACGCAGAGAAGCCATGGAAAGGGCTGAGGGCAACCTTCCCTCCCCCCGCCCTCCTCCCTCCCCATTCCAAACCGAGTACAAAACCGCACCCAAAGCAGACATTCTGTACAGGGGGGTGTGGGGGGGGGGCTGGGGAGCAAGCGGGAGGGGCGGCCCTGGGGTCGCTCTGTACAAGTCCAGGTTGGTGATGGCCCCAGCAGTCCCCACGGGGTCCCTGGGGGGCTGCCCCTAGATGAAATATTCCTTCTTGTCGTCCCCGCCCGACTGCCCGCCTTCTGCGTTGATGATGGCTGTGTCCGCATCTGGGGCGTCATCAGAGCCTTTCGCCTCGTGTGTCAGGTAGGTTCCTGGGGAGAGAGAGAGGCTCCTTCTTTTAGGAGCAGTTTCCAAACCTCTGAAGCCCCTCTGTCCACTTTCCCACCACCCACCCACACCTTGCTTCTGTAATTTTTCTCCTGCCTAGAGCTTTCTTCCTCCCCGCCTGCCCTAATTTGCATCTTGCTGCCAACATCCATCACCTGACCACACCTCCAAGAATTAATGAATCCTGCCTTTAATTAGAGTCTGATCTATAATACAGGCCAAAAAAAAAAAATGGTGTGTGTATGTTGTGTATATGTGTGTGTATGTGTGTATATATGTGTGTGTGCATGTAAGGTGGTGATAGGGAAACTGCTAGGTCAGCTCCATGACAATGAACCTGAGATCTGGCTAGCATTTGCCCAGTCCACGTAAGTCCAGCTGCTGGCTAGAAGGAATAACAGAGGGGGAGGTCTGAGAGGAAGGCGTGTGAGAAAAGGGGAGGGAGAGATGGCAGGGATACAGGAGAGGAGAGAAAAGTAAAGGGGTGGTGTGAGGACAAGGCACAGGGAGACCAAAGGACAAAAAACACGAGGCTAAACAGAAAGGAGGAAAGTGCAGGAAGGAATGGGAAGAAGATGCAGAGTTTTCGGCAGTCCTCTGTCTTAACGGCAGGAGACTCTGGAGGCAGAGCAGCAGGAGGGAAGCAGCTGCTGACTGAGTGGGAAGGTTTGATTTTACTTGGATGATCACCAAGTGATCACGCTCTGCTGTGGGGTTGGAGGTGCTCAGTTTATCACAGGGTTGGCTGTGTTCTTTCCTCCTCAAACTCTCCAAGGGGCCAACTGAGTCTCCAAAGGCCCTTCCTGCAGCCTGCTCCTACCGGCCTGCCCTTCACTCACTGATCTCCCTACCCATGCCCACGTCCTCCTGATGCTTCCCTCACGCCTCTGACCTTTGTGCCGGATCAAGTAGTGGCCAAGGAAGATGAGCAGGATGAGCAGCAGGAAGACGATGAAAGCTACAATCCCACCAATGATGGCGTGGTAGGTGCTGGAGGATGAGGGCACCGGACTGGGATCTGGAGGGAGGTGGGATGCACAACAGTCAGGTCTGGGAAGAACCCTTTATCGTACAGCATTTCTGACCTGGCCATGGATCATCTTACACGGCACAGAACATGGACTAACATCAGGAGAATGGAGTGGCATCATCCAGCAAAAAGGGATACGTCTTATTTTGTACCTAGTTTCTTACAGGGTATCTGGAACAGAGTAATTGTTTTAAAATAATGTAATCATGAATACATAGATACATCTGCTCACACTGAACCTTTTGAGTTCGTGAACCTGAAGCTTGACCTTGGTCAAAGATCATCACTTTCATGTCTAAATCATCTCTTGTTCTCTCTCTCTCTCTGTGTGTGTGTGTGTGTGTGTGTGTATGTGTGTGTGGTGTGTCTGTCTGTCTCTCTCTTTCTTTCAATTTCTGGTTATCAGAGTATTTCTTCCCTATCCCCCATGCTCTCTTACCCTCCCGTCTGCTTTATATTCTGAGCTGGCCTTTCTAGGGGGGCTTCTCACCATATCCACCCATTGTCCTGATATCAGATAGGGAAGGAGAAGTGAAAAACTGATGGAGCCAGGAAGAGGCACTTTGAGAGCACCTTACAAAAGACGATGGAATGTGACTCCCTGCATAAAGAACAGTGTTCCTTCTTGGTAGGGGAGCTTAGAGTTCCAGCAACACCCAATCCTCCAGCAGGTCTCATTAGAGAGGTCTGGGACTCCATCTTCACTTCCCTACCAACCAAAGGTTTGTGGGAAGGACAAAGACTGAACTGCTTCCTCCCATGATGGCAAGGTCTCGGCCACTGGATATAGAGAATCTGTCCTCCATAGCAGCATCTATAGAGGACAGATTCCCAAGCACAGGTTTGGCCAGGCATGCGAAGGAGAGCCACAGCCTTAGTCAGAGTTCCGCAGATCTGAGGAGACAGTGCACAGGCCCAGGACACAGTTCTGATGTGTCTCAAATTACATGACCTGTAGTTGCGGCTCTCCCACCCATGGGAGAGCTACTGTTTTTTTTTATAGACTCAGCTTGAGCCTTGATGCCTCATTGACTCCTCATACATTTTGTCTCTCCTGCCTTATGTCTCCTCAGGCTTGACTGGACCAGCTTTTTAGTTCCTTGCCTGTCTCCGCCTTATTTGGAAAAAAAAAACTTATGCTCTGGTTTTTATGCTCTGCTTGGGAGGGAGGGAGAAGAAGGTCCCTGGGGCTCTATGATAGGAGGGGTGGGTGTGATGGTGTAATCTGGAGGAAGCACAGTGAGGTTATCCACTGTTCTTCCTCTTCTCTCCCCTCTCCCCCCCGCCCCCGGGAGAATGTGAGACACAATCTACATTAAAAATCAGTCCTGGATAATTATCCCAGAGGCTGTGGGAATGTAAATTCCCTAGAAGAGCATAGATATGCACGACCAAAATGACCTCTGGGGTCACAATTACATGTCACTGTCTCTAGGTAGAGCTCCATTTAATTTCACTCCAGGTAGTTGGGAGACAACACGGTTTAGGATTATTTCTGGAAGGAGATGCAGTAACTCATGCTACCACCAGGAGTCAGCACTGGCAGCAGATGCCGTCAAACAGGACCGCGCTTTCCAGCACAGGGTTGGGGGGGATCAGCAAGAGACCAACCACAAGGGCACAGGAATTTTCTTTCACTGCCAATCATAGTCAGAGATCTGGGGGCAGACACAGGACCTCAGTGCATTGTCCTTGCTCCTGGCACCCTACAATAGCTTTGTTTGTTGTGCTGAGGCAGCTCCCACATGCTGAGGTCTGCTCCTGGAGTTGGAATCACCCCATCTAGACACTTTGGTCCCGAGATCTCCGATCTCTTATCCCTGGGAGGTCTGGCTACTATACCTACACTGCTTTAATGTGCATTTCACATACGGGAGTCTCTCATGTTCCCCTGCCGATGCATTTCCCCTATTCTGAGGAAAGGCTTATTAAGGCTTTCTGGCAGGACCCCACTGCTGTTGGGGTCTTCAAAAAACATCCTGCCACCTCTGCATAAAGAGGCCTCTGTCCTAGCCTATCACTTCTCCTGAAGCTGGATTATGTGGTCACACCTTTGGGAAGAACTTCAGAGAAGGAGCATCATGTAGTCTCTCTAGAAAATATAGCATCTGAGAAAAGATTCTGACTGTCTCTCAGCATAGTACGAACTTATCTCTATCTTCCACCTGGATTCTATATAGTGTGTCCAAGGTCTGCAGAAAAAGGAGATGACAGCAGCAGCATGCATCCTGTACTAGTCACAGGAGAAGCAACTCTGAGGAGAGCCTGTTGCAAAGGGAGACGCATCTACACTCACACTTGAGCGGCTCTGGGGCCTCTACACACAGAATTCTTATTCTTGTTGCCAGGTGAGTGCAGGGGCTGGAGGATGGTGTTGCCTGGGTCACCACTGCTAAACAAAGGCAGATGAAAGTCCACCATTCCACTGATTTTTCCTTATTCCACATTCTAGAATGGACCTAGAGCCTAAGTCCTCAGGCCCTCTGGTAGTGGGCTGTTGCCCTACTAGCCCACTCCCAACTATGGTCTGGGGATGCTATCAGGAGATGGAAAGACCAGGGTACCAGATGGCAGAGGAGAGGAGAAGGGGTTTGCTGGAGGAGAGCTACACAGGGCTTACCGTTCACATTGAGAGTGTAGTAAGCCTTATAGCTGCCCATGTTGCTGGTGGCTGTGCAGCCGTAGGTGCCGCTGTCACTCTTGTTGAGGAAGGGGAAGATCAGGGCGCTCTCCTGGGTCATCTTTAGCGGTGGCACACTGCCCTCCTTCTCCCATAGGTACTGCTGGGGGCTGTTGAGGCAGAGAAGTCGAAGTGTTCAGAAAAGAGTAGGGCAGGGAGCTAAAGAAGGACAAAACAAAACAACACAAAACTGGGAGCAAGGAAGTCAAGGACAGTTTGATGAGGGCTCGAGCAGTTATAGGGGCCAGAGACACTGAGCTGCTCAGAGGCAGGCGGAGAGTGACTCCTTGGGGTTCAGTCTGGGGACGAGGAAGATTGCCTAGCTTGTATCTAACTGTGACTTGGTTCCTTACAGGAACCTCAGGGGCTCATCCAGGGGGCGGCCCCTCCCCACTTCTGCTGCTCTGCAGGAGAAGCAGTCAGAGGATGGGCGTTGTTAGACAGTGTCAGGGAAAATGAGAGGCTCAGACAGGACGAAGGAGATGGGAAGACTTTAGGCAAAGTCTTAGTCTGTAGAGGTGTATTACAATCCAGGAAATGGATCTCCTTACGCGGGATTGCCACGCCCCTCGCAGTGGAGCAACAGCTTCTGGCCCTCGCGGGGATGCGGAGGGTCTGGCCTAATCTTCGCTGTTGGTGTGTCTGTGGAGAAGGAAATGGGGTCAACGTGAAACTCAAGGTCACCTCGATCTCAGAATCATCCAGTTATGCATTTCAGCCGCCACCCCTAAAGGCCCAGGAGCCCAAGAGGCTGTGAACAAAAAGACCACCCCCCAACCTCTGTGAGCAAAGACCACTATTGCTGTTGGATGTGTGAGGGAGTCATACGGCAACCTTGCAGAGGTAGGATTATGGAAGGTCTGTCCTTGCTGGGGACCCAAGGGATGTCTTAACAGCTGAGAAGGGGGATCACTGGATCATCTGTGCCTAGCACATAAATGGGACTTAATACATGTTTCTGACGGAACAAATAAACTTGAATTTGATCACTGATTGAGTTCACAACCTCTCCGTCCTCTCTGCAAGGGAGCTTAAACGGGAAGCAATGCCTTAATGCAGAACATCATTTTTAGTGGCTGGTCCAAAAATGAAGTGAGAGCTTTGAAACAGCAAGAGATGGAGGTCATATTTTGGCTGCAAAAAGGCCCTGACACAATATAGATGGGTTCTGGGAAGGAATGATGGCATCTGCTACCAATGCCGAAGGGCTGCTTAGGAGGCTGGGTCCAGATGGCCGCATAGAACAATACAACCAGATGCCGGTTTAGAACAACAGATAAAGAGGCCGAGCTTCCCCTAAGGATAGAGCCAACCTTAACATCCGGTTAATGAACGTGTTTCAGTCCAATCAAACGGGACAAAGAGAATCAGGCCAGGTGAGAGAACAGGTGTTCCAGGGGCCCACAGCCAGAGAAGCCTCTAGTGCAGCACCTGGAGGATAGCATTTGTTGACTGACTGCTGATCACAGTTGGGCCAAAATGATCCCTGGAGAGTAACTGCCAGATGGTCCAGTACCTAACAGAGAAGTCTCTGGGGCTCAGACAGGGGATGGCCTTCTTTAGCCCTGGCCAGGGACCAGGCCCTGGACAAGGAGCCCAAGGCCAGGGGCTTTACATTCAGAACTAGTAATCAGAGAAACACCTTATAGCAATAGAGAACTTTGAAGTTTACAAAGTTCTTTCATTATATAGCGTTTTATTTATCCTCATGAAAATTCACTGAAGTAAGAAGGGGCCGCTACGAGATTAAATGCTTTGGTGAAAGTGACATAGCTAGTAAGCAGTGGCTCTGCGGCTAGAATCCAGGTTATCTGTTTCCAGATTGAGAGTCTGCTAAACGGACAGTGACACCACCCCAAACCTACCTCATGGTCAAGTTTCAGCAATGGGTCTAGCAATTGATTTAAAGAGCACTGAAGTCAGGCCTAGATCTTCCATAAGGAAGAGATGAAAGGTTTGAGTTATTTTAGAAAAACACCCAGCCTTTAGATAAGTTAGGACAAGAAGTGCATTCTTTTATAACTCATTATCTTCTGCCTTTCTACTTCATTTTTTTTCCCCTTGACTTTTCTACTCAGAAAAGTTATTTTTGAAAATTTGTAAATTTCCTCAGGTGAGTGGGTCATTTCCTACCCATATTCAAGGCAGATTCCATAGAGGGATGAGGATCCTTGGAAAGGTTGGGAGTAGTGATTTTGACAATGGCCACTTCAGGTCAGAATCCCAAGAAAAATCATAGACCTGGGGCAGACTAGTGGGGGTACTATAAGGAAAAATCTGGGAATAATGATGCCAGAGAGAGCATGTTTTCCTACCACCTGTTTTCTTGAACTTATAGTATGTTAGACCAAGAAGAAGCCTTTGTGATTCCATGTCCATCTTCTCATTTAGCAAATAAAGAATAAAGCTCAGTGGGGTAATTTCCTTAACATCACTCAGCTAGTAAGCGGTGGAGGGCAGACTAGAATCTGTCTTCTAATTCTTGATTTGCTACATTTACTGCTACAATTTACAATCTAGATGCATAACACTGGCCTAGCCTAGGAGATGGTAAATTTACCTATCGGGCCAAATCCTGCCAGCTACATGTTTCTGTAAATAAAGTCTTATTGGAACATAGATACGTTCATTTGTTTACATATGATCTATGGCTACATTCCTGCAGCAACAGCAGAGTTAAGTAGTTGAGACAGAGACCACATGGCCCTCAAAACCTAAAGCGTTGACTATTGGGCCATTCATAGAAAAAGTTTGCTGACCCTTGGCCTAACCCTGGCAACTCTTGTCTTTTTTTTTTTAACCTATTTACTTATCTGTGCCTGGTGCTTCATATACAGTAACCCGCACGTTTCTTTTCCCCACTCCCCATCTCATACCGGACACTCTTCACTCACAAGCCCATGACATACATAAAACTTCAATGCGTTGAGCGGTGGATCTGTCAGCTCCCTTTAGAGATTCATGGTTCACAGAGCATACAATGTCTGCCCCGTCATCCTCCCTGGTGACCTGGAAGGTGACTGAGCTGCTCACGGTGAAGGTTTTGCCATTGGGATCTTCCTGTATTCGGGTTGGTTCCCCTAGAGAGCAGAAACAGACACACACTCGCACACACACATAGACACAGAGTGAGCCCTAACATGCAGAGATTGTGTGGGCCCCACTGTAGACATACAGATGGTGCGTCTCAACTTAGGCAGACTTAGGAAGTTGTGAAATGGATATGTACACACAAGGAGGATGGAGTCCCCAACGCACGCACGCGCGCACACACACACACACACACACACGACTGTACACAGAATATCTGTCATTCCCCTTTCTTCTTCTACACCATGCCTTATGTGCACATACACATGCATATAGACATGTACCCCTCACTCCCTCTCTCCTCCCCGCTGTCCCAGCACCACCTCCTCCTGTCACCCCCAAGGCAGGAGGAACTTACCATGAAGCTCTTGGTCACCCTTCCTCCAGGTGAGCTGGGCTGCAGGTTTGCTCCCAGAAGACTGACAGTTTAGGGTAGTTGTATCCTTTTCCCGTAACGATGACTTGTAGCCAGTGATTATGGGCTTCTGTGGGATTCCTGCCATGGATAGGGAATGGCCAGGATAGGAAAGAAAAGCACCCTGAGGTCACACCTCATCTCTCCCTGCCGAGACAGACTCTCTGAGGGTTAGGATATCTGAGTTCTATTTTGGTTTATGATGGGTAGAAGGCTAGAGAAATTATCTTTCTCTTTGATAAGAGAAAGACCACCCCAGGGGGAGGAGATATGGTGGTGGGAGATTTACCATATCTGAGATGATACATGACCCAACAACCCAAAAGCACAACTGGGTGGCCACAGACATAGTGTGAGGCTCAGGGGAGCAAAGAAGGAAATTGAAATGTAGGATCAAGATGAGAGCATGCAAACAACTGGGGTGCTCATCTTGGAAATTATAATCATACACTGCACATACTTCTCGTGTTTCCCTTACACAATCTTGGGAGGTAAGTGGAACAGACACTATCATCCTTTTGTTACAGGTTAGGAAAGTCAGGCTTAAAGAGGGTAAGAGATTTGTCCCAGAGCAAACAGTAAGTAAAGGAGAAAAGCTTAGACCCCACCACTCTTTGCATTTCATTCCATTGCAACGGAAACACGCGCTGAACTTTCCCAAAATGCTTGGAGACTTGCTTGGCTCTAGGCTGCTTCAGGGGCCCACCCAGGGAGATTTGTCTGCGAGGAAGCACGCTGTGGAGACACTGGGGTTTGGGAGCCTCACCGAGCACGGTGACGAGGGACTTGGCAGTTCTCACGGGCATAGTGAAGATGGAGCAAGTGTATTCACCCTCGTCTGCCAGGGCCACGTTGCTGATGCTGATGCTGAGCTCATGGGGCGTAGATCTAACCAGCTGAATCCGATTATCTCGAAGGGCTGGGGGAAATTGGGAGAATTGGAAGCAAGGCTTTTACTGGTGACATTCATCTTTATCTTCCAATCCCAGGCCAGCTTTTTTTTTTTCAAGAAAGGGTCTAGTGTGGTTTGGGGCAGGGGGAAAAAAAAAAAAAAAAAAAAAAAACTGCTCCTGAGTTTGAGTAGTCTTTAGTTTATTCAGTTACTTTCCTGGGCCATTGGGCTCAGTAGCCTCAGAGATACTCAGAAAAGTAGGTTGGATCTGTGGGCCACGTTGGGGTAACACTGACATCAGCTGTCTCTTAGGGCTCCTTTGGGGTGAGTCACTCCAGGACCCTATAAGACCATGCATGGCCTCAGTCAGAGCCATAATTATGAAGTTTCTCTGGAACCAGCTGAGGAGCCCATGGCCTGTTGCTTCCCCAAACAGCATCCCTTCATGTTTCTTAGCCTCTGGACTACAGGGACATTTCCTCTCAGCTCTGCAGCCCCCTTCTCCAGCCCATGTTTCCCATGGAGGCAGATAACTCATGGGACACTACCTCTCTTCTCCCCAAAGTAGAGAGTCTGCTGGGCAGGGTTAGACCATTGCAGGGATGAATCCTCATGATCTTTGACTTGGCACTTGAGCACCACGGTGCCACCAGCCACCACTGTCTCATCAGATGTCCAGGGCTGACTGTCTGCAGGGGTAGAATTGGGTTAGTTTCCTAAGGCAGCACTAGCCCCTCCACCCATTTCTGGGCCACAGTCCGCCTCATCTAATTCAGACCATCCAAGGCCCACGTCTCTGTATTCTCTTAACGCATCATGGGGGAAGGAATAGAGGTGGCGGTGAGGCAGGGGAAGGCAGACCTTACTTCCTCTTGCTTTGAATGCACAGAAAAACAGTCACTTGTTGAATATTTGCTGAATGAACTGACAGGGCCACAAACATTTAGAGGGATAAAGGCACCCCAGATCTACACATACCACTCCCCATGTATCTTTTCTGATAGAGTTCTACCATTCACCTTTGAAAACACACATACGAGTCTGTCATTCTGTTTTACCTTCCTGCCACCACCTGCATATAAGAGCAAGAACAGAAATGGTTGTAATAATGCCCAAACTATAAAAGCGAAGAAAAGGCCAACCCCCAAGAATGTGGGTTGCACATTCATTTACACAAGAGGTAGCTAATAAAACTGCAAAATAAACAAAAAAGATTTAAAAAAAAACCTAAAACGTTTTGACACAGACTTTTCAGTTCCTCCAACAATAAGTTCCCTTCAATCATCAGCTCCCTTAACATATTCCTTTCAGTATCAGTACTACCCGCCTCCCAAATCAACACACAAACCCAAATCACTATCCTGACGTTATTTTAAAGAATAATGGATTAAAGTTTTCCCTTCGACCTGATAGAAATACAGTTTCTAATCCCTCTCTACTTAGTCAAGTTAAACAAAAGAAGGACTAGTAAGATATTGTGAGGATGAGTCATTTGAATCCCAAATGTGCCTTCTAATCAGGCCTAGCTGTGAGCCCCTCAGTCTGTGTGACACTTGCTTCCTCCACCCAGTATTCTCCCATGTTCCCCAAAGCATGGATTCTGATTCCTAATATTGATTCCTTCATCTTCAGGTCTGACTTCCTGTGACCCAATGGCACTGACCTCTGCAGAGCTAAAATAACACCTTCTAGCTCTGATTCCTGAAACATCCACACAATTTCTTCTATGGTACTAAATTACTTAACCAGCATTGTCGCCTCTGAATCAGAAACGAAGAAACGTACTTCCTACATTCCCTAATTGAGCAATTTAAAACAATCCCCATACTCCCTACGGCACCAACCTTACCCCTGCCCTATCTGCTTATTCCTGTCTTTCCTGGTCACCAGAGCTCCATTTCCAAGGAATATTCAATGAGCGTTCCTAGCAGAGAAAGGGCCCTGAAGAGTGAAGGTGGCACCTGCCGGAGCTGACACCAAACACCAACGCTTCTGAGTGGCTGTCTCCAAATTGGAGCCCAAAGCCTGGCTGCTAGTTTTAGCGTTTAGAATCATAAAAATTAGAACTGACAGGGATCTTAGGAATCATGGAATCCAATTCCCTCATTTTACAGATGTAGACAATGAGGCAATGGAGGCGAAGTGATTGCCTAAGATCATTCTACCGATCAGTGATTCTAGTTAGGACTAGAATCCTGAGTCTCAAGGCAGTGCTCTTTTCACTGGAATGCGCCTCAGGTAATCATCTAACTTGAGAATCAAAACTACGACTTTAATGTTAGCAAGCCAGAGACTGAGCTGGCTGAATAAAGGTGGAAGTGATATCTTCCTTAAATATCTCAACGAAAGGTTTGGGAAACCTATCATTTACTGCTAGCCATAAACCGATTTTTGACTGGTAATCCCATTGTCCCTGGTTCCTTTTGAAGAATTCTATCTTGATTGTGTCTTTCCAGAACCTCTTTATTCTGAGTAATACACTCCTCCTGGAATCATTTTATTTTTGGAAAAAGGTGTAAGGGATACAGAGGTCCCTGTACCGGAGTGAGGGAAGGAGGAGTAGGTGCCAGGGGAGTTGGTGGTGTAGAACTAAGTACTAAAATGTCAAATGGAGAGGGGGAAGAGTTGTGTGGTAATGAGGGGAGTGAGAACACAGGGTGGAGGCAACATGAGTGGGAGATGATGTGAGGATGGTGGAGGGAACTGAGGGACATTGAGATGAGGGGGCCTGGATTCTCACCTTGACTGGCCAGCATGTCAGGGCTGCTCCAGACTGTGGAGCTCATGGCCTCTTCGAGTGGAGCCAGAGTCCCCAGCTCCAAATTCTGCTCTTGCCAGTAGCCTGGGGAGAGAGTCTCCATGAAGGATGAGCCCTACATTTAAGCTGCTACCGTTTGGGATCTGTACTTTCATTGTTGGGGATGGGGGAGAGGACTGGCCCCTGTGAAAAGCAGGTTCACCAGGGTACCTAAGAGAAGGTGGCTTTCTCACAAAAGGGGGAGATTAACTCAAGTCCTGAAAAGGGAAGTGAAGTCTTCCTCCGAAGGGGTGAATTAAAGGAGGATGCTAAGCTTTAGCAGTCAATCACATAACGTTAGAGCCAACAGAGATCTTAGAGGTCATCTGGTCCAGTTCTCCCAGTTCACAGGTGAGGACACTGACGCCCACTAGGGTTAAAAGTGACTTGGCGAAGGTCATACAGAAACAGGAAAGAAAACCAAAGACTTTTCATTCCTGATCCGGGATTCTTTCTGCTACACCAAATTATCTACTAAAATAATGACAGGTTTAATCATTAAAAAGTACGTTCCCATTTAATCCTTTTAATAAACCAGTTAAATAAGTACTGTTGGTATTATCACTTCTACCTTGAAGAGGGGAAACAGAATGAAGTGACTTGCCCAAGGTCCTACAAACAGAAGAACAAAGACTGGAAATTAAATGCCTGATTTCCAAATCCAAAGCTCTGTTTCAAGGTGACACCCTTAGCACTGAAGACACAGACCACAGCTGGGGATGAAAGTTAACCCACGCCTTCCTAGATTGTTACCTTCTATCCGGTGCTCCGAGTCTTAAGCTTTCCTCCTCCACTCTCAGTCCCACTCACCATTTTACATCACTGACTCTGCTCCCTCATCTGGCACAACACACGCCCAAGGCTTGAGTCACCGGCTCTCTTCCTAGTTGGTAGGCCCTAAACCCTTTTGTGAAGTACTGTATAGTTTCCATGGCCTGTTTCCCCCAACTCAACCTGAGAGACGGAGGGACAAAGAAACCGGCCTTGAGAATCTTTTCAGGATCTCCCGTTGTAAAGCCAGTAGCCAATCACATGCGCACAATTCAGTAACGTCATCGGCTGCTGAGCAGAGTCCGGAACTGCTCCTTGTCCCGGGCCTGAAGTCCGGCAGAACTTCGCCAATTGTCCCAGCGCGCCCGCTCCAGAGGCAGCGGGGGAGGGCGGTGGGAGAGGAAAGGATGAGAAGGGGGCGATGGGACCGAGGAGGATGGGTAGGGGAGGTGGGGAGGGTACGGGGTGGCAGGGGTGTGAGACTAAAAAGATAAGTGGGACGTGGTCTTAGGGTCCACGAGAAGAAAGGGGACGAGGAAGAGAGTTGCAGAATCAAAGGGAAAGAAGGGTGAGGGAGAGGAGAGAGTGGGGGAGGGAGGGAAGGGAGTACCGGGGAAGGGAGAGGGATGGGGGAAGGGAGAGGGTGTTAGAAAGAGTCCTAGCCTCGGGATAGGGCTCTAAGATAGCTTCAGAGGTTCACTGGCCTTCAAGGAGACGCCTCCCCTCTCCACTGTTCCTCAGACATCCTCCAGGAGGTCTGAGAAATGACTCTGTTCCCGAACAGGAGAAGCGCTAATGCCCAAATGCGGAGGGGTAGTAAAGCAGTGAAAAAAAGAAAAGAGTATCTGTAACAGGTAGAAGTAGGCAAGAAAGCGAACAAGGAAAGTGTTGGTGAAGAGAGGCAAGAAAGATGAGGATGGGAGAAGGAAAGGCGGCCAGGAAGAGGACCAGGGCGCTCAGATCCAACAGAGAGTCCCCCTGGGTGCCCTCGCCCTGCTGCCTTCTGTGGACATCAAGAATGGAGGCAACCGGAAGTTGGTGAGTGTTTCTCGGTATTTTCCAGGTCGTCTGTTTGTGGGCGCTTCCACACACAGTGGGAAGCCAAACTGGTTGTGCTAAAGCTTGGAATGGTGGAGGGACAGGGAGAAGCCAGAGAGGGGTCAGTGCTCCACACCACAGTATTGGTACCTAGTGCACCAAGTAAGCACTAAATAGACCTTTGCTCAAATGGATAAAATAGCCATCTCCTACGCTGGCATAGGGCTTTCAGTTTGCAGAGTGGATTTTCAATCATGAATTCATGTCAAAACAACCTTGAGGGAGAGGCAGCCAGATACAATCTTTTTTTTTTTTTTTAATTTTAATTAATTTATTTTTTTGGCTGTGTTGGGTCTTCGTTTCTGTGGGAGGGCTTTCTCCAGTTGCAGCAAGCGGGGGCCACTCTTCATCGCGGTGCGCGGGCCTCTCACTATCGCCGTCTCTCTTGTTGCGGAACACAGGCTCCAGACGCGCAGGCTCAGTAGTTGTGGCTCACGGGCCTAGTTGCTCCGCGGCATGTGGGATCTTCCCAGACCAGGGCTCGAACCCGTGTCCCGTGCATTGGCAGGCAAATTCTCAACCACTGCGCCACCAGGGAAGCCCAGAATCACTTTTTAGAGATGAGGTTTAGAGGGGTTCAGTGACTTACCTAAAGGCACACAAGTAACACCCTCTCAAGGATCCTCTTTCTCCTGCTGGTGGTGCACTCAAAGCTTTTTCAACAGCTTCGGTTTCTTATAGCATTTCAGTCCATTGTATTGCAATTTACTTGTTTCGTTATCAGCCTCCTCATCTAAACTCAGAGTTGGTGAAGAGAAGGAGCCTTCCCTTATTCATCTTTGTATTTTCAGCACTTAGCCCATAGTGGGCTCTCAGTACATTTAACTGGCTCTGGTAATTCATTCAGTCACAATTGGCACTCTGCTGTGTCCATTCTTACTCAGGCAGAGCATGTCTTCTGTCCAGACAGCATAGGTTTAGTCTTCATTCTCTTGCTCCTTATTTCATTTGTGCTGTTTTCTGCCTTCTTCTCAGTTGCTTTTCTCCTTGCTTATATTCCTTTCATCCCTCCCCTCCTCCTGCATTTTGCTGGCATTTTTTTTTTTTTTTCTGAATAGGATGAATAAGTGAAATGATGATGTCATTCAAACTAAACTGAATTGTTTAGATGAGGGGTCTGATAACTAAACAAATAATCTCCAATAAATGGCATATTAGGGATATGCCCTGATATACAGTATTGTCCCTGTAGGTTTACAAGGAACTCACTCTGGTTTGTTGTGTTTTAAGAAACTGATTAAGAAGTAGCTGGGTTTTTTTTTTTTTCCTCCTGGAGGTGATATTTTACCTTGTAATTCTCCAAAGTACTTATGATCTCATGTCTCCTCTTGAGAACTGTCTGTTAATATGCCTGAAAGTTTTCTTGCTGTTTTTATAAAATTGTACACCTGTAATGATAAATTCCGAATAGCCACTCCCCTGGGTGCAGATGAGTGATTATAATGTTATTCACAGAAACATGGATAAATGGCAGAAATTATAACCTGGAATGTGAAAGCCTTGTTCTTTGGGTTTAGAGCTTGCCAACTGTTTATGACATCAGCATAAATTCCTTCAATGGATTCAGACTCAAAAGGAAAACTTAAGAGTGCTCTGAAAAGGTGGCATGCACTTTGAAGTGGAAATAATGACAGTTCTGCTCAGGCAGGGTCATTGGAAGGAAATGCAGACTTTGAGTCCACAAGACTGTTAGTAAGGGGAGGGCCCAGGTTAATCACATTGAAAAACAGATAAAGAGAGCTCCAGTCATATGGATCATATTGTTTCCCTGCTTAGAAACCCTCACTGTCTTCCCACTGTCTGCAGATGATATCCAGATTTGTTAGCCTGGCTTATAAGATCCTGCACGGTCTGATGCCATTATGCCTTTCAGCTTTGTCTTTTCTTTATTTCACTCACCCCATATCCCAGACATATGACGCTATTTGGAATTCTTTCCATAAACCCTTTCCTTTCCTGCATACATTCCCTTTCCCACAGTCACTCTGTTGATAATGCTCTTCACCCATCGTCACACATCTAAGCCCTAAAAAGCCTCTTTTCTGTGGCACTTCCTTCAAGAAGCCTCCCCTGATTCCCTGATTGCCTCAGATGGAAATAATTTCTGATTTTTTTTTTTTGAGTCACAACACTTTATCTACTTTTCTTAAATTATGCATCACTCTTTACTTTGTACTGCAAGTTTCGCTTTCTTCCTAAATTTTAACGATTCTGCAGGTAGGGTTGATATCTGATTCGTCTCTGTATCTGGTACTGGCCCTAATACAGCATATTGCACTTAGAAGGTGCTTAATGAGTACTTATTTAATAAATGAATCCAAGATGCTTAACATCTTCAACTATGAGAGCTAGGTTCAAAATCTGCCAGTGAAGAGGAAATAGCAAACCAAAAAGGCTAGGAAGAAATGGGCCAAGGAAGAGGGTAGATCATCCAGAAGCCGAAGCTCTATAAGTTTACAAGATGGGTGGAAATCTCTATTTATTGATTACCTTCTGTGTGTCATGATCCAAGCGAGGTGCTCTATATTCATTATTCCAGAATAACCCTTTAATAGGTATTATTATGCACATGCTAAGGATGAGTTAACTAAGACTCAGAGACTAACTAAGACTCAGAAAAGTTAAGTAACTTATCCATATGATGCATCCAATAAGTGTTGGGATAAACTTAGATCTCTCTGACCACAGAGCCCAGACTTTCTGCATATCTTCAGTACACTGCCTCCCTTTGCAGGAGCATGTGCTTTGTGTGTGTGTGTGCTTTGTGTGTGTGTGTGTGTGTGTGTGTGTGTGTGGTGGGGGAGGGCAGAGGTTACAGGTGGAAAGATTCCTTCTTGCATTGCTGGCCTGGGGGTGCTCACCTAAACAAAATTCACAACGCTTACCTGCACTATGATAAAAATAACAGTGTAGCAAGTTGGAAATGAGTGCTTGTGGTGGTGGTGTGATTTGTATCCACTGAATTACATTTTTAATTGGATTTCTTGGTGTGTCTTCATCTATATCTTTGGGGGCTCACCCCAAAGGCCTTATAATTTGGGATGATTCTTCAGTTAACCAAGCAATAGACGTGTCTGGTTAAAACTAAGAGTGCCCTCACGTTTTCATAGCACTCTAGCACCTAGGCTACGAACTAAGATTGTCTTCTTATTTGCTCTCAGTTGTCTGGGAGGTTTCTTAATTCTTGGTCTATTTACTCATGGGTTCCAGTAGCTTTAAGACTCCCAGCATTTTAAAGGACAAAGTAGCCCTTTCACCCACTGATTTCCTTCTGATTAATTGTTCATATTAAGAGTAGCAGAGGTGGGAAACAGGGACTTACTAATGTGCCTTTTAAAGCATACATTGGCACCTCTGATTTCATTTTTCATCCATAGTACAGGACCTCACACATAGTAAGTGCTCAATATTTATTGAATAAATAAATAACTCAAATGAATAAAAATGTATTATGTTTCCAATTTAAGTGATGCTAGTAAGGAAGTTTATATGTCAGTATAACCCCTTATTGCTTGGTTTATGTATCTTCCCTGCCCTGTCTGTTTCGGGAATCTACATTGCATGGGCCTTAGGGCCATGTACAGGGTCACGGGTGCACATTTGGGATGGTGGGACAAGGGGACAGAGCTCCCCTGCATAACTGTTGCTGGCCTTGCCAGTGCTTGGGTCCAGAACTCCACTTCCCAGATTATAGAGAACACCAACTCCCCGAGTAGGAGTTGATGATGATGGTGATGATGATGATGATGATGATGATGATGATGATGATGATGATGATTCAGCATTTCTCTAACTCCAGAGTTAAAAATACTCTTCATCCCAGCCTACTTGTTATTCCTCACGACTACCATGACAGGTGGGTGGAGGAGTGTTATTTCCAAGGGAAAAACACATTGGGGGCTGTGGCCCAGAATGCCGGAGGGACCCACTTTTAGAATGGTTTACCCACCCCCATCACTGGGCTCCCTGGCCAGGTGATCTCACTCTGATTCTTCCCTAACACTAGCTACGCAGTGAATTCTTATATGTATTTCGATCACACACTGAAGAGAATGGCCATGAAATCAGAACTAGAACTCAGCGCCTTAATCTTTTCTTTATGCGCAGAGCCACATTTTTCTTTAGCAGTGAATGTCTGCTTCCGCATTTGGAGGAAAGTGGACCAATCTCACCTGAGGCCTGATTTAATCGATCACTCCAAGATTTGGGAGGGGAGTTACTTTGACCTGAGTAACTTTAGAGCACAACACCCTGATCACAAAGGACTCTCTTTAAACTTAATTTTCTCCATTTGCTCTTAGGTTGCCAGGAATTATGCTACTTCTGCAGAAGTTACTGTGTAGTTTCCTAGTCTAAGACACTGAGGGCAGGAGTGTCAAAATATTCTCTCATTGCCTGCTCTACGTTCCTTTCTAACTTTGTCCTCTCCAAGCTCCCGATTCGCTTCCATTCCCAATGTTATAGTGCAGTCAGACGAAAGAAAGCTGGGGCCATAGAGGTAAGAGTTATTCTGTCATGGGGGCTTGTCTGTCTTTTCAGGTGTACTTCCTTCCCTTCCTGTTGCTCTTCAGGGCAGGCCCCTGTCCCCTCCCAGGCAGTAGGATCCCCTAAAGGATCTCCTTGCTCAGCTCAGATATGCTCCGGCTCACATCCACTTCAGAGAGTCACAGCTCAGTCACGCTTCAGCTGCCTGCCTCCCTGATCTAGGCCTTCTCTCCAGCTCGCTGGCCTCTCCACCCTTTCTGGCTTGAGCTGCTGAGACCTTGCTCCTTTGTGTTCCCTCCCTCCATTATTTCTGTTGCTGTCTGGTTTTCCCTCCTGGAGTCTTGTTTATCTACTTTCTCTCTGGCTCCCAACAGCCTCTTGGGCCCGAAGTCACTACTCTCTGGGTGTAGCTTTACTCTCCCAGGAGGCGTACACGATATAAGTGAAACTGGAAGGTGAATAGGGTGGGGAAGAGAACCTTCCCTGTAAGAAGTCCCTACTATACTGATTAGCCTCATAGCTTGGTAAAGTGTGGCCAAGAGGTACAGATTTATAGAACCAGGGATCCTATTCTGTTAGATGATCCAAGAGATTTAGGTTTGGAAAGGACGGATCTGGGCTGAAACAGGTTTATTATTGCATGAAGGCAGATACCTTTTGCTTCCATCCTAAGCAGTTGTTGAAAATGAAAGGCTTTTGTTTCCTGGGTTTGGAATGGTGTGGGGCTTAGCTTTTCTAGGCTGAATGAAGGGGAGGGAATTTTTAGGGTACTTGGCTAGTTGGCTAGCTTGCCTGTGGTGGGCGTGAGGGTGGGGTTAAAACAAAAAGCACATCTTGATGTTAACCCTCTTTTCACTGAAAAATAAAAAAAACCCACTTATTCCAAATGTTTTCCTATATCCAAATGTTAAAAAAGTATACAAGTTTAAGTGCCGTGAGTAACTATATTTGATACATTTGCTAAAACCCTGCAGTCAATTTGCATGTTTTAGTCATTTTCTACTGACCCCTAATGGCCAGAGGTGGTTATTCCTAAGATCTTTTTGAGTCTTCTAGACAGAGGATGGAACTGATGTCCTTTCTGACTCCCTGTTACCAAAGTTCAGTAATTCCTTGCCTTCTCTTTCTGTACCTCATTCTTCCTAAAATATTTTCCCGTCTATGATTCTTAGAAGCATAGACTTTTAGAGTTGATAAGAATCTTAAGTAGCAGCTAGTGCAAACTTCCCATTTAAAAGATGAAGAACCAAGGCTCAGAGAGGCTTAGAAACTTAAGCATGGTCACACAGGCAGCTAGTGGGAGCTGTGGTTATAACCCCAGTCTTTTGTTCTCATTGCCATTTGACAGCAGTCCTGTGAACTAGCTAATTTGGAAGTTAAGTTGCCATTTAGTGTGATTTTACTTCCAGTGACATCCACTCTTCCTGCTTCCCATCTCCCTGTGCATTGTAGTGAGGAACCCCAGGACCCTAGATCTCAAGGGAAGTAACTCTACTAAATGCCGGGCAGGTTAGAGAAGTTGGGGTGAGATGAGGAAGGAGTCCCTGAAGGTGCGAAGAATGGCATCGTCACAAATGTCGGGGTCTTCATGGCAGATTCCGGTTCTCACAAAAGAGGAGGCCGTGGGGCAGAAGCCACTTCCATGCCCTTTAGGAGTTAGAAGGGTGATGAGGAGGACAGGCCGTGTGTACGTGTGCGTGCTGGCATCTGTGTGGTGGAGAGCTGGAGGCTGCTAACCTCATTGTGATGTGGGAGACAGAGACTAGAAGAGAGAAAAACGCAGAGGAGCTTTTCCTATTCTTGAGCTGGTGAGAGAAAAAATCTGGAGGCAGAAGTGGGCTTGCAGTAGGCTGAGGGGGGCCTCTCGGAGACTTAGTTAAGATTCTGAGGAGCAGAGACTGGGAAGTGGGTGGCAGAGAAGGAGGTGGGGACAGCTGTTGCTTTGATTTGCTATTGAGTCAGTGTTCTCGGTGCATTAGCACTGGGAGGGAGCCCTGGGCTGGCCCCCAACAAAAACAAGCCCCTCTGGAGCCAATACTTTGTTGTAGTAAGAACTGCAGTTGGGAGACAGAAAGGAAGGGGATCTAATCCCAAAAGAGCCCCTTCCTCGCCTTAGCGCCTACCTTCTAGGACTGGGCTCTGTGCTCCAGACAAGTGTCTAGTGTTTTGTACTAAGAGGCTGGGGGGAGGTGATGAGACAGAGCAGAACGGATGGCTCAGTAAGGGCTGCTGGGAGCATGGGTTCTGTGCAGGGCTTTGACTTTCATCAGTTATTTCTCAAGCAAGTCCCTAAGGTCGGGCATGAAATCACTCCAGTTGATGACAGCCTTGAGCCATTTTAGAAGTGTCCTTTTACCCCTATCTCCTCATTCCCTTCCCACCATGCTCACATACTCAGAAATCACAACAGGTATGACCTGGAGTCTGTATTTTAATGCAACAGAGAGTCGCGAGTCTAGACTTTGAACTCTCAGATGTCCCTTGAACCAAGTACAGGCACTTTTATACCCTTTCCCTGAATGTATCTAGCTGCTTTCACACGTATGTAATAGAACTGGGGAAAAAAATCACCCCATCTTAGGAAAGTACTTAGGAAAGGATACATAACAGAGTCAATGTGGAGTAAATGAAAGCATAATTCAGTTTAACTTGTTGGAAAATATGTTTAGCTATGAGAAAATAGGGACTGGGAATGGGAGGGAAAGCCCAGGGACCCTGGGGAGAAGTAAAGAACAGATTCCCTGAGGAATCTCCAGCCAGGTGCCAAAGCCTTGCTCCTAACCCTCCAGAGCCTCAATACCTGTTTGAGTGCGTGGCTGCATTCCCTTCTCAACAAGCTCTATCTCATTCTTTGCTCTTTAATGTCGCACTTTAGATATTTCAGGCTGATGGCTTGGTGTGGCGGGATAACAATGCTGTGAAAAAGTTTAATTTGTTAGAAGTCAGGCAAGAAAGCACTCATCTCGGCTGGCTCTCATTTTACTGACTTGTTTTTACTGTTTCTCTTCACTGGGTCATCAGAATCAGGGTGTGGATGACAGGTGCAGGACAGTGATTAGGAGGATCACATGGAGAAAAAGGTGGTCTGCTCTACACACCCACACTGCTCCGGGTTCCCCTCTTCTGCCAATCCTAGCTGAGATGTAGTCTCTGCCCTTCACTTTTCTCACCTAAAAATGTATTTTTCAGCAGGTGGTTGTTCTATTAGCCTAACTTTGGGCCTTCCTGGGAATTTAACCCTTCTGTGAGATAGACACATTCTCCCAAGTCTGCAGACCTCACAGTTCCCGATATGGCCAATAATTCTGTTCTGACCCAGAGATCTCCTCCTCTCCTTAAATCTTCATTGAGAGTCTCTTCTTCAATGTGGATATACATTCGATTTTGTTCCCCAAGATGCACATATATTCCAACCTGGTTACTCTCTTTTTCTCCTTCAGTATGTGTCCCTCACTACACACATGACAACTACCATTTTCACTCTTCGTATCTCTGTTTTCATTTGTTTTGGTCATAAACATAGCTTTTTCTTATGACCCAGATACAGAGCCCTTTTCACCAGCCTGTTATTAATCAGAACCCCTAATGTCCAGAAAACCATATGGTTTAAACTCAGATTCTCCCCAAAGCAGAATTCAGGCTCTCTCTCCTGCTCAAACTCCCCAGGAGAGGGCCAGAATCCTCTTCTCCCCAGGGCTGAGGCTCAGTCCATCTGTCACTGACACTGGACTCCGGGGCTTGGAAACCAGAAGAGAGTTGGCATTAAGCAGCAGTAGAGGATAAATGAGAATGTGTGAGGCCCACGGGCTTAGTGATGGTGGCTTTTATATTTGTTTGAGATTATAGGATGGAGATTATAGGAGGAAATATATAATATGTGTTTGGAAATATCTCATCCTTAAGAACTAGAGTAAGAACTAGTAAGAACAAGTGAGTATAATTGTCTCACTGTTAAGTTTGCATTTGCTGAGGGACAAATGATTAGGAGCAGACGGTAAAATGGGCCCTTCATTTTATGATAATGAGAGAACTTGACTCCAGGCTCTTCAAAGACTGACCTAGGCTAGGCTAAGTCTTTTAAGTTACTTGTCATCGATGTATTTATTAGAGGTTTGCTGGGTTTCCAAGGAGCATCGGGTATTTAAGTCAGAGACTCAATAAACCAGTTCACCTTCTGGAGCTTTTTACTCTGTCTGAGGCTTTGGCTGGAATTCTAGAATCCAAATTGGAAGCAAAGAGCCAGGTCCCAGAAGAAAAATGAATACAAGAAACAAGGATCTGCATATTCCCAATGAAATCTGGTATTGGAAGTATAGTTCTCCATTCTATTTTGCTAACAGCTGGGACTATATGAAGGAAATGGAGAACTAAGTAATGGCTAGCTTAGAGATGAATGGCTGAGATATCAGCCTTCATTTCTTTTTCTTTTTTCCCTAGGGTGAGGTGATGCATCTGACCTTTCTGACCCTGAACTGGAAGTAAATGAGGCAAAGGTGCTTATAATTAGCAATCAATACACAATTAGTGTAGGTCTAGCTGGGGTAAGGAAAAATAAATCCTTAGAGAAAGCAACATTTTAGTTCTTTGTATTATTTAGCTTTCTTATTCTCCTGGAGACATCCAGGAGAAAGATGGAGAGAGATGAGAGGCTAAAGAATCCCAGAGGTAAGAGCTCACATAGAAGAATGATACACATATTGAAAAAAATGTTGGAGTCTCTGCATTAGAATCCTTTCAGAAACATGTCTGCTCTTTATGAGAACGGGGTCTCAGGGAGATGAGTAGATGGGAGAAACTCCAGCTGTTACCATAACCCTAATTCTGTCTTCTTGAAGGCTCGCTCATGGAGATAAATCACTTCCATTACCTGTCCTTGAGGAATGAAGTTTCTCCTTGTATCAAATAAGGAAATGGAAGAGGGGTCCTGGAAATTAATTCTGGAAACCTGTCTCCCCAGCCTCACTCTGGTGTAGGTCATTCATAAGTGTTAACTATTATATGAACTATTATGCAAAACTGACATGGGGAAATCAGCATTTAGGGGAAGAGAAGCTTGTGTAGCTTTGATGTGATGGTAGGAACAGGCTATCTAGTCTCAGACTGGCAGGGGCTGAACATTCTCATTGGGATCATTGGCAGTACCCCAAAAGAGTAGCAGAGTCCAGTTTAAAGATCCATCTCCTGAGATCTGGCCAAGGACTTGGACTCTGGGATAGGATGGTTATATTTAAAGCCATGTAGTCTGTACTAGATGGTTATAATGATGAGGGACATGAGTCAGGGATTTGATATTTATCTTCTATGCCTCTCATATATTGAATTCCTCTATTATCTATTCTGATAACCTATTCTATATGTTGTCTTTACGTTTACTGCTAAGGCTGAGGGGACAGGAACAATGGGTACCATGACAGGACAATTAGAGTTGGTTGTCAGGCTCAGAGTGGTGTTAAGAGGTACATGCTCATAAACTGAGTAGGACTCATTTTGCATTCCACATTTATAGTGTATATGTGGTTATAATATATGAGCAATGTTGTCTCAATCTAAACCACGACTATTTGTAGTTCTGTTTTAAATCTATGAGTCCAAATATGGCAAAACATTCAGTTCTTTTGAGGCCATCTGAGGTCACTCTATGTTCTAGTCTCCTGAACATTGCAAACAACACTTCTTTTCAACCTCAGTATTATTTGCTCTTTCTGTCCCCTTCCTACAGGGGATTAGGTGGTAATGAAGAATCTCCAGATCTATATCTACAGGTCTTGTTTACCTCTTTCTGGTGGAGCAGGTCAGGGATCATAACGAAGATCATGTGTGTGTTTGTGGTAGGGAGAGGGAAATTCCAGCCCCGTTCTGAGGGCTGCACTGTAGAGAATAAAGAGATTAGGAGCTTGGATGGGGAGCAGGACCACGGAGAGCAGCAAGAAGAGCCTGGAGTGTCCCTGTCAGGGGCTAGCACCATGGAGAGCTCAAAGCACCTGTGGTGTGTTCCACAAAGAACAGGGCAACCAGGATCGTAGGTGAAGGCAGCCAGCTCTCAAACAAACCAAACAGACCAGACATCAGGGCTTCTGCTAGGATCACGCCACACACATCACTTGCTCTCAAAGGCCTCCTGAAGTACTCTGTTTGAACCTGCCACACATACAACCAAGAGATTGTGCTAAAAAGTGAGGACCGCCACCAGACTGAGTTGGTCAACATAAGCCTCAGTAATTATGAAAATTACATTAGTATCAGTGGTGGTGGAAGAGGTTTTGACTTGCTACAACCAATTATGAATGAAATTAATAGTATCTTTCACTGTGGGAAAAAGAGCACCACAAAGCCTGTGTCCCCTCAGAGACACACTAGGCATGAGGAAACCAAAATCTGTATTACAGTCAGATAGGGTATGAGATGTATCAGAGTCCGAGTGCTCTAAGGCACCCCAAATTGCTGTGAACAGTCCAGTTTTGATCATACACAGGAAAATGGAATGGATTATGACTCTTAAAAAGGGTACTGTCCTCAGGACTTAGAGGCCTCTGTGTTAGTTGGGAAATTTGGCCACTCTCTTTAGACTTAGGGGAATTTCAGTAAAGGGACAGATAGTTCTCTCTTTCAGTACGTGTTGCTTCCATGAAGAATAGGTAGCTTTAATGAGCTTATATTTTGTAAAAATCTCAGCAGCTTCATGTGTTCAAGACTCTTGACAACTTGACTTCTCAGTGCTAGAATGGATGGATCTCCTTGTTATAACAGGATTGGATTGGGTTTTTACTTGGGTTATAAAACCTCTGAGCATCAGCTGGTTCTGACTTTGTAAAGAATCATCTCTGCTGCTGGTCCTAGAGGAAGAAGCAGATCTTTGGCCCCAGAGACTTGTTCTTCTCTATTTTACAATTATGTGGAGTGTTTGTTCTTAATTTGACTGAGTTCTTAGAGACCCTGAATCTTTTTCTGATGGCTTGCTTTTCTGGTGGTTTGTTTCTATTTCTTATAAGCATTCCCATGAGGATTGCTATTCTCGGAATTTATGGATGGACCTCTAGGACATGACCTTATCCAGGAAACAAAATGTTCCAGTACGTGGACCTGTAGCCAATGATTCAACAGGAAATACTAACTTTTAGCCTGAAAAATGAAAGGAGAAGATATAATTAACAAAACTATCTAATACCCTGGCTTTTTCATTCAGTAGTCAGTAAGGAGCTGGTCCAGTCCACAGCTTGCTTTCATGGAGAACCTGGAGCCTAGATTACCACCCTTCAGTGAAATTCCGTTACTGAGAAATAGATGACAAAAAAGGGATTGTTGAGCTGGTTCTATTGGAGTAGGAAACAACAAAGAATGTGACTAGCCACAGCCCCAGGGGTTTTATTATTTCTCTGATGATAACCGTGAGGATCTTTTCCTAGGTTATTTTTTTGTGACCTAAGGACAAGCAGCTTTTGATTCTATTGTATATATTATTTGGACTGCAAGAAAGTAGTAGTAATAACAAGGGGTACCAAAATCAGATCTAAGGATTTTCAGAGCAATGGCACAACTACTTAGTCTGCTGTTTCAAAGTGACCAGAGCACCAAAAAGATGCCATCTGTGGAATTTTATGGCTGCAGAACTATGAGTCATTCTTCAAGTGAATAGTGAATGTCTCCAACAAGGCGCTCTTGAAATTAGATTTGGCCCTCCTTTTCTCCTCAGTTGGAAGAAGAGAGAGAGAGAGAGAAGACACCTAAGGGTAGTGAGCTGTCTCATTTACTGTCAGTCTAGGGCAGAGGATTTCAAACTGTATGTGGCAGAACCTCTGTCTGTGCCTTAAGGATTAGGGGGAGTGTAGGGGAAGCCAAGAAGAAGGGTGACAGGGCTCCAGGTCTTACTTATCTGCTTCAATAAGAGTAATTCTCCTTGGATCTGTTTCATTTACTTGATAAAGGAATTTCACATCTTTAAAGATAAAAGTGAGAAAACCACTGCACTAAAAGAAACTACTAAAACCAACAGTGCTACCTAGCCCTAGGGAGAGCTTAGGACAGAATCTTTGGTGTAACTGCTGGATAGGCAGCTGATATGCCACAGCTTGGACCCCACATCAGGCAGACTGGTTCTGCATAGTATCAACTCAACTCTATGATACCAGTGTCTCTCTGATGGTTTCAACTTCTTTGTGCCAGAAAATGCACATGTCTGAAGGGAGAGCATCTCCTTCCCAGGGGTTCCCAGCTGCAACTGGGAAGAAAACAGGAACAGTAACAGAACAGCTACAGCTGCAACTAGGAACAGAAACTGGATGGAGTAGGTCTGCCAAGCAGATCTGTGGGCAGCTCTAGAGTGAATGCCTGCTGGACTTCTCCGGCACACTGGGCATGATCTCTGCACTGGGCACCTGGCCAGGGGGCTGCAGAATGGATGGCAGTGGACGGAAGGTCATTGGAAAGGGAAAGATATTCATGTGTGAGGCAGTGCAGTCCAAAGTTAAACTGCTATATCCTGGTATAAAGCAAAGTGACGCTGCCCACTTGTCTTGTCTCTGCACTAGATCAACGCACAGAGTGCTGGAAATAACTTGAAAAGGAAGAATCCAAGGAAGTCTGGTTACAATGTTGAATGTTGAGCTGCTCACCAGAAAGACAACCGCAGAATACATTAAGTTCACAGGCCTTGTATCCCCCAAAGCTGGAACTGCCAACTTCTGCCAATACTAGTGGACAAACGTGAGAAGGAAGGGGCAGGTGGCAAACTCTGAATATCTAAGCCATTCCTGAGTTTCTAGCCACAGCACTCATGGCCGGGTTCAGATAACAGTCGTTTGCCCTTCTCCAACCTCTCAATCCCTGTTCAGCCTTATGAAACCTAAAAAAAAAAAGGTATGCTGTACTTCAGGGAGCTGTATACCCCAGCAGCATATGAAGTTTGTTTTCCTCATTCTAAATGGAAATAGCTGCTCTGCCATACACCCTTGACCACTCCAGCATCTGTGTATTAGGATATCTTGTCCTTAAACTTTCACACCACATCTCTTCTTGTTTTGGTCAAATGTTACCAGGTAAGCAATCTACTGCCTAGCTCCCTGCCCAGGGTCCTCAGGCCAAGTCAGGGGTACTAGACACACCTTCTTCATGATCCTGGGCAGAATGGCCTTAGGATCACCACCCATGAGCATTAAATCTATGCACCTACCTCCCCCATCAGAGTGGGTCTTTTTTGATCCTGAAGCTAAGAAGTAGAATTAATTTAGATAGACGATCACATGTGGTTGTGCCTCTTGTACATCAGTACATCCTGAGACATTACAACCAGACATATGTCCACTGTCTGGACAGATGATGCTCTACAAGGAAAATGATGCTTGATTTGACTCTTTCTTGGGAACAGATCTCCCTCCCCATCCCCAAATTCTCAATCCCTCCTCCGGACATTCTCCATTCAAAATTTACTGCCTTCCACTCTTCCCTCAAGCCACTGCTCTGAAATATATATATGGATAAAGCATTTCTCTTCCTCTAAACCTTAAAGCCTGAGTAGGGGCTGGAGCCCAAATTGAAGACCAAGAAAGAATAGTGCAGTAGGTGAAGAAAGACTTGGCTAGGATATGGATTTACTCTCTTCTCCAATGTTTACATCCTAGAATTGAGCTCACAGCTTTCTGGGATGACTTCATTCTGTTTAGGTCTCAGCCTGGCCCCATCAGTTCCCATTGCCGAACAGGGGCAGTTTGGGTCATGCTCGTCTCTCTTAAACCCAGCTACCAGGATGGGAAGGCCAGGGGCTGCAGCTGAAAGTCAAGGCTTAGTAGAGACTCGTTATTGTGGTACATACACCCAGTAGCCTCTCCTTGCCTTGCACTTAGCCTGCCCTCCCTCAGGACTCTCTTCACCTCCGCAGTGAGTAGGGTCATCAGTACAGTCCTCTAGGGAAGGGGGATTCCACACAGGGGAGAGGAGGGGCCGCTGTCTCTATGGTGACTTGGGCAGGAACTCCCTTGGGGAGTGTTAATGGGTACAGAGTAGAAGGACTCAGCCAGCCAGCTGTAGGTAGGGGATCCCCAGTGTCCTCATACCAGCAGAAACTCCTTTATCATGATGGAGACAGGGCTGGGGGAGCAGGTCAGGAGAGATGGAGCAATTATTCCTCCAGCACCCTGGCTCTTCGCCTGTTTCCTTCAGATGAAATTCTCTACATCATCATCCCCAGTTTCAACCCCTCCCCTCTCCACCCCCGCCCCGCCCTGTGCCCATCCCTTCTGGCCACTGGGTCCATCACCCAGGAGCCGCCTCCCCTTTCTCCTCCCCTGCGGTTCTTTCTGTTTTTCGTTGGCATCTGGCCGGGCATAGCCACCACCCTCCCCTTCACTGTCCCCACATCCCTTGGCTCTGCAGAGGTCCCGGTCCCTCTTCCCCTCCCCCAGCCCAGCCTGCCTCAGATAGGGGCGGGGGAGACCGAAGGATGCATTCCTTTAGTCCCTTCACAGCCTGCCCTCCCTCCTCCAGGGACCTGAGGCTCGAAGCTGTGTCTCCCTTCCTGGTCTCCCTACAAACTGCCCCCGCCACCCCATTAATCGTCAGCAGCCTTTAAGAAAGCTGAGGTGCCCCGACACAGCTGACCTACATAGCCCGGTCCAGGGCAGGAGGGGGCCCCAAGTCCCCTCACCCCTGGCCCCGCCTCCTTCCCCCCACCCCTTTCTTCATCTTTCTACCGTGACAAACCCAAGAAGGTTTGAGTTCCTGACTGAAGCAAAGGGGGCTAGGCAAGACACCCCACCCCAAATTTGGCAAATCAATCCTTAGCCCAGGAAAGCTTTGGGTTTTCTATGCATTTCTCCTCCCCAAATATCTTCATCCTTCCCTTTGCCCAGCCTCTCCCCACTGCCCCCCCGCCCCCCTCCTCCGCTCTCGTCTGGGTTTCTTTTACCAGCTTCTGCCACCGCTAGGGATGTTGCCATCCCGGGGCCCTCTCCGCCCAGTGTTGTTGTTTTGCTCCAAGGAGAAGCCCCCCACTTCCTTGCCCACGCCCCCCTCAAGAGCCTCACCCAGGCTCCCTTCCCTGCCCACTCGGAGCTCCGCCGTGGGTGGGGGGGACAGGCTGGGGAGCAGAAATGTTTGCATACAGCAGTTTGGGGGATTGCACTGGCTACCCAACCCCTCCAGACATACATACACAAACACCCGACACACGCCCTGACTGAAACAGCGACAAATCTCACTCCGCCCCCAACACACACTGACACAGACATACACACAGATACTGACACAGAAACGCAGAACCAGACACCAACACAGACGCGCACACCCAGACACACACACGGACATCAACACATCCATACCCCGGGATGCTCATAACAGACCCAAACCCCGACTGCACACGCAGACACACTCGACGGTGTACAAGGAGGGGGCATACCCGGCACACCCCACGATCCACAGAGACACGGACGCTCAGAGACAGACACAGGGGTATCAGCAGCGGCTGGCGACTTTAACCCCCGCTTCCAAACAAAGCCAACAGGCTCCCTCCGCCCCCGCAGCCGGTCGGAACCCCCGCCCCGGTCCCTCCCCACCTCCCCTGGCGCCGCCCCCTCCCTCACTCACCGTCCTGGGAGAGGTTGGCCCCGCCGGGCGCCCAGCAGCTGGCGAAAAGCAGGAGCAGGGGCAGGGCGGAAGGGGCCCCCATCGCGCTTCCCGGCCGGCTCCCTGGCTGGGCGCTGGCGAGCCTGGGTCCCCAGGGGCTGGGGCTGGGGAGGGGGTAGACGACGACACTGACCGAAAGGGCGCCCCCGAGCCGCTTCGGAGCCCGGGGCCGAGGCGGGGACCGGGAGGGAGCCGGCGCTGCTGCAGTCGCGGGGATTAAATAGGGCGCTCGGAGCAAACCATTCGGTTGGAGGTGGAGGGGGGGGTGACGGGGGCTGGGCTGGTCGCGGGGGGGACAGGTTGCCGCATTCCCCACTGCCCCCCGCCTCCTGCACCCCCTCCGTGCAGTCGTGGTGCCTTCCACCTTCTCCCTCGGGAGCTCCACCAGCCCGGCTCGGGCGTGGAGCAGAGGGAGAGAGCTGGCTCAGCAGTGGGACCTGGCGCCCACCCCTCTTAGGCTTGGGGTGGAGGGAGGCGGGGGGTCGGGCAGGGCCCTGGGCCAACTGGCGGGAGAGGCCACTGCAGGCCTGGGCAAGGGCGTGCCCACTAGCCCGAGATCCTCCAGCCCCGCCCTCCCTCCTTTGGCAACCGGGGATCCCCAGGAGCCTTGGGGTTCCCCTATCAACAGTATGCCCAGGGACATCTCTTCAATGGGTAACCAGTTACCCTGGTCATTCTCCAAAGCACTAACATCCCTAGTTCCTCTGACCAAACGAGCCCCTAGTTATACGCCCAGTAACAATTTGTGGCCCCAGGCAATTTCCTTTGAAAGGCATCTTCCAGCAAGCCCCCAGGCCATGGGAATCAACACTTCCCTCAATCCCTCCTCAAAGAAACTACTCCCCATCTAAAAACAGTGACTTCCCTTCAGACTCTGCCCAACCAAGCTACCTACAAAGCAACTCAGTGGTTTCCCACCTTAATCCTTCCTATTCCCCCACTTTACTCCCACCCCTTACCCCCAATATTTTTCTTCTTAATATTTCAAAGGAGTTTGTCCTTCCTTCTCAAATTTTAGTAAGATTCCTGGGTGAATGATCCGATCTACAGACCCTCAGGAAGCTGCTCTCTTAAGGGCCAGTGCATCTGTGGCTAATGCAGTTCTTGCCCCTGAGGCCAGATATAAGATGAATGAGAGAGGCGGGGTGTCTGTACTTGCTCTTGGCTCATGAGTCCCAAGCCCCTGGGGTTTGCTTTTTTTTTGTGATTGAAGTTCTGTGGAAGAGTCTTGGTACATCTCAGAAAGAGATCCTTCTGAGTCAGTTTTGCTCAAACTTAGCTTTTGGGAATACATTCCTAAATTTTAGAATCTCTGAATCAAAGAATTTTATGTATATAAGGATTCTTAGAAAATATTTGGTCCAATTCCTTACTACACAGGTGCAACTGAGATCCAAAGGGTATGAATTGATCTACCCAGGGTTATACTGACAATAGTAGAAAACACAAGTGTTGCCGAGGACATGGAATCATATGATTTTTAAAGTGCCATCCAATCTTGGGAGGCCAATTTTGTCCCTAGATGAGGGATTTGGGCACCTGTCTTCTAAGCCCTGGACCAGTCCCCTCTCTGAACTGCCTGTACCTCGCTGTGCTAATCTTCAACGTTTGGGTAATCTTTCCTCCTCTCAGATAGGCTTTCACAGCTGTTTGTGATGGACTTAATGTCTCTGTCACCTAGTAACTCAAGGACAAGGATGTGGATAGTACTTTGTAATCAGTAAAGCTCTATATAAATGTTAGTCACTGGTGGAGAGGATGAGAGAGAATATTCTCCAGGAAGACCCTTGAGGATAGCCAGAAAGCTGCCCCTCTGTTTTTCTTCTCGCTGTTCGTGGAGTTTATCTATGGTTTCTGGGAGAAGAGCTCTGCCTACCTCTTGAACACTTCCTGAGTGTTTGGGTGTTTATTAAGAATTATTTGTAAGAGTTTTTGACCACCTTGGGTTGCCTGACTTGCCTACCTTGACACATCTTAGTGACTCCAAACCGTTCTGCTGCCCTCGGGTTCTCTGCCTCCCTGGGGGTTCTCTGACACCTTGAAATGTGTGAGAGGCAAAGCTAGAGGGAGGAGTGTGGTTGAGGGATACAGACACCTGAATGTAAGAGAGAGGTGAGACTGGGCTATGGGGTGGGGCAGGAGGGGAGATAAGGGGAAAATTGGACCTTCTGACAGAGGTGGGATTAGGTTGGCATGAGTTTAGTCCGGCAGAGAAAAGGAACGAGTGGGTGTGTTTTCAAAGAGAGAATACGGCTTCAGAGAAGAAGGATCAGTCTATCCTAGTTAAAGAGTCTTGATGGATAAAGAGTATTATCTTTGGAGCTAGAAGAAGTTTTAGAGATCATCTAAGTGGGATTAAGAGAGGACAGGTTAGTGTTGGGGGGAATGAGAGTGGGGATGGGTGGGATTGGGATGGCAGGATGTGGGATTAGGTCCCAAGCTCCTGTAACTAATCACCTTTTCCATCTGCTACTCTGCCGTGATCCCCTTCTGCCTGCCCTTTAATTCTCTAATGACTCTGCTGGTCTGTCCCCACCCTCTACTGTAGCTGCACGGGATGAGAACTAAGGGTGGGAGGAGAGGGGGAGAGCTTTTGTGGAGAGAGAGTATCAGAGCAAGCAAATGAGACTCTGGAATGCTCTTTTCCTACTGGCTCCTTCTCTTTTCTGCATCATTAGCATCAGTTTGGCAGCACTTTAGGCCCTGGGAATAGGAAGCAGTCATTGGCTTTTAGAATTATAGGATAAAAGAGTATTAGAATTGTAAGGGACCTTCAGGATTACCTAATTAATACCCCTTGTTGAACAGATGAGGAAAATGAAACTCAGAGAAGTTAGGTGACTTCCTGTGTTCACACCGGTATGTAGTAGAGGGGTTAAGGTATTGGATAAAGGAGGCAGATATACTCTTGGGGGCAGGAGGAATAAGGAGAATCATTACTCTCCAGCAGTGTCCTCTGAGGAATTTCCTCTTCTGCGTATCTCAGAGTGAAAGGGTAGTGTCTCCTACAGAGGCAGATGTCTCCATTTGGAATAACTCATCACCTATAATCACTCTAATGCCCTTTGTCCCTGTGTACCCAGCATCTTACAGGCACCCTTTTCACTAGGAATAGAATTTTACAAAGAAAGCCTGACCTACAAGGATTATCCTCACCCTGAAAACAGGTAAAATAAAAGTATCCATGCTGCATTGTGATCTCTATGGTTACTTTTCACCCTAAAATGCTATGACATACAATCTGTGTTTCCCAGAGACTTGCACAAAGTCTGGAGTAGGTTGTCTGTGGGATTAAAGAACTGGTCACCACAGTGAAAACTGGGGGGAACAGTGAAGGGGAGTGGAGAGAAGGCGAGTTCTGGCTCCTGGGTGCCCCTATCCACTCAGCAGCAGCCTGGGTGGCTAGGGTTGAGGAATGTGGTGCTGGCACTGGTGCTGGGCTGGATGCAGCTGTGTGGGCCCTGGGCATTCCTTTCCCCATGCGCCTCCTCCCAGGGAGGGGGGAGGGCAGGAACTCGGCCTGAGTAGGGTGAATACTACATATTCATCTAGGAGGGGGATGACAGCACCTGAAGGAAAAATCTCAGAAGCCTGGCTCAGTTCTGCTTTGCCCTCTAACCCTTTGCCTCTGTATGACTTTTTCTTTATCAGTAAATCCTACACAGGTTTCCATATTTGCTTTCCCCTTTAATTTTCCACCCAACTAAACCAGTATTCCTCATATTGTTTCCTGTTTCTATTATACAGTTTTAATTAACCCTATCCTTAATAATAACCTTTGTACGTGTTTTAATTCTAACCTTAATTGAATTCTAATTTCAACCCTAACCCTAATCTATTACAGACTCTTAACTACTAATCCTAATACCAACCCCAATTTAATTGTTAATTTTAAGCAACAGCTAATTCTAACCTGTTATAAGCCACCAATTTAGGACAGCAACTTGCACGTAATAAAAATGATCACAGGTACCATTTTTTGGGAATCCGTTGTATGCCAGACTTTGCACTGGGTACTTTACAGGCACAGTATGTCATTCAGGTACCTGAAAGTACCCTAATGTGGTTGGAATTATTAGCTGCCTTACAGATATGAGGAAATAAAGGTTTAATGAGATTATGTAATTTGTAAATAGTGGATCCAAATCCACTGTTGATGTTCATCTCTCTTTCTGCTAACAAATACTTTCTGATCCATCTTTTCCTAAAATCCTAATTCTGACTAGAATAACTTCTAAAATACTGAGTTTCTTGAAAGTATATTAGTAGTTACGTTTAAAAAAAAAAATAGTGGTACAAAACAGAAACCAAACAAACCAACAAAAAGGCCCAAATTCTCCCTGCCCAGAAACCCCACTGCCACTTTAAAACATTAATGTATTTATAGAGTTAATCTAATCAAACTATGCAAAGAAACAAACTAAAAGGAAAAGCCTCCTTCTCCTCCCCAGGCTTGCGCTGCCCCTGGGGGCATTGTTCCCATTGGAGTTTTGCAGCACAGCTGCCCTGCCTCCCACTATGTATCAGGAAAGCACTTAAAGTCAAAATAAATACCTACCAATGAAATCACCGTATATATGCAAGACTTAGGCTTGAAGCCCTCTAGACAATTTGAATTTATGATTAACAATAACTGTTAAAGGCTAAGCGTGTGCCAGGTTCTATGCTAAGCTCTTTACATTTATTATCCCTTTTAATATTCACTAGCTCCTGGTGCAGAGTATGCCTTACCCCTATTTTACAGATGAGGACAGCAAGGCCTGGAGAAGCCAAATGACTGGCACAAAATCACAAAGACAGTGAATGAGAGACACAGGTTTCAAAGACAGATTTGTCTTACTACACAGCCTCAATTTTTAACCACTAGACTTAGCCAAGGAGGCTTGTTAGAGAAAGAGGTCATTTGAGCTTTGTTCTAAAGGAGAGAAGGGAAGTTGCTTGATATTAGAAAGGAGGATGACCTGTGAGACTGTAGGTAGACTCAGATCGATATGGGAGGAGACAATACAAGGGGAAAAGGAGCAAGATGGCTAGCAAATGGAGGGAAATGAGTAAAAGGTGAGAGCATAACAGGGAAACAGAACAAATATGAGCAGAGACCCAGGGAATTTTTTGTGATGAATTCAGGCAAAAATAAAATCATGTAATAAATATGTGTGCCACTGTTGTTTCAGCTACAGGCTGATTGATGTATTTTGGAAAGACAGTAGCCACACATAATCATCTGCAAACAAAAATACACATTTCAGTTACATGGGTATCTGTAGCCTCTCCAACAAAATATCTCCGCATCCCTCCCCTTACATTCCGTGCTCCATCGATATCAAATGGCTTGTAATTTCCCAAACACAGTATGTTGTTTCATGCCTCAGTGTCTTTGCACATACTATTTTCTATACCTGGATTGCCCATCTTATTAAGCCTGATGAAACTTGTGTTTGTGTTTATTCATCCAGACTTTGATTAGGTGTCATTGCCTCTGTGAAGCCGTCTGCACAGAGTTAATCACTCCTTGCTAGGTGCTACCACGATATTGCATATATCCTTCCACTGTTACACTTTTTTCACTGTGTTACGATAGGTTGTCTACATGTTTTTCTCTTCTAACTGTGAGCTCCTTGAGGGCAGGAATAATATTTTATGAATCTTGTTATTCCCAGTGCTTAGTATAGAAACAGAAAAATAGTAGATTCTCAGTTAATTCTGCTGAATTAAACTGAAATGATATGTTTACAAACACATAGGCTTAATCAACCGATTTTTTTTTTTCAGAAGCATGGGCACACTGATTTCATTGGTATACTTCCTGTACGTTTGTATGTGTTCATATAGATACAATGTGTCCCAAATTAGGTGAATGAGTCTAATACACATGTATACATATTTTCATCCACTTATTCAAGATACATTTTGTAATTCTTGGAGTTGACTTAGAGCCTGCCACTTCCTTTTGCATATCTTCAATTGTGGAAAATGTTTATCCTTGGAGGTTAGCTTTTAATTTTGAAAATAGTCAAAGTCTTTGGGATCCAAGCCTTTTAGATAAGTGGTGGTTCATGTTGGGTAATGCAAAAACAAGATTTGGCTGTAAAGTAATAGTAAATGGCTTATAGGTTGACTAATATGTTGGTTCTTAAGGCAGTTTCTTTTTTTTTTAAATTTTATTTATTTATTTATTTATTTATTTATTTGTTTGTTTATTTATGGCTGTGTTGGGTCTTCGTTTCTGTGCGAGGGCTTTCTCTAGTTGTGGCAAGCGGTGGCCACTCTTCATCGCAGTGCGCGGGCCTCTCACTATTGCAGCCTCTCTTGTTGCGGAGCACAGGCTCCAGACGCGAAGGCTCAGTAATTGTGGCTCACGGGTACAGTTGCTCCGCAGCATGTGGGATCCTCCCAGACCAGGGCTCGAACCCGTGTCCCCTGCATTGGCAGGCGGACTCTCAACCACTGCGCCACCAGAGAAGCCCTTAAGGCAGTTTCTGAAGAGGAGTGCTAGAAAATTTCTGAGCAGTGGCATTCTGATCAGTTTGTTAATACAAAGTCAAACAGGAGTTTTGTCATTTTATAGTCACACTCGAGTATAAGAACACAAAAAATCATTTGTCCAGAATAGATCCCTGATCATTCATTCATTCATTCATTTATAGTTTATTGAGTTTTTATGTGCAGTGAACAATGCTAGTTGAAAGTGGGTGTTTTGACACCGCTGTTTTGTTGCAATCTATAAAAAAAATCTATAGACCCAGGTTTTATTTTTATAATGACAAAACAAAATGATCAGTGGATGCTCTTACCCCATCCCCAATTCCCACCCTGTTTTTTGAGCCCCACTTTATCTGCAAGGAATAATGCAAGGGTCAGGATAATATTAAGGGATGCAAAGTTCATGATGATGAAGACCAATCTGACAGTAATGGCTTACTTTTTAGAATCATAAAGTAGGAGTGAATGTTAAAAAATGTTATGTCTAGGGCTTCCCTGGTGGCGCAGTGGTTGAGAGTCTGCCTGCTAATGCAGGGGACACGGGTTCGAGCCCTGGTCTGGGAGGATCCCACATGCCACGGAGCAGCTGGGCCCGTGAGCCACAATTGCTGAGCCTGCGCGTCTGGAGCCTGTGCCCCGCGACGGGAGGGGCCGCGATAGAGAAAGGCCCGTGCACCGCGATGAAGAGTGGCCCCCGCTTGCCGCAACTGGAGAAAGCCCTCGCACGAACCGAAGACCCAACACAGCCAAAAATAAGTAAATAAATAAATAAATAAGAAAATCCTTTAAAATAAAAAAAAAAAAAAATGTTATGTCTAGTGTTGGCCTCTAGAGAATACAAAGATAAGTCATGAAATTTACCTTCAAGGAACTCATAGTCCAGTAGGAAAGATAGGCAAACATATAATTACTACCCCATGTGATAAATGCTACAGTACAATTATATATACGGCATCATAGAATCAGGGAAGGGGCAGGGATTAAATTTATGGAAAACCTTAAGAAATGACTAGGAGTTGGTCACGTATAAAAAGGATGAAAGGTATTGCAAAAGGGAACAGCATATACAAAAGCAGGAAAGCAGGCAACAGTATAGCCTGTTGTGGCTAGATTGTGAAGGGAATTTAGGCTAGAGATTGCTCTTTATTCTGCAGACAAGCAGTCATTGAAGGGTTTTAAGCAGGGAAATGTCAGTGCCACATTTGCATTTTAGAGCGATAACTCTGGCAGTGGTGGATGGATGTACTGGAGGAGGCATATCATTTGATTCAGAAGGCTGACCCTTCTGGGGACCACAAATCCAGTTCCATGACATTGAATAGGACCCACTGAGTGTGGTCTTGTCTGATCCTATGTGTAGGGTGAAGATAACCCCAGGATACTGTTGTAGGACCCAGACATCAGTATATAGTGTAGACAATGCTGTGGAGTGTACAGACCCAAACAGTGGTGCACAGCAATGTAAAGTTGTATAGAGAAAGGTGTTAGGTACCATGACCAACTGTCCCTGCTTGCCAGAGGCGCTTGCCAGGACTTTCAGTGCTAAAATTGGCAAAGTTCCAGACAAACTCAGATGAGGTTGGTCTCCTTAGGCAGTTCCTGGCAGAAACAGCCTGCATTCAGGGGCACCTGTTACTTAGACCATCTCCCTGGCAAGCTGGGGTCATCTCCAGGGCAGGCTGGAGTGGGAGGAAAGCTGAGCGTTCTCTTTTCTGTTTTAGGAGAGGGTAGCAGTGGGAAGGGGTAGAGGTGGCGATGAGTCAGAATAGCTAGGCCGGTTGAACAAGAGGGAAGAGGAAAGGCTAAGTAGGAGACAGAGGGTGGAAGTTGGTTTCTGGTCCAGGATCTCACCTCCATTCTCTCTGAGATCCTGGGCTCTCTGCTGGTGGTAAGGAGCACTGCAGACTTGAAACAGAAAGGGTTGCAAAGAATGAATTGAATGTATATATTTAGCTTTTCATTCATGCATGGGGTTCATATACAGTTGACCCTTGAACAACACGAGTTTGAACTGCACTGGTCCACTTACACGTGGATATTTTTCAATACATGTAGTCAGCCCTCTCCGTTGGAGGATGTGGGACCTGACGATACAGAGCGCCAATTGTAAGGGACTCGAGCATCTGCAGATTTGGTATCCTGGGGGTAGGGGTGGGGGCCTAGAACCCATTCCTTGTGGTTACTGAAGGGTGACAAATATTCACACATATATTTATTCCTTCAGCATTCATGGAGTGCTTACTATGTGCCTGGCACTTTGCTCATGCTATATCATTCAGCCTTCACACACGGCCCTGTGTCTTGTCGGTATTATTATTCCCAGTTTACAGATGAAGAAAATGAGGCTCAGGAAATGTGGTAACTTCCTACAAGTCACACATTAACTGGTGGAGTCCTTGGTCATCCAGAAACCCAGTATATCCATCTGTGCCTGATCATAGGAATTACATGGGGGCACTGGTTAAAAATAATACAGGTGCCCAGGAGATTCTTGTTCCATAGGGTAATAATAAAGATTCCTGACCTCACTGTTAATAAGTGCTTCCAAATGATGCCTAGGTTCTGACATTCCTGAGAAGCAACACACCACAGCTTGTGTCTCCTCATAAGGGGCTCACTGACTCCTGAGAGAGCTGTGTCTGTAAATAGTCTTTTGTGTTAAGTTTTAAAACCAAAAAATATAACTGAGTCTTTCAACACATAATTTCCTTGACTCTTCCTCTCCAGCGATTGCTGACCTTGTTTATAAAACCCTATGCAATCTGGCCCTTGCCTATGCCTCTGACCTCATGTTACTTTTTGGCCGCACTACTCCTCCCACACTGTTCTTCCTTTTGTATCTCTAATGCACCAAGCTCATGCCCACCCTGATCCTTTGCACTGGCTGGCCTTCCTGATCTGGAATCTTCCCTCTCTGCTCTATGCAAAGCTGGCCTTGCTTGCACATATCAGCTTAAAATGTCGCCTCCTCAGAGAAGCCTTCTCATTGCCTTGTAATCAGTTAGCATTTTCTGCTATTTTCTTAATAATTTATCTTTGGTTTATTTGTTGTCTGTACTCCTTCTCCCAGTAGATGTAAACTTCATGAGGAAAGAAGCCCTGTCAATTTTTCTGTCAAGTTGTGTTGTCAGAAACAGAAAGGATATTGCACATTAGAATGCTTGGCACATAATCGGTGCTTATTAAATGTTGTTTGAATGAATGCATGAAAGAGAACTCTATCCATCACATTTGGAGAAGAGTGTCCACATTCTTTGATTCTACACGTTGATTTTACAATCAAGAACCTCCCACTGTCATTTAAGGCTTTTCCCTCTGGTTCACGAAAGAAGACATCTCTTTCTCTTTCCTAGCATCTGTGTAATGTCCCTCTAGAGACTTTAAGACTGTTATTAAATTGCCCCTCAACCTCCTATATATCAGGTGAAATGTTCTAATTCTTAACCTTCTGCCATATCCTTTCTCATTTCAGAACCTTTCCTCTGATTTCTCTTAGATAGTTGAGTTCAGAACAGGTCCCAGTAGATGAGTAAGGCCATGGCTGATGGTTATGAGTTGAACATGAGATACTATTCCAGGCTCTCTTGTATATTTTTCTGCTATCCTTGATTTTAAATCTGTCTTCTTGGCTAACTCATGATGACTTGTGGTCCATGTTGGTCCTAAGACCTTTTTAAGCCCTAAAATTCCAGAGCTTGCTACTACTCGAGTAGTATTCCCTTGCCAGGTGACACTTGATGAGATTCGCCATCAGAGATTCCAGTCCCAGGGCTTCCTTGTGGACTACTGTCCCCACTACCTCTCACCACCTGTCAGGCTGACCATTGCTGCTGCTCTTCTTGTGGCGAATGAAGCCAGACGCCGAGGCAGGTACATTAGGGTGTTCTTTCTACGTCACGTGGAGCCCTGGCTAGTGCTGGTGTGGACGAAGGAGGCCAGGAAAGGCTGTGTGTCCTGCTCTAAGGAAGTTAAACAGGCTCTGGGGTCCAGCTGCAAGGAGCTATTCCTGACTCCTTGTAGAAACAGTGCAAGACAAAGGATGGCTTTTGAAGCTGGACTTTCCTGGGCTTAAATACCAACTGTGCCACTTCTTTTATTTGAGATCAGTCTTTTCACTTGTTGAATATTCCACATTATTATTTTCCATCTTGTTGTGAAGATTAATTGAAGACATTTCTGAAAAACTCCTAGCTAAGAACTCAATCCATGTTAGTTACCTTTCTCTGTGCCCCTTCACCTTAGAGCAGATGTGTGAGGGATGTTTCTCTGTTCTGCCTGTGTGTACCATGCAATTTTGCTCTGTGCCCATTGTCTGAATAGAAAGTACTTCTTGGGTCTAGATGTTCGGTTCCAATAACTTGTTCACTCTTACCCAGAGCGTTTCTGTTTAGCCTGCTCTCTGCTACCCTCGTGTGGCCACCCTGACCCCTCACCATTCCTGGTCCTCTGCTCCCTCGCTGTGGTTACTTTGCTGTAATGCAGCCTCTTCCCAGCTTCTCAGCTGAACTGGCTCCCAACTCCTCTGAGTTTTGAACACATACATACAGCATTTTTCAGGTTAACTTCAGTCTTCTCTCTTCAGGTAGTATTATCTCAGTTCTTCTAACCTCTCCTGATTGCTTTCTAATATTCATCTCATCAGTCAGAGATTCTGTAAGAAATGGATCCTGAATGTTGCGAGTTTGGATGCCAGTAAGGTTTCTTCAAGTTTCAGATCCCATTATCTGTTGCCTTGTTTAACACCAAGTTCTCTGGCCTAGGAATGCTGAAAGAGCGGTATGCTGCCATAGGTTATTTAATCATAGAAATCCCCTCCTTTTTGCCCTCAACGTCAGAGCTTTTTAATAAGAGAAAATACACCCATTCTTGCCTTGCCAAAGGGTAGTGGTGGACCTTGGATAGACCCACAATGCCAGTGCCTCAGACTAAAGATGTGTAGACAAAGAATGTATCTGCTTTCTTTCTCTCCTAATTGCAAAGCATGTCTAGCAAAGGTAATGAAGGATTATTTAGGATACAGTCAAGTACACTAGTTTGTTTGAAAAACTTTGTGGATAAGAATAAAGGGAAATAAATTTGGTGAGGTGGATTTAAACCAAATTTGAGAAGGTAGGACGTGAAAACCAGACACTGAAAAGTTTTATCTTTAGCCCAATGTCAGTGGGAAAAATTTTGTATATATATATATATATATATATATATATATATATATATATATATTCTTTTTCAAATTCTTTTCCCATTTAGGTTATTACAGAATATTGAGGAGAGTTCCTTGTGCTATACAGTAGGTTACTGCAGGATTTTTAAAGATTGATATAATTGTAGACACTGTAGGCAAAATTTAAAAGTAAGTTACAGATTGGGATAATTTTATTTACAACATATATAACAAAGTATTAAATTGATAATATGTAGAATATTTAATAAATGCACGTAAAAGACAAACAATTCAATAGAAAATTGGACAAAGGGCATGAGTAGGAATTTTCAGAAAAAGTATAGTTGTCAAATAAACATCTGAAAAGATGATTTACTGCCTGTGAATTTTGAGAAATGCAAGTTAAAGTAACAAAGAGACCCTAGATTGTTAAAAATTAAAATGATGGATAATATCCAGGCTGCCAAGCATTTGGAAGAACGGGCACATTTATTTATTGTTAGTGAGAATGTAAATCGGTGCAGTTTTTTTGGAGATATTTTGGCAGAATGTATCAAAATTAAAAATGGAAATACCAGCAGTGCTATTTCCACCAATCTGTGCTATAAATCTATTCACATGAGTGCCATGATTTATGTACATAGGAATCACGTCATTGTTTACAGCAGTGAAAAATGGAAAACAACCTGAATATCCATCAACAGTGAATTGGTCAAATAAATTATGCTATAGCCATACTTTGTAATAACATATAACAAAGAATGAGGTGAATTTATATGTACCAACATGGAAAGATAACCAAGATGTATTGTTAAGAGCAAATACAAAGAAAATACACATACTGTTATCCCTTTTGTGTAAAATAAGAGAAAGGACTAAAACGATATTCTTGCATATGTTATATTTCACATATAACATATGTGAAAATGTGTTTAAGTAAATGAATAGCTACTTGCTGGCTGTGTGACCTTGGGCAAGATGCTTAACCTCTCAGTATTTTATTCTCCTTGAATGGAAAATAGAGATAATAAGAGTACATGTGTCCTAGGGTTGTGTGATGTGAGGCTTAAATAAATTAATCGATTTAAAGTGCTTTGAATAGTGCCTGGCACATAGGCCATACTTGATGAGTGCTCCTATTATTCAGACACATATTAAACTTGGAAAATTATTATTTTTGGGGTGGGAGTGAGATTTTCAGATTTAAGATAATTTTAAAAGCTTATTTTAAAGAGGTTGTCCAAAGATGATTATAGAAATCCAAGAACAAAGTCAAACAGTCCTGAGCTAGGGTGATGGCGCTGGGAACGGAAAGGAGGCTCTGTGTTTGGTGTTGGTGATGGAAAGGCCGAGAGAGGGAGAAGGCAGGGGCCGCTCTCAGTTTGCGGGTTTGAGTGATTGACTTGGAAAATGCTGAACCCTGGAAAGAAATAGTGGAGGCAGGAGAATATTTCTGTGGGGTGTAGTATTTTGGGATGGAGGGAGGTTAGTTTTGTTTAAACTATGTTGTTTAAGCTTCTGGAAACCCAGCTAATAAGTATTCAGTAGACTGGATATAAAAACTGGAGCTCTGGAGAAAGTTCCAACTACCGCTTTGAGGTAGAACAGCAGAAAAAGTCTCCAGTTCTTAGGACTCATTTTAAGGGTTTCCATCTAATATTTCCATTATAAAAAAAATTGTTGTAGTATTAGGAACAATTTCTGGGTGGCTGGGGGGTGGGACAGAGACCAGTTCTAGTCAGTTTGTTTGTCTATTCATTTTTTTTTTTTTTTTTGCCCAGCAAACATATGTTGAGCAACTCCCATGTGCCAGATACTGCTGGACTGATGAAGTAGAAGGAACTCAGTTGCTCACCATCTGGTCGGAGAGAGACCTGCACAAAATTGATTGCAGTACACTGTGCTTGGTGCTCCAATAGCCATCTGCACAGGGTTGTGTGAAGATGGGTGTGATCCAGTCTGCTTAGGGCTATGGGGGAGGTCAGGGAAGATATGATAGAAAATGAGGTGACGGAGTTGAGTCTTTAAGCAGGAGGAGCAGTTCTCCAGGCAGATGTGAGGGTGGGGAGAAGGGAAGGGCCTTCCAGAAAGAGGAAGCATTGCATCCCAAAGCATGTTAGCATGGGATTGGAACAGGTTTTTCATTCTGGTTTATTTTGTTTCTATTTTAGGGAACTGTAAGTACTTTGGCATGGCACAAATGGGGGGTAGGGGTGGGGAATATTAGTAAATGCATTGAAAAGGGGGGCAGAGATCAGATCATAAATGGCCTTTAGGCTCTTCTCTAGGCCATGGAGAAACATTGAGGGGTTTCGCCTTCCAGAAAAATCACAATTGCTCTTGTTGGTGGTATGGCAGATGGGTAGAAGGGGCACAGGGATGGTTGCAGGTAGACAGGAGATGGGTTATTAAAATTTTTAAATTGCCCTGGTTACAAAGGATGAACTAAAAGCGATGAGAATGGAAAGTGAGGGATAGATTTGAGAGCTAGAGAAGGAGCAGAATTGATAGAACTCAGTAGCTGATTAAATTTGGAGGATAAAGGTGAGGGAAGGAGCCTTGACAGTCTCCATGTTTCCAGCTTAAGTGAATGGATGACCAGTTCTTTCTCCTCAGTACTCTTTATGTCAAATCAGTCTTCTCCTGTCAATTTACTGTTGTGGAATCTCTTCTATTACTGGGGTCCAGATCTCCATCATAACTTACCTTGATGACTGCCAAAGCCTCCTCACTGTGACCTCTTGAAATTATCCACCATGCCGCATCCCGAATGATCTATCTTAAATGCAAATCAAATCATAGTTCTCCCTCACTTAAAACTCATCTGTCACTGCCCCTGCATCTGCTGCAGGATGAAAATCGAAGGCCTTTAACATGACATATGAATGTCTCCAGGATGTGGTCTTTCTAGCCACGTTCTTTGTAACTCCCTACCTGAGACTTTGGACTTAAGCAACCCCTCATTTCTTGTAGTATCTTACACAAAGCTATATCATTGCTTGTGCTGTCCCCTCTCCTTAGAATGCCTTTCTTTCTCTGTTTCCCCAACACACACATACGCACACACACACACGCACGCACGCATATACGCATGCACTCTCCCCGCTCTAACCTCTTTTGCTCAGATTCACAACTGTTCTTACTTTAAACCTCAGGTTAGGTCTGCAGCTCTAGAAAACTTTCTCAGGTTCTCCAGCCTGGATTAGTTTGCCCATATTCTTTGATATTGCAGGACGCTGGACCTATATCTACAGTTGGACAACTTTTTTGTTTTATGATTCTGTTTATTTTGTTTCTGACTGTAACTCTATCCAGGGCAGATATGGTACCTTCATGATCTCTGTGTCTCAAATGCTTAGCACTTTCTTGGTATATAGTACATGTTTGTGGGTTTGCAAAATCAATAAATGAATAAATGAGTAGGTGGATGGAACTAACATTAGCTAGATTGGTGGATTATGAAGAGCAGGAGATTTACGGGGAACTATAAATTCAGATTTGTACATTTTACAGTTGAGATGCCTGTGAGTTACATAGGGATGGCTATTTCAAGGCAGCCAAATGCACCAATCTGGCTTTCAGGTGAGATGTCTGGCTTTAAGATATGGGTATGGGAATTTTTAGCTCGTAGTTGGTAGTATGTGGTTTGGTGCTATTTAAGATCATTCAGGGTGAAAATATAAGAAGAGAGCGAGGCACACTTTGGCACAGTACTTTTGACCACAACTCACAGAAAAAGTTAATTTTTATTGTGCCCCAGAACATACAAGTCCACACAAATCCATGTACATGTAACTAAAACAAAATTTTATGAACCAGTACATGGTCTTATTAGAAGGTGATGCCCTCTGATATTTTCTTTTTTCTTTTGTCCTGTCTCATCCTATCCTATCATTTCTTTTCTCTTCTATTTAATAATATAAAAACGCTGCTAACATTCTGACTGGCAGTCTGATAAACGCTGCTCTGTGGAACACTGATATTTAAGAAGGAAGAGGAGGGGCTAGTGAAGGAGACTGAAAAGGGGTGGGGGGCAAGAAGTAGGAGGCAAATTAGAAGAGAGTAGCGTGTGTCACAGAAACCAGAGGAGTGAACATTTTCGAGAACAGAGATGTGGTCACTAGTGTGAAATGCTGCAGAAAGGTGAAGTGAGACTATTGAATTTGGCGATTAGGAAGCCATTAGTGACTCTAGTGAGAACATTTTCACATTAGCTAGGTTGAAGTCAATCGTGGCATGGGTCGGGGGTGAGGGAAAAAGCCTGGGTAAGCTTTTCTCTGTAAAAATGGAGACTACCTGGCACTAGTCTACTAAGGATTTTCTCATCCTTTATCTCATTTATTCCTTATAATGACCTTACATGGCATTATTACTTGTGTGCATTTAAAAAATCAAATGAGTAATTCAAACCTCAGAGAGGTACATTTAGGTGCCCTTCGGTGCCCATCATCACATAGTAAGTTGCAGAACTGAGATTCAAACCTTGGTCAATCCTGACTTTAAAATCTGTAGTTTTCCAATTGGACCATTATGGTTAGTCTATTTTTGTAATTTTGGATAAGTAATTTAATTTCTATGGTCATGAGTTTACTAATCTATGTAATTACAGATGGAGAGGGTTGACAAAAATTACAGACTACAGAAATATAGAAAATAAAGAGCAAGCGTGCACACACTTAGCATTATTAATTTAATCTTCAAATCAGTTTTTTAAAATTTATTAGTGTCATAAGAGCATGTGGTAAAAATTCAACTGATGCATAAGGTTAAAAATTGAGACTTAATTATTTTAAACTCTTTTTCTATTTTGAGCCTTCAGTGATTCTGGGAAGAGTTTATTCAATACTTTTGATTTTTTAATTTATCAGTTAAGACGGAATACTAAGCATGTTGGTCTTCCATCCCCTTCCCCACACGCACTGCATAGGGACGATATTGAAGATTCAGGAGTGAATTGGTGACACTATAATAGAATAAAAAGGGCACTGAAGTTTATCACTGCTGTGTGTTATCTAGGAAAGTTGTTAAGAGAGCAAATCCTGAGAGTTCTCAGCACAAGGAAATATATTAAAAAAAAATTGTATCTGTATGAGATGAATGAGCACTGTATTTTATCTAAGGATTGAATCTGTTAAAATGCTTTTTTTGCTTACCTGTTATTTGATGTATTTCATTAAAAGATGTTTGATGTTTTCTGACTCCTACTTTTTTGCACTAAAGTAGGAGTCGGAAAACCTAGAATTGAGTGCCAGCCTTGTGAATGACTAGTTGACTGATCTTGAGTAAGTTATTTTATTTATCTGAATATCAGGTAAATGTTTCCTGTGTTTTGACTTAAAGTAACTGAAAGGGGAGTGAGCCGCTAAAGGGGAACCCGTAGAGAGCTGCCTTACCCAATGCTGCTGTCTGTCTTCTAAGCACCATAGCCTCTTCCTCCCCCCTGTGGCTTTTTCCAGGCCTGCCTGGCCCTTCTGTCCTTCCCTGGGCCACCACCCTGTGTATGCAAAGGCGGGGAAAGGTCTCAGAATCTCACTTCCTGGGACAAGTCTTACGGGCAGCCCGTACCTATCAGCAGATCTCTTCTGTGGACAGCTGGCTGGAGTGGTGGCAGAAGTCAGAACATGGCACCGGTGGCTCTTCTGCCCCGCCGCTTCTGAGCTGAGTGACTTTGGGCAAGCCACTTAATATCTTTTTTTTAAAAAAAAGTTTGTGTTATTTATTTATTTATTTTATTCATTATTTATTTTTGGCTGCATTGGGTCTTTGTTGCTGTGCGTGGGGCTACGCTTCGTTGCGGTGCGCGGGCTTCTCACTGTGGTGGCTTCTCTTGTTGTGGAGCACGAGCTCTAGGCACACTGGCTTCAGTAGCTGTGGCACGCAGGCTCAGTAGTTGTGGTGCACGGGTTTAGTTGCTCCGTGGCATGTGGGATCTTCCTGAACCAGGGCTCGAGCCCATGTCCCCTGCGTTGACAGGCGGATTCTTAACCACTGCACCACCAGGGAAGTCCCAAGCCACTTAATGTCTTTGATCAAAGTTTTCCTTTGTAAAAGGAGGATAACGATAATCACTTTTTCCACAATCTAGGGTCATTCTGATGATGAAATGAGATAAAGAATTCCAAAACCTTTAATCATCATTATGACTACTGTTAATAGTTTCTTAGAATCGTAGACAGGTAGCATGAGGAAGGACCTTGAAAATTCAGCTACCACCTTTTAAAGGAGGAGAAGCTGAGCCTGAAGGAGATTAACTGGCTTACTGAAGGTAAAATGCTTTCCCTTGACCCTGTTTTCATTGTGGGGACTGAACACTCTTTAGGACAGACTTTAGAAGGCCCAATCCTCTGTAAGCAGTGATGAACTGTTGTGTAAGGATAGACTGTATATAGATGTTGCTATGGTTTGTCAAACAGAAGGTCCTTATGTAAGGACAAGTTTAGTTCCTGGGATTGAAACTTTCATGGTTGTACTTTTTTGTTTAATTAAACTGATGCATTGTAAAAGATGAATACCTTTCTTCTCTGGCCATTGTGGAGCCTGCTTTATTGTGTTCACCTCAAGGTTCCTTCTAGGCTGAAAGGGAAGTGGAGCTGAGGTAGGCGAAAGAGAAAGAAAGCTCAGTTTACTCCTAGTATTAAGCAAAACCAAGGTTCTTGAATCCCTTGGCCAATGACTACAGAATAATTGGCCTTTTGAGGATCCATCTTCTTATTCTTTGGCCTCTCTCCTAGAGCATCTGCCCCTTTAAGGACCAAGGGCCCCATGGTCACTGTGAAGATTAAGGATCCTGGTTGCCAGCCCATCCCCGTGGTAACTCAATGCCGTGGGGATTAGTAGGGCCCTATTCAAGGTCTCCCAGTTTTAAAGCCAGTGGTGCATGGAGTCCCAGGCAAAGAAGTAAAAGAGACACAGGTGTGTTGTAGAGACTGGAAGATTCCAGGATGTCTGGAGGTGAACATGGTGAAGAAGGGAAGGACTAGCAAGTCATTCTGGACAACCTTCAGAAATCTGGCACCATATGGACTGGGTAGGAGGAGATTCAGAACAGGTACTATAGACTGAAGATTTAAGAAGGAGAAGAGATCTGGGCTGAAAAGATGGGAGGAAAATAAAGAGATCTGGGGAATGAAATCTAGAGGAAGGAAAAAGCCTGAGGATGAAGGAAAGACAATACCAAGACTCTGAAGCCAAGTGACAGAGTATAATGATTGAGGGTGAGGGTCGAGGAGCTTGGGGGCCTGCAAAACTCAGAAAGTCTTCAGGATGGTGGCTACAGGGACAGAGACAGAGAGAAACAGTGGGCTGAATCCGGGAGAGACCAGGCACAGTGAGTTTGGGCAATAGTCCTTAGAATAGATGAATCCAAGGGCAGATGAGAACAGGTAGGAACATGGCCAAGAAATTGAGCCTTGCAGGGGATAGGGACTGGGTGGGAAAAGATGAGGGAATGTCAACTACAGAATGTGGGAAGAAGTGAAATGAACACGAGTGAGGTGTGGTGTGGGCAGAGGGGGAAGGGACATTTTAAATCAGGAAATGACTAAGGTTGATGTACTCTGAGGAAGAAGGAGAAATTGATGGAGATGATGAGAAGAAACTGTAAGAAAACACGATGGGGGAGTTAGTACTGAACACACAAGAAGGGGATGGCTTGGGGTTAGCAATGGAGGCATAGAGACCCTGGATTTTATTATTATTTTTTTAATTAAAAAAATTTTTTTAACATCTTTATTGGAGTATAATTGCTTTACAGTGGTGTGTTAGTTTCTGCTGTATAGCAAAGTGAATCAGCCATACATATACATATATCCCCATATCTCCTCCCTCTTGTGTCTCCCTCCCACCCTCCCTATCCTCTAGGTGGTCACAAAACACCGAGCTGATCTCCCTGTCCTATGTGGCTGCTTCCCACTAGCTACCCATTTTACATTTGGTAGTGTATGTATGTCCATACCACTCTCCCACTTCGTCCCAGCTTACCCTTCTGACTCCTCGTGTCCTCAAGTCCATTCTCTATGTCTGCAAGACCCTGGATTTTAAAAAGAAGAAAAGGCATTGAACTAGAGAGGAAATACCAGAAATTAATTCATTTTGGGGGGAACATTTTCCAGCAAATTCCCAGAAAGATCTGGTGGGACATATCGACTCACTTCCTCTTCTTTTGTTAGACACTGCTAGCTGCCTCATCTTTTTTGACCAAACGGAGAATTCATATCCTTGGAGACATGCCCTCTTGAACTTTGTAGACAGTTTCCTAGAGAAGGTTGAGAAAGATGGGAGATAGAGGCAACCAGGATAGGGAGATTCTATCTCCAGATTCTTTGGCATTATTTAGACTCCCGTAGGAAGTTGACCCTGGGTGGACTCCATTGCGACCTTGACTAGTCACTGGAAGTCCAGCCCGTTGTCAAGATAGATTGGTTCTAGGTCTACCTTTGGGGAAACTTGAGAGGGCTGGGTAACTCAATGGGACTGGGCTAGACCTGAAATGGTTTCTGAAAGTTGGATGTGATGATTAAAGCAAAATTTTCTCAGTATTTGTTCTCCTTTGGCTTGATCTCAGGCTCAATTATTACCTGCATTAACTCACTTCTTTCTGCTTAGAGAACAGGAAAAAGATGAGGATGGAAAAAGCAATCTTCAGTCAAGCTCCTTGACTGAAGAAGCAAGGAAATAGAAGGCTTTAGGAACATAAATGCTTTATTATCATGGGTTAGAAAAATGCATGAGAGGAATAGACAAATGACACGGAGCAAGGCCCAAAAAGGATGCAATATCTGGAAAAGAACTCAAGGCCTTTTGCCAGCCTTATGGATATGTCTCTGCTGCCCTTCTTTAAGGGGTAGGGAGTTAGGAGCTGAGCATCTGTTACTTCTGCAGAATGGGCCTAGCCCCACAGGCCTGACCTTGCAAAACACATTTCTCAAGCTCCCTGGGAGGTGCTGACAAGAGGAATGAGGTGGGCTGACTTGTAGGGGTGAAAAAGTAAGAGGGAGCTTTTAGTCATTAGGGACACTAGAAAATGGTATATGGAAACCACTTCTGGAGGATGTGCCCACATACATGTGAATGAATAAGGTTTGGATCATTGTAGGGACTGAAAGATGAAAGTATAGTGTTTAAAGGCTGTGATATCCAAATGACTATTACACTGTCTTACTCCATCTAATATCCCCTAGTATTTAAAACATGGACGAGTTGGTATAAGTACCTTTAGAGAAGCTGTCAGCAGGACCACAGTAGGATGTGGGATTTAATTGTATTTGTTTCTGGGCCAATGGGAGAATTTATTTTGGCATTTATCATATGTATCCCAGCAACACTTTGTGAATGAAATAATGTATGAGCATCACCAGTGTGTCTGTGGGGTCAAAGGGTGGTATTCAATTAGAGGCATGAGTAATGCTTGAGTCACAGATCTTTGGAGAATTCAATCAGTACAAAATTTCTTTTGGAAGGAGAATGTACTCATCTTCTTAAGGGTTTACGTAAACACAAATGACATACCTAGTTTAAAAGAAGAAAAAAGATGTACTCTCTTTAATCATTTTGAATGGCTTAACCTTATCTTTCCTGCCTCTTTAAAAACTATCACTTTCTTTGATTGTTTCCCTTCTTATTTTTAAATTAAAAACTTAGTTGAGAGACAGTATTCACACTTATCAAGAAGCTTTATCTGATTTATGGATGTAAAATGAAATAACAGATGTCAGAGGGACATTCCTTATTTGATAAAAACCCTTGGACAAAGTCCAAGGGTATTTTTATTGATATAGATTGTAAGTATAAGGGGTCCTGGAAAGACTCTTGTTGAGGAAGGGTGGTTTTTTTTTTTTGCTAGAATGGAGAAGTTGCTGTGGGGGTGAAGGGTATTTGAGAGGAAGGAGGCAATCCAGGCAAGATAGTCAAGAATTATAACTCATGGGACAGAGGAAGGAAGGGGACAACGGCGTGTACCATGAAGTCTCAGATCATCTTTCTCAACAGCATTTTTTATTTGCCTCAGTTTATAAGGAGATGGAAGATAGAGAAAATAAGTCATTTTCCCAGGGTTTTGAAGCAAGTAAGCTGCACAGCTTGCTACCGAAGCTGGATCTTTCTGTTTCCAGAGTTACAGTCTTGGTGTGAACTTGGAAAATGGACACCTTATTTGGTGGGTAATAAGACTGATTCCATCTTTTCCTGTAAGTCTTTCAGAGTAGTTCCTAGATTAGAATTTGCCTACAGGACCCTTGAGGGTGGGACCATGTCATTATTATCTCTCATCATTGTATCCCCAGCCCCAAGTGAGAACATTACAAACAGCGAATGAAGGTCCTGGAGGGAGTTGGAGAGCTGGGGCTCTTCATTCAGGTAATGGAGAACACATGATCTCTTAAGGTAGTGAAGCTTTGGGCAAAACTTGGGACTGATAGATTTCTTGGGTGTAGGGCTATATTGTTATGAAGAGCAAAGGATGTGTATCGTGTCTCAAAGAACATGGACAGAGCCTGGTGCGAAGTACCCTGAGAACCTAGGCTTTCCTATTCCTCGTGCCCAAGGGGTTCATGGCTGGCTTAAGGGTTGAGCTTCCCTTTACAGGCACACGGATCTCCCGGTGAATTCCTTGACTTGACCTTGCTACTAGCCACTCAAAGTAATACAATCTCTGGCCAGCATGGAGTTCTATATGTCAGGTTCTTGGAGTTGTCTAGGGTAAATGTATTAAGAACGGCCTATCATGTGCCTCCTTGCTTTAGGTTTGTAGTATGCATAATCTGTTTCACTTTTCTGAGCTCCTATCTCTAGGTCCTAGATGGAAGGCAAGCTTGACTGGAGTGGCTGTTTTTCCCCAGGTGTTAGTCTTCCCCTTGCATCCCAGCCTGACTGAATCACCTTGGTCCGTTCTCTCCCAGATCCCATCGTTGGGGCTATAGGAACGGATAGGGAAGTGTGAGATATTGCACTAGGATGTAGTCTGAGAGTTAGAAGAGCACTTAAAGATTCCTCTAATTGAAGCCCTTCATATTGTCATATTGTTCTTCACTTGGCCATCACCTAGATCTTGAGTTATAATCGGAGTCAGGTGGCAGTGCCCAGAGCCGTGGGCCCTAAGAAGCACACACTGAGGGAGCAGGAGGGGAGTCTGAGCTGGCGCTTTGCTCTTATTGCAATGTTTTGAGTGGGAGTGGGGTCCTGAACACTGAATCAAAGTCTTTAGATCAATGCATTGTCCCCTGATGTATCTGGGAATCAAATAAGATAAAATGAGCTGAAGGTGAGGTAAGAAGGGCTTAGATTAGACTTTCAGAAGGACTGGCATAGTGGAAACAGTGATTATGGCATTGTCTTCTCTAGGAGGCTTTTAAAAATAGGAACTGTGTTATTGGGTCTGGGCTGGGTATGGAGGTCGTTATGTATGGTTGTGGAGGGATGGTCAGTTTGATTGTCCTGGGACACCTCTAGCAAGCCCAGACAGCTGAGAAATACTCATTCTTTAAATGAGACAGTCCTGGGAGGAAAGAAAGGCAGACTTGGAGCTGGGGAAGGTGGGGGAAGGGAAGCAGGTATTCGTGGAGGGCTGCTTGAAGACCATCTGTATTTCATTACAGAGCTGCCACTCTCACCCTCTTCCCTGTGTATGCTCTCCCTCCCTCTCTCTCTCTCTCTCTCTCTCACTCTCACTTTCTCTCTCTCTCTCTCTCTCTCTCTCTCTCTCTCTCTCTCACACACACACACACACACACACACACTCACTGCTGCTCTGACGCCACTCCCATCCTTAATTCTAGTGAAGATGCTAAAGGAACATCATATCAGACTCCTGTTACCTCTTCCCCAGACTCGACAGATGCAGCTCTCAAAGCTGAGAACTGGACCAGTCTCCTGGAGCCCAGCTTCCCTGATAGCCGCTGCTGCCGTTCACACTGTTTCTTTACGGAGGCAGCTCCTTTGTCTCAGGGATCGAGGGTTTTCCTGAATCTCCCAGCTTTGCCCAGCCCCTGTGTGAGAATAGCTGGAATGGGATGAAACCACAGCGAGGGAGAGGGGTGGAGGTAGAGAAGGCTTCGGTTTTCTCTGCTGGGCTGGGTGCGCTCTGCTTAATTAGCATGAGAATAGAAAGGCATTCTCCCTATCCTCCCTTAGGGATGGAGAGGAAAGAAGAGCAAAGGCTGTAGCTCTGTCCTACTCCATCAGAGATTCTGGGACTGGGAAAATGACCACCTTCACATTTCTCCAATCCTCTGAGGACCCCAGGACCCACGGTATTGAGAAAAGCTTTGATGGAGCCGGCTGGTAGATCTCCACTCCAGATTTTCCAGCTGTCCCTGTCCCCCCACCGCTCAGAGAGCAGGATGCTGAGATGGCTCGGTGATGCAGAAGGTATGTGCTTTTTCAGTTCTGGTGCTGATGCTGTGTGTGTGGTGAGGTCTCTGTGGCGCAATGGACGAGCGCGCTGGACTTCTAATCCAGAGGTTCCGGGTTCGAGTCCCGGCAGAGATGGTCACCTGGCAGGTACCTCTTTTATTTTGTATGCTGTCATGCTAGGTCGATAATTATATTTATTCCTTCCTGGGGCTCTGGGAAGAGAAAGGAAACCGCTTTCCTTGGGAATCCTGGACCTCCCCTCTTTTTCTGTCTCCTCCTTCTTTGTTCTTTCTCTGTTCCTCCCTTACTAATTTTCATTGCCTAATGAAGGCTCAGATGTCTGCTGCATCGCTCTGCTCAGCCTGACTGACACAGCCTTTGAATCCTTTGCTTCATAGAAAAATCATTGGCACAGAGGGACGGAGACGCCTGGCCATAGGTTTTGGAACCACTATGGTTCCATCCCTTTACCTCCAAGAAAACAAAAAAGCAGATCGTCCCATATGCTGATGAGGAAAGGTCCAGTTGTGTTCCAAGGTGACAATCACCTTGACCAAGGTGGGTCAGGAGATGGATGGGATCATGCAGACGATGATTTCTTGTGCTATCTTTGTTGGCTATACTTTTGTATTCCAAAGGGTGGGCTTTTTGTGCTAATGCTCATCACCGACTTCCTCATCTACAAGGTGAGATGTAATCATTGCTCTTTGTCTCAGTGGAATAAACTACACAACAGCATGCCAATTACCAGCAGCAGACAAACTTGTACAAGAAAGTCAAGGTCTTAAATGCTCTTTGCTGTGAAAAGTTTGCAGCCTTTCCTGATTACAGGACAAAGTTTGAAGTTTGTATCTGAATGTTATTTTCATAATTCCTGGTTTCCAACAAGCCTTTTTCTCACCACCTCTCTCACCCTGCATCCACTTCTGCTCTCTTTCCCTATCTCATCTAATGGGCCATATTCAGCAAGATTGGGAGCTCGGTCAGATTGGTTTTCTACTTTGGGCTGGCCTGGCTCTCTCCCTTTCACGTTGCAGCCTCCAGTCTATTAGCTAGAGGGAGCCATCCAAGCCAGGAACTGACCTCTACCTCAGGTGAACTCAGGAAACCTGAGAAGACACACCTCTCCTCCTGACTGCTGGCGAGTCAGCATCTCTCCCACACGGGGCTCTGGACGGGCGACCAGAGGACACAGCCAGCCGTGCACTCCTGCTCTAAGGAAGCTGGGGCGGGCTGAGAGAGGAGAATCCAAGCCATGCCAAGAGGTGGGGAATTGACAGGGCAGACAGGAGGACACTGGAAGGAGACTGATGTCTTTTAAGCCTTTAGGACACATACATGTTTGTAGCAAGTTGAAACTCCTGAAATTCTTTTGAAGCAGTCTGGTACTTTAAAGGGACTTAGGATTCTTGCAGTAAGAACCAACACAGCTTTACCTTCCTGAGTTACTTTGCTAGAACACCAATTCGAATATTAACTCTTTCCTACCAGCCCCATGGATATGCCCTTTGGAGGATACTGGTGTGGACCTGAAATCCCTGGGCAGCCCTTCTGGAGCCTATTTTTAGCTCAATTTATCCTAGATATTTTTGCTTAAAGGTCAGGCCTGAAATGAAATTGGTCTGTGTGTGTGGATGGGGGTGTGTGGCGGGAGGGCGTGTAGGGGGGAGGTTTAGGGAAGGGGCATATCAGAGTTTTCAGCCTTAATTCAGAATACTACCTACATCTTTTAGCACCCCCCTCCGCCCCTGCATCATTCTATTATAATTGTGCTGCTCAATAGTAACAGTTTTGAAAAGTTAAGAGGGTTGTTCCTCTGTCACTGTTAAAGTTTGGGGTAAGAGTACAGGTTCATCATGGCCTACTCTAAGGTTTTCTCAATTCTAGAAGCTTTCTAGGAATGTCGTTTTTATGAAATTGTGGGAACTGGGAGGGAATGTGTGCCCAAGTAGGCACTGAATTGAGATTTGTTCAAGTGTTTGATCAGGGTGGAACGTAGGCTGCTCCTTACGTGAAGTTCTATACCAGTGAGAATGAAACCCCACAGATAATCCCCCAAACTTATTTTAGCCAATGATTTCCATTTTCTAACTTAGAACCAGAAGACCTTGGCTTAAGTCGCAGCTTTGCCAAGTTTCTAAACCTCTCTGAACTTTAATTTGCTAGTTTATAAATACAAAATGGTACTACCTATCCTCCAAACATAAAAATGAATGAGAAAGTCCATTGTACAGCTCTGTACAAGTATATAGGCTCTGTTAGTTTTGGGATTGCTTTTGTCTCTCTCCTCAGCATGTGGGAAAGATGCCTGGCCAGAGAGTACGGAAATGAAAGGGTCTGAATGATCAGCTCCTGCCTGGAACCTCCACTGTGGCTGTATGCCACCAATTGGGGCTGATGCTGACTTGTGCCACCCTAACAAAGAGGATGGAATGGACTTTCTAGCTAGTGGAGTCCTTCAGAGGGCAGATGGTCCCTCTGTGCCTTACAGAGGTGGGTTCATCTCAGCCAGGTGGGTAGAGGCCTCTGCTGGCTACACCACTGAAGGGAAATAAAAGCTTCCACTTATTCAAACATCATCCGCCTTTAGCTCCCTCAGCCTCTGAGGGGTAATGTTTTGGGGACTTGAAGAAGGACATCACCAGCACCGGAAGCAAGATTTTCCACATTGGTAAAAATTCCTTTATATGTGATAAAAACTTTCTTCTTAACATACGAGAGATAACTTCTAATTTATGAATATCATAATTATTGTATTTTAAAGATACTCAGAATATAAAATAGAAATGGGTGGGTTTTTTTTAATAAACTCATTTCACTGTAGGACTCAAATGCTTCACGGGTGCTGACGATGATCATTAATTACAAAGTATGCAGGCAGGATATATCTTATTTATTATTGTATTCGCACTGCCTGAAATATGGTCGGCGTTTGATGGATATATTTGAAAGAATGAATGCTGACTTAGACTGGCTATAAATTATGTAGATAGGAAAGAGAAAGAGACGGAGCTCCTAGGGATCAGGAACACAGGAGATATCTTCATGCATTAATTCATTCACTTTACAAATATTTATCAAGTGCCCACTTTATGCCACTTTCCATGTTGCAGGCACTGGGATCCAAAATAGCATTGCCCACTTCCCTCATGGAATGCATATTCCCGTGGTCGAGATAAAGAATAGTTAGGTAAATAATATTATGATAGAATTGTAGGTAGGGATACCTGCTGGAGGAACTAATGATTAAAGATAGAGTGATGTGAAGTGTGGTGGTCACAGAAGACTTTCCCAGGAGGTGGCATTTGAGTGAAGACTGAATGAAGCAAGAGAGCTCAGTGAGATCCAGAAGATGGGTGTTCCAAACAGAGAAACAGCAAGAGCAGAGAACCTGAGTTGGGCATGAGCTTGATGGCTTTGAGGGAAAGCACAAAGGTCAGTGTGGTTGGAAGGGAGGGAGTGATGAAGAGTAAAGTTCAGAGATAAATATGGGGCATGTCATATAGGATAATGTACTCAACCCTATCACAGCCAACTCTGCCTTGTGTAATAAGTCCAGTGTCTCCTCACTTTTCCTTTACTTTCTTGCAGTGAAATTTATAGGTTATATAACTTCCTACGCACATAATTAAAACAAATCAATAAAATATCCTCTTTGTAATATAAGGAAATAAATGCTGTGTATTTTAATACATAAATGCCACACTAGCAGTCATACCTATATGAAGAATCACCTTCAGTGCAACAGCTATAGATGTTATATATGCAAAAAAAAAATGCAGGCATGTTTTAAATATCACAAGGAATGTCAGTCACAAGCAGTGTTGTGATTTTCCAAGCTGGTGCACACTTGATAAATTTATCGTCAAAACAAATTAAATCTTCTTGCAAAGTATGCAGCATTTTGCGTTCCTGAATATTTTAGGAAGTTTTAAACCATGCAGAAACTGTAGTTATATGGAAAAATAAGATAGAACCTAGGGCTAGACACCAACAACTAGCCTTTCAGTAGGCCATTCAAAAGAAGTGCACAACATGGGGCAAAGTCTTCTTTGTGTGAGATGCATCTACACATTGCAGGACACACAAATCCCAGGTAATCTTCCTCTCTGCGGCTAGTAGTGGTCCCCAATCATTACAAAAACAAAAAATACTCCACTAAATTTTCAAACCACTACCTCGGGGCAATTGCAGACCAACTGGCAAGTGCTGACATAAGGCTTGTAGGTCAAACTTTCCTTCATACTAATGAAAATCATTGGTGGGTTTGAGCATAGAAATGGTAGAATCTGATTTAGATGTTAAAAGGATAATTTTGGCTGTTGGTAAAGAATAGACTGGATTGGAGGGAGTGGACTATTTGCAGGTCTGCTGGACCCAACACCTTTTAGAAGCAGCGGGACGTGGCACTGTGGTTCCCAAGTGGTGGAGCTAGTACCACCAGAAGTTGGAGGGTTTTATAACAACGCCCACCTACAAAAGTGATTTATCATCCCTGGAGAGCTAACCTGGCACGGATCATTTATATTTTGTCTAGGAACTACTTTTATTTATTGTCATTACAATGATTCCACTTACTAGGAAAAAAAAAAAAAAATGTTCATTTTGTTTGTACTTAAGAGCCGTAGGAAATGGAACTTATTCTCCTAATCGTGATTTCAGTGTTTGTGTCTTTTGCAGTTCCTATGCATTATAATGGAACAGAATGTTTTGAAACTTCTCCATGTCTTCCTTGGAAGACATATCTTTTTGCGTCTGCAATGGTAATGTTCTCCTGTGGTGGTCCCATTGAGAGAATGGACAGCAGGCGAGGCACAGAGTCACGTGATACGAGAAGCTGGAAACACGAGCACAGGGGAGGAAGAAGCTGCATGGGGGTGACACGGACCTGGGTCTGCATCAGAGGGCTTCCTCTTTACTTGCATAACTTTGGGCATGCACTAGGTTTCTTGAGCCTTGGTTTCCTCATCTAGAAAATGAGCCAAATAATATCTAGAATTAAATAAGGTAAAATGGAAAAGTGTCTGGATACGTAGATACATAGTAGGTGCAAAAACAAACACTGGCTTCCTTTGTTTATGGACCGTTTGTCCAACCAGACTTCTTCAGACTGCATGCCTCAAGCTATTTTCTTGGAGATCCTGTGTGAGGCTCTGGGGGACTTAGCCATGGACCACATGTTTCTCCACCTTGAAAAGGCTTGGACATAGTAGAGTGCCAAGGGAAATAAAAAGTGCACAATGTATCTTCTATAGTAGTTACCCTCAAGAGGACTCACTCCCCTGTGGTCACTGTGGGAGCCCTGGATTTCGCTCTAGGGCTCTGAGCATCGAAACCTTGCAGCAATCCTTAGGCCAGCCCTGGGGACAAGGTTTCACAGGCCCTGTGGAGAGGGTCATGTGAAGCCTTTTCTGCTAGGAGCAATGCAAGGCTTTAAAGCTAGGTATGAGGGCAAGTATGTCTATACAGGGAAGGTGGGATGAGACTAAAGACAAATTCCTGGGGAGCTGGGAGGAGATAGGATACCAGAGATTGGCTGCTGTGTTCCTGACCAGGGTACTTCCTGGGAGTGTTGCCTGCCATGCACCCAGTTCAGTCCTGAGTCTCAGAGAAGCATCATCTGGGAATCACTAACAACCCCAAATATTCTTCTTCCTTCTCTCCTTTTAGGGAAATGGTACCATCCAAAATAGCAGACAATTTAGAGCCAATTATACTTACTTTGAAGGAATATGCAACTTTTTTCTTTTCTAATTATGCACAAACTTCCAACAGTACTTTAAAATTTTTGTACTTAAGTGTGCCCCAAGTAGTGGAGGAGAGTGATTGCTTACCCCCAGGTGTCACAAAGCAGAGCCTAAAGTGGCTTTTGCCAAGTACAACATTGCTTTGAAGTCTCATACTTTATGCTACATTCTAGTACAAATTTGGGGTTCTACTTCATTATATCTGCATTTTTAGGTACAAAAATAATTATCTGGCTCCAAACCTTATAATAAAAATGACTGGCATGTCCTACATATGGGTGTCTGGTATATATCAGTTATAAAATCACAGAGATATATTAATACTAAAAATGAGTTTGTGACCCCTGAGTATTCACTCAGAGGTGACGGGGGAGATAGCCTAGAGACTGGTTAAGTAGATAGAAACCTGGCAGGGAATGAACATTCATTCAGTTACTCATTCGACAGATATTTATTTAGTGCCTACTCCGTGCTAAGCATCGAACTAGGTGTGGGGATACAAGGATAAGCAAAAAGAGACAGAGATTATCACACAAATACATGTAGAATTGCAACTGTGAGTGAGAGAGGTCGATGGAGCCAAGGCCATTTATGGCAGAGGGAGCTGACCTCCTCAGAGGGGCCAAGGAAAGCTTCTTCCAGGAAATGTCTCTTGACTTGAATCTGAAAGATCAGTAGGAAACAGGCAAAGAATGAAGGAAAGAGCTTTCCAGACAAAGGAACAGGGAGCACAAATGTCTTGTGGTGGGAGGGAGGACAAATGACTGAAAAGCAAGTGTGGTTTGACTACAGAGAGGAAGGCAGAAAGTGGCGTGAAATGAAGTTGGAGAGAGAGGCAGGAGGCTGACCCCACAGGGCCTTGTTGTGACTGCAGGGGGTTTTGTCCTTATCTGAAAAACAGGGAGAAACCACTGAAGGGTTTTAAGTCAAAGAATAACATGATTAGTTTTGCATTTTAGACCAATTACTACAGCTGCTGCTCAGGGGACAGGGTAGAAGGGTGCCAGGATAGATGCTGGAGCTGAATAGCAGTTCAGTAGTTGTTGTGCAAAGTGAGGTTAGCTTGGAATAGGGCGGGGGGGGGGGGGAGTAGTGGTGCAAACAGAGAGAAGTAGGTGGGTTTTAGAGATATTTAGGAGCTAAAATGTGCAGGATTTGGTGGTGGGTTGGAAATGGTACAAAGAGGAAGGACTTGTCAAGTATGGCTTCAAGATTTCTGGCTTGCCTACCATTGACTAAGATAGGAAACACTGAAAGAAGACCAGGTTCGGGGTAGGTGAGTTCAGCTCTGAGCTTCTAACTTTGAGGTGCTATGAAGTTGAGAGCCGGGTCAGGGTCTAAACTGATGGTTTGATTTTGGGAGTCATCTGCATGTTGGAATTTGAAGCCAAAAGTAAGAATGGGATCACCTGGGAGAAAGTGTAGAGTGAGAAGGACCTAAGAATGAGCTAAGAGGAACTCTAATATTTAATGGCACAGTAGAAAAAGAGAAAAGCAATGGCAAGAGAAATAAGAGGGCAACTGGAATATTATCATTTCTGAACTCACAGGAAGGGAGCATTCAAGATGGGACTTGATTGAGTACCACATGCTACTGAAAAGTCAAGAATAAGCAGAACTAAACTTATCTGTTAGATTCAGTGACGTGGAAGCCAGTGGTGGGAGTTATTTCACTTTCTATGGAGTATCAGGGCAAGAAACTGGATTGGAGTGCAGAGGAAGGGGGAGAGGAAGACATGGAGGGAACACAGAGAGGCAACTCTTAAAAGTTTGGCTGAGAAGGGATGAGGGGATGGCAGAAAGAGCCAAACAAGAACATCTTTCTGTTTTTCCTATTTTAAAACTTTTAATTCTGGAAATTTTCCAATGTAAATAAATTCAACAGAGTAGTATCACGAACCCTCATGTACCCATCACTTAGTTTCAACAATGATTAACTCATGGCCAAACTTGTATCTATACATCCACCCATTTTATTTGTTTTTTCAGTGGGAGAGACTTGAGCTGTTTGAAAACCACTGGGGAGGAAGCCATTGAGAAGGAGAGTTTGAATAGTCAAGAGAGAGAAATAGAGGAAAAAGGCAAAAATGATAGCCAAGGTTTCTGAGGAAGTGGAGCGGGGGTGGGAATATGATGTAGAGTACCGTGAGGGGATTCACTTTGGTAGCTGTGGAGTCAGCTTCTCTCTTGCTGTAGGATGGTAGCATGTGTGCAGATGTAGATTTGCATGTTGACATCTGGAAGATAAGAAAATTTCACCTGACGATGGAGGTGGCTCCTTCTCCTCCTCTTCCTCCTCCTCCTTCTTTTAAAGTAAGTAATCATGTCATCTTGTGAGAATAACTGGGAAAAAGAGGGTGTTGCGTGTTTGAAGAAAGCATAGAAAGTTGGATTAGTTATTGTGGAGAGAGAGAGAGAATGCTAATATAGCAGAGAAATGTGGACTATTTAGTAGATGGTGTTAAAGGACCAATTTGGAGGAGATGGATTGGCCCTGAGAAGCAGATCCAATTCACATACATATGTATGTGTGTTTGTATGTCTGGCTTGTTAACGTTAGCCTTCATAGTATAGTAGTAGTATATCTAATGCTACTCTATTCCCCAGTGGAGGAATGTATCTAGGCGCATGTATATGTGTCTGCACAGAAGGCATGGACTCCACAATCTCGTGAGTGTGTGAGCAGAGTATATATATATATCTCAAAAAGGGAGGTGATTTAATTCTTAAAACGTTTTAATTCTTAAAATGTCCAACAGCACATTGGCGTTTGTGTTTCCCATTAATTGGTTCAGGGCGCCACCTGCTGGAAATCTTGCTCAACAATGCCAGCCAGGCTTTTCCAATGCAAAATCTAAAACCTTTCTTCTCTGGAAAGTCAGTGTTCCTGCATACGGCATTTCCCTCATGGTATGTTAGCCTCATTTATTAGATACTCTTTTACTTTCTTTATTTGCATGTCAAATCACAAACATTAAAATGTGTTCTTTTCTGACTTGATTTTGGTCAAAGATCGCATCTATCCCATTTCAATGCACGCGTTGTCTGTAAACCTCATCCATGATCCATATACGAAAGAAGAGAAATAAGATGTCAGACTTATCTGAAGTGGCGCGAATAAGAAGTAGATTATTAGTTAAAGGTGTATAAAGTATAAAAGATAGAGTCCAACTTTGACCAGGTTAAGAGATGTCTTATTTAGTAATCCCTCAAATTTGGATGTTGTCCATGGCTTCCTATCCTAAATTCCTCTATATGTATTTCTTTATAATTTCCAAACTTGACCCCTCAGGAAACCAGGCTACTATAAAGGATCCTTTTCATGGTCTATCTTAATCTGAGTACGACGCCATTAAAACCGTTTCTCCAAGGTCTCCAGGTCACACCACTAAACGGCTCCCAGTTTCTAGGTTTTCTTCAAATAATTCCTTTCCTTTGAATTAACTTACTGTATGGGAGAGTTCAGGGATAAATCACTCTAATTGCTCCTTTAATTCAGTCAATAACTTTTAATTATGGTCATTTTACATATACAAACTCAGTCATGATTCACGGGGAATTTAGAGAAATGCCGTATAAAGTACTGAGTTATTCACAAGAAAAGCAGCATTTGTTTACTTTTTTTATTGGAGTATAATTGCTTTACAATGTTGTGTTAGTCTCTGCTGTACAGTGAAGTGAATCAGCTATATGTATACAAATATCCCCTCCCTCTTAGAAAAGCATTTGTCTATTTCCTCAGCCCGTCTTCATTAAATGCTTACTGTGTGTCAGGAGCTTTGAGAAGCACTGGGGAGATATGGGAAACAAGACAGGCATGATTCTGACCCTTACAGAGTTTGCTACATAGTGTGGAAAGCAGACATTAATTACGGCATCCCAACATGTTCTGGTGAGTTCTCTGCTAAAAGAAGTACAGAGAATGTCATGGAATATCTGGAGGACAGAGAGTCATGGAGGTCTTCCTGGAAGAAGTGGTATGAAGCCATGGAAGAAAGGGAGAACAAAAAGACACCAGGCAGGATGGGAGCCAAAGGCTGAGAGCCAGATTGTGGAGGGGCTGATAAATCTTTTTAAGGAGTTTGGGTTTTATTGTAAGAGCAAATACCAGCAATGAAAAATTTTAACTGTTTGTGTGTGTATGGGGGTAGGGGTGACCACACTCAGATTTATATTTTGGAAAGATTATTCTAGCTGAAATTTGGAGAAGTTCTGGAGGATAACCTCCGATGGGACATTAGTTTCAAGGTATGTGTGGTGTGGCATTGGCTTATATTAGGGCAGTGGAGAAGGAGAGAAGTGAGTGAATCTGAGAGATATTTAAGATGTTGAATGGATAAGACTTGGTGGAAATTGGTTTTACGGTCAAAGGAAGAGACGAGTCCAGGATGGCTCACAGCTTTCTGGCTTGAACCAAGGGGTGAGGGGAGGTGCCGCTTAGTGAGACAGTGTGTACTAGACAAGATGTAGATTCTCGAAATGGTCAGGGAAGGTGAGTATTCCCCCTTGGACATGTTGAATTTGAACTGTCTAAGACGTATTGGTAGATATGTCTAGTGAGCAATGAGATATGTGAGCCTGGAATGAGGAAGAGGAATCTGGGCTGGAGAGACAAGTCAGGAATCATCAGCCTGTTGGGAGTAAATTGATGTTTTGGGAGTGGTCGACATCTCACTGAAGGTACAGAAAGAAGAATGGCTAAAAAGAAGCCCTGAGGAACCCATCATTTAAGGAATCATTAGAAGAGGGGGAAGCCAACACAGGAGACCGGCCAGAGAGCCTGGGAGACAACCAGGAGGACAGGTGCCAGAGCCAATGGAAAGAAGCTCTTGAAAAAGGGTGTGTGGGCAGCAGTGGCAAAGCCTGCTGATAACAACTGATGTTTTCTTTAGAAGTTAGTCATGTGTGGCCTTGTCCAGTGCAGGTGCAGTGGAGGGCCAGAGTTGATTTCAGTTGGTTCACATGTGAACTGAGGCATGAGGAAGGGATGAGAAAGTGGAGGCAGTGAGCGCAGATTTGTTGTGAAATGGAGTTTAGGGATGGGTGGGAGCTGGTGGGAGAGGTATGGTTAGGGGAGTGATGTTGTTTTTTGGAAATGAAAGGGTTGAGAATGTTTCAACACTCATGGAAATTATCCCATGAAAGAAAGGCTGAAGGAACAAGAAAGGAAGTACTCACTAAATAGTTTAGTCCCTAAGAAGATAACCAGAGCTAATTAAAAGATAATAATTTACTGGGCCCTTCTTTGTGCAGAAACCGTTCTGAGAGCACTATTTCATTTGAGTCTTATACAGCCTCTCTGAGAGGTACGATTTTTATTATCCCATTTCTTTGAGATGAGGAAACTGACACACAGATAGGTACCAAGGCCATGCAGTACATGGTGGAGCTGGGATTCATAACCATGCATCTGACTTGAGACTTGCACCATTAATCACAAAGGCCTTGTTGTGGGATCCTCAGCCTAGCTGGAGACATAAATAGGAGGTATCCACCCTTTGTTCTTGTAAATAAAGAGGAAGGATATGGGGCAGTTACAGATGCAGGTAAGTGCCAGCTTGATTGGCATTATTAATTTCCTAGGGATGCCAAAACAAATTACCCCAAACTGGGTGGTGTAAGAACACAGAACTTTATTCTCTCACAGTTTTGGAAGTCAGAAGTCCAAAAATTAAGGCATCATCTGGTCTCTCCCCCTCTGAAGGGGTCCCTTGTCTGAGGCTGCATACCTCCTACCTCTGCCTCTATCATCACATGACCAGCTTCTCTGTGTCTCAGAATTCTTTCTGCCTTTCTCTTATCAAGAGACCTGCCATTGGATTTAGGGGTCACCCTAAACTTAGTTATGTCTGCAAAAATTCTTTTTCCAAATAAGGTCACATTCACAGGTTTTGAGGGTTAGGATCTGGACATATATATATATTTTTTTTAGTGGGGACACTATTCAATCCACTACAGTTAGAAAGTTGAAGGAGTTTGGTCTGATGGATCTCTATCTTCTATGAAGTAGAATAAGAGTAATTTTCTGAGAGTGAACTCAGATGTAGAGGGGTCAAGTATCTGAAGAGAGTGAAGAAATCTTGAAGTAATTATTATTGAAATGTGGAGAGTCAGCTGAGTAGGAAGCACAGTATGTTTGTGGAGCAGCGTGGAGAACGCAGATAAAGTTTATCATTAATTCATAGCTGTGTGATTTTCTCTAGCAGCGATTCGCAGCTGGGTACAAGCGTGGAGAAAGCTGACAGGTGAAGTGACTGGAGTTACAGTCTGGGGGGAGGGAAACGGATGTGGAGGAAGGACAGAGACGGAGGAGGTTTAGGATACTGGCAAGTGGGGGTTTTCTACTGCCCCTAGGAGCAAAGCTGGGTGTGCATGGAAATGAAGTCAGAGGGGGACTAAGGGATGGGTCAAAAAGCAGGCGAGAGGCTGGGAGCAGTTCAGTGAACTAGCTGTGATGCCGCAAGGTTATTCTCAGAGTATAGAGTATTTGATTGTATCAATTTACATGAGGAAAAGAATCTGCTTGCAGCAGAAGCAAAGAGAAGGTTAATGGGAATGGAAAAGTCAAAGAAAAGAGAAGGCAAGAAAATAACAAAACAGAAACAGACTCACAGATATAGAGAATAAACTAGTGGTTACCAGTGGGGGCAGGGAAAGGCAGAGGGGCGATATAGGGGTAGGGGATTAAGAGGTTCAGACTACTGTGTATAAGATACATAAGCTACAAGGATATGTTGTATAGCATAAGGAATATAGCCAATATTTTATAATAACCTTAAGTGAAGTAGAATCTATAAAAATATTGAATCATTATGTTGTATACCTGAAACTAATATAATATTGTAAATCAACTATCCTTCAGTTATTTAAAAAAAAGAGAAGGTAGGATTCAGGACAGGCCACCCATGTGGACAGAGAGTCACACAGGAAAATGGCAGGACCTGGGTGGCGAATGCTGCTAATGGTGTGGCGTTTGACCTGGAACCCCAGGACTTTGGTGGTTGGAGGAAGCTATTGAGGTCGGATGTGTGGTTCCCTTGGGATGACATTGAACACTGTATTAGTGAAGATTCATTTTTTTTTTTTTAAAGCAAGCATCTGCCTTTTTTATTTATTTATTTATTTATTTATTTATTTATTTATTTATTTATTTATTTTTGGCTGTGTTGGGTCTTCGTTACTGTGCGAGGGCTTTCTCTAGTTGCAGCGAGCGGGGGGCCACTCTTCATCGCGGTGCGCGGGCCTCTCACTATCGTGGCCTCTCTTGTTGGGGAGCACAGGCTCCAGACGCGCAGGCTCAGTAGTTGTGGCTCACGGGCCTAGTTGCTCCGCGGCATGTGGGATCCTCCCAGACCAGGGCTCGAACCCGTGTCCCCTGCATTGGCAGGCAGATTCTCAACCACTGCGCCACAAGAGAAGCCCCCAGTGAAGATTCTTGGGAGAAACAAAACCAATAATGTGTGTTTGTGTGTGTGTGTGTGTGTGTGTGTGTGTGTGTGTACGGAAAGGAAGGGAGGGTGAGAGATACTGATTGATTTATTATTCGGAACTGGCTTATGTGATTATGGAGGCTGAGAAACTCCTACCCAGGAGAACAGATAATATAGTTCCAGTCTAAGTCCAAATTCAGAGGCAGGAGAAGACTGATGTTCTAGCTTGAAGACAGTCAGGCAGAGAGGAAAAATTCTTTCTTAGCCTTTTATTCTATTCAGGTTTTCAACAGATTGGATGGGACCCACCACATTGGGAGGGGCAATTTGCTTTACTCAGGCTACAGATTCAAATGTTAGTCTCGTCCAGAAACGCCCTCACAGACACACCCAGAAATGATGTTTGACCAAGTGTGTGGGCACCCCCGGCCCAGTCAAGTTGACACATAGAATTAACCACCACAATCACCTTGATTACATGAATGGTCTTACTCTTTTGGTCTTAAGTCTCTTGGATTATAAAATGAAGGGGTGAAGAAGATTATTCCTAAAAGTGCTTCTCATTTTAACTTTTGTGTTTTAAAGTGTAATTTCAAATCCTTAAGGTGGAAAGAAACATCGTATTAAAGTTCTCCTTAATTAAATATACCTCGAAATGACTCCTGTGAATCCACAGGTCTTAGAAACGAATGATTATACCCGGAGTCTGGCTAATCTTCACTACCTATCTGCTTTTTTTTTAAACTATAAAAGTCTTGAGAAAACAACTTAACACAGCACAGCCACAGAAACTTCTCCATCATTAACACACAGTTTCAAAAGTTTCCTGGACCACGATCCTAGTTCTGGGTTGTTCTCTGCCTTTGCTGAGCGTGGAGTAAGTGATATTGTGACACGGCAGCATCGTCTCAGGTGAGTCTGTCATTCAGGTTAATGTAGCAAACTTGCACACAGACAGTGTATTCCAAGTTGTTACATTTGCTTGAGATCTGTGCATTTTACAGGTGGGTTAAATATATCTTTTTAAGTAGGTGTGCCTGAGATTAATAAAGACAGTACTTCCTGGAAGCAGAGGGTGGGGATGAGATGACATTTTGAAGTGTGGCACATTTGTCTAGTTTGGGGTTAAGGAAAGGAGAGTGTAAGCAGAGCCCTTGGTTTACACATTTCCAGCTGGAGGAGTTAGATGGAGAAGAGTCTTCTCCGACTGATACACTTTATCTATTCACTCCGCTTGGAATGCCCTTCCTCCATTTCTTCACTGGATGACTTAAAACAACCTCTGAAATGTCAAACTCCTCTGTGTAGCCTTTCTTGGCTAAGCTTCCCACCCCATCTAGATCAGGTGCCTTACCTTTGACTGCCTGTAACCTCCTGTGTGTACCTCTGTCGTGGCGTTCCCCATGCCATATTTACTTGTCTTTTATTTCTGTCTCCCCAACAGAATGGCTGACACGTAAGAGGCAATTAATTTATACTGAAGTCATTTTATTGTGGACTTTTGATGCATTTGTCATTATCTTGCTTCTGTCACTATGTCTGGCAACTATTTTATATCAGTCACTGTGTTAGGAACTGGAAGAAGAATAATAAACAAGACATAGGAGGCCCTGACCCTCGTGAAACATGTATTCAGGTAGGAGATATTGACAAAAAGGAAAGCAGCAGAAAAAAATAAATAAATGAAGTAGCCACCATTTGTAATTAGTTTGTTAAGAAGGGAATAAATAAGAGACTGAGACAGAGGCTGATGGGTGGAGGTACTTTGGGTAAGATGAACAAGAAGCCTTTCCCAGTTGGGAAAGGGGGGCGAACTCCAGGCAGAGGAAAGGGCAGAATGAGGCCCTGAGTTAAATATGGATGGAATAGAATGAGCTGGGCATCCTGGACAGACACAGGAGTGAGATCACACAGAGATGTTGCCCCATAGTTAGGAGTTCAGAAGGGAGGACTTGGGAGATGAGTGACAAAGTGCTGCAGGAACATCACCATCACAGTGAAGGAGATAGTACTGTCTTGGAGTCATGCAAGGGCAGTAAAGACAGAAGAAAGTAGGTGTGAGATTATATGTTAAAGACAGAAATTGATCAGATATTTTGATGATTTAGATGTGAATGATGAAGGAAAGAAAGGAATCAAGGATGTTTCTCACTGAAGTAATGGATTGTTATGTACTGATCTGGGAAGATTTGGAAGAAGGAGAAAGAAACAGGCTCAAGGTCCTACTGTTATAGCACAGGGAACTGTATTCAGTATCCTAAGATTAAACCATAATGGAAAAGAATATAAAAAAGAGTGTATATGTATGGATAACTGAATCACTTTGCTGTACAGCAGAAATTAACACAACATTGTAAATCAACTATATACTTCAAAAAAAAAAAAAAACAGGCTCAAGAGAAAGATAAGAGTTCTATTTACATTTGAGATGTGTGTAAATTTTCCAAGAGAAGGCTCCAGGCAGGTAGTTGGATATGAGTTTTGAGCTCAGAAGAGCTCAGAGGCTTCACGTGTAAATTTAAAAGGCCTCCACATAAAGATCATAAGTAGTAGACCTCTGGAAATTGATGAGGTTATTTAGGGAAGAAAATGTAGACAGAAGAGCAAAGAGGGCTCAGACAAGATCTTTGGACCCCCATGATTTGAAATTTGGGTAAAGGAGGAGGAACCATTCAAGAAAACTGAGGAGAAACAGCCAGTAAGAGAGAAAGTGGTTTTAGGAAACAAAAAAGAAAAATTTTAAGGAAGAGGGAGTGCCATTGCTGAGAAGTTCAGTAACATGACTGAGAAGTGTCCATTGAACTTTGCACAACATGGAAGTCGGTGGGTGTTTCAGCACGAACAGTTTCAGTGAGCGGCGAAGTCAGAGGCTAGATTTCAGTGGTATAAAATTCAGAATTTAGGAACGGAGGCAGTGTGTGTAAGTCACCCTTTCAAGAAGTTTGGCTGTAGAAGAGAACTGAGAAATGGACCAGTAGGTATGGAGAGGTGTGGATCAATGAAGGATTATTGTTGTTGTTATATTCTTAAAGAGAGATAGTGGATTATGTTTTTAGGCCAAAGAAGATAATCCAGGAGAGGGGCAGAAATTGGAGGTTCAGGAGAAGAAAGATAATGTAAGGCTTGACATCTTCTAGGATTTAAGAAAAGATGGAGTCCAGAACCCAAGGGAAAGGTTGAGCTTCGAGAGGGAGGAAGGATGTGATGAGTGCAGGTCAGTAGGTGGGTTTGTAGGTCAGAAGATGTGGGGCTTCATATCCAGTGGCTTCTATTCTCTCACTAAGAATGAGGTGAAACCATGAACTAAGAATGAGTGAATGAGTGATTGGACCTATTCTGTTTCTCATGGCATGAAACTAATTTTGCCAATTCCTAAGATAGTCAACATCTCTCTTGTCAGTACCCTTTGGCTTTGTAACTCCTTTTTGACAGGGACAGATTCCTGTTCATCTGTGCTTTTTCTTTTCTGAAATTAGTTTGCTGTGGTAGTCAATAGTTTTTTGATGAGATTCAAAATTCTGTATCAGTCAATGCCCCCCAATCACGTGGCGGGGGCTAGGGCTGGCCAGGACAGCTGGCTCTGTGAGGAGGGAAGAATTGATTGTCATAGTTTCTAGACGGGCTTCTTCAAGGCTTCGGAGGAGACAGACGTATGAGAAAGAGAAAACATTTGTGCAGGAAAAAAGGAAGAATAGAGATGATTAAAGAAAGGGAAAGTTTAACTTTTGCCATGTGCTACACAATATATAACACTCATTTCCATCTTCTACAAAACGTTTAAAAAAAATTGTCCTATTTGTCAAGGTTGACACTGGTGCTCTTCCTGGGCTCAGTGTAGAGTAAGAGCAGAGGCTACTCTGCAAGGGGCCCCATGCACATTTGGGTTACATTAATTTTTTTTTATTATGAAATAAATTATTCATAGCCAAGGATGTATATAAAATATCCAGTTTAAAATGTATAATTATGATCATAAAATAAACACTCAAGTTCCAACCAGCCAGCTTAATAGGAGAACATTGCCAGTTCCTCTGAAGATGCTTGGGTCAGCCTCCTCAATGGTACCCCTCTTCCAGCCTCCAGATGTAACAAATCACCCCCTTAATTTTCTTTATAGCTAAATAATATGTTACCTAGTTTTGGTTATTTTTAAACTGTATATAAGTGGAAACCTTCTTTTGTGTTGTTTGGTTCCCTCATCATTGTGTTTCTTGAGATTTATCCATGTCCTTAGACATACAACAGTTTATTTATGTCCACAGATGTGTAGTGCACCATGATATGGATATACCACAATTTATTAATACACCTTGCCTTTGACAGACATGTGATTTGTTTCCAGCTTTTTCTGTTATAACCAGTGCTGCTAGAGTATTCTTGTATCTCATGGTGCAAGAGTTTTCAGACTATATACTTGGGAATAAGATTGCTAAATCATAGGTTATATTCCTAGTCAACCTCATCAGAGTATACTTTATTGCTTTCCAAAGTGATATTTTTTTTTTACCAATTTTAGGTTGTCTTTTCATTACTGATAATACCAGAGACTTTGCAAACCTCGAGGCAGGGATATTACCTGGTTCTCCCTTTAGAGATAACCACAGTGCAGGAAATGGGTGGGCACTCTCAGGCCAGTGAAATTTTGGTGGCACATTTTCCTTTGTTTCACTTCCTCCTTCCCTAACCCTCATTCTCAGACAAGAATATCTCTTATCACATGGATGTGGTTAGGAGTCTCCCAGGAGGCTGAGAATGTCAGAAAACAGGAGATTCAAAGTTAGAGGCAGAAAAAGAAGGGGGCATTGCCCTGCACACATATTTGAGGGTCTGGAATGTCCAGAAAGCAATGAAGGAAGGGCTTGATTTGCAAACGTTCTGTTCAGAAATCTTGGCCCCAGACTTGAAATGCTTTTTGCAGCTAGGAATTCCCATGGTCACTATAGTATGGATTGTGAGAACTGCAAGTTTTTTAATTTTCATCCCCTAAGGATATGGAAATAGGGATATAACCCTGCCTGAAATTCTGCTATCCTGACACTCAGGCCACCTTGGCCCCATGTTTCCTGGAGTAAGAGTACCTACTACCTACAGCTTCCTCTCTCTGTCCTCTTTCCCTCTAGGGAATCATTCATGAACCAATTACATTAGAAAAACAACCTCGAATCCTCAGAAGATCCCTGAAAAGTACATACTGTTCCAACTTTAGAGATAAGAAAACTGAGGCTCAGAGAGGTGAGTAACTCACCCCAAATTAGATTGCTTCTAAGTGATAGACTTGAGAGTTGAAGTCACATCTGTTTAATTTCATCTGTGCTCTTCCTCCCTGTGCTTTCCCTGTTCTTCTATTTTCTGTCTTGTTTTTTATAACCATGTGGTCCTGAATGAGTGTCTTCTCCTGTCTGAGCTCTAGATCAAAAATTAGCAGTTCATATAGGCTTAATAAACATTTATTAAAAAATGAAAATCACCCTATGAACATCTTACATTCTAGTAAGAGTAACGTTCTGGGCCAGCAAAAGGTCTTTCTCCTTTCTACCTTATTATTGGTATTGTTGTTATTGTTTTTATATGTGTCTCCTAAATCTACTCTCACAGCCTGGATCTAAACATGTGAGTTTAGCTTGTTCTACAGCTGGTGTGTGCCTACAATTAGGTAGGTTTTGGTTATAAAGCTTGCTCCAGTGTGTTGCTGGTTGTCTGTTATTTTGCTTTCATCCTATTTTGCGGGCAGAGAGCGTTTCCCCTCATGACGGTTAGGGTTTTTAGTGGAGGCTTTCCTGAGATCTGCTGTTACAAACTCACACACACCTTAGCTCTGGCATCAGAGAAGCAGTCAGGCTTGTCAGCACAACCAGCACACCCATCAATACCCCGGGGACACTGCTATCACGACCTCCCAGGCTCTTTACTTCTCTAGTGGCACCTCAACCTGCTAACAGGATATCAGAAGCAGAGCCAGGAGTTGTAATACAAATGCGGGAAAGATTCAAATCAGTCTCTATCTTGGTGTGGCTGGGGGGAGACCCAGTCGCCACCACCTAGGATGCACCGGGAGGCTAAATGATTCAGACCTTTCTCCTGGACAACCTCCCTGCTGCCTTGCATGCTGGTCCACCTCCCCTGCTTCTCTCTTACTCTCCTGGTTGGAGAGAAGGATGCTGGTTCTCCACTGTAGCCCTGATACAGTGGGAATGTGAAGGCCATGATCTGAGTTGTTCTCTATGACCCAAAATACTCTACCCCTAAGACAATAAATTGAGATAAAAAGAAATTCTACACCCTTCTAATAATGGTCATGCCACATGAAGAAAAATATTAGGGGCCTTGGGTTATGGTTCCTTTTTGCAGTTGGTTGCCTTGTTATCCTGTGTCCTCTACTTGAAAACTGGGCAGAGAATCTCAAAGAATCATCAAGATTACTGAGGATAGCAATGGATGAGAGACCAGAAGTTTTTCATAGTCTGGAATAGGGGCTGGCAAACTTTTTCTGTAGAAGGGCAGATAGTAAATATTTTAGGCTTTGTGGGCCTGTCTGTCTCTGTTTGGATTTACAATCCTTTAAACATGTAAAAACCATTCTTAGCTTAGGAGCCTTACAAAAATGGACCACAGGCTAGATTTGGCCTGTAGTTTGCCAACTGCAGTCCTATAAGCTCATCTTCAATTTTAGAGCAGCTGGATAATAGAGAAAAAACTTCTGGAGACTTAATATGATATATTTTGGGAGGAAGCAATGAGCAGAAATATTAAGATCAAGTGTGACTAATTAGGAAATAATCTGGAAAACAAAATGAACAAAAGAAAGTAAAGGGAGGGAAGAACAGAGATTGTGAGAAAATTATTTAAAGGAATTAGAAATGTGGAAAAAAGGCAAGGATATAGGATGAAAATTGAACGGAGAGTATCTTGAATCAAGTAGAGTCTGGGAAAATGGAGTAAACAAGGCAGATTTTCTCCTAAGCATAGTTACTGGCAAATACACACAAGCCCTGTTGTGTAACAGACTGGATTTGCATGGGGATTTAAGGAGGAATTTACTCCCATCTTGTGGCTTATCACTACAATCTTCTTTTAACCATATGGGTCGGGTCATAGGTCTTTACTTGCTTTCCTGCCACAATCCAACACTGTTAGTTTAGTGCTTGTTCAATCAGCTTTCATGATTAAAAAGAAAAAAAAGGAGGGAAAGAGTGCATTACTGCCACGGAGAGTAGATTGGCAAGGGTGATTGTGAAGGATGGCAGTCGTGGAAAGTTTTCTGTGGATTGGGAAATAAGTGCAGGAATATGTCATGGCACTTTAATCAAAATACGAACCTTTTTTCCCCCCAGATAATTGACCATAAGAAAATATTGAAGGTGGAGAAAGAGCACAATTAGAAAATGAATGTAGAGGTAATACATGTTGAAGAGAAAATAAGGAAAAGTATCTCAAATGTAAGACCAGGCTGGAAGACAGGTAAACAGGCTAATTTTTGCTGGAAGATCATTTGAAAGGCAGAGACTTCTAAATACCCAAGAAATACTGAACATCACAAGAAAGGGCCCATTGCCTCAGAATTATGAAAGAGCACTGAAGTAGGAATCAAAACATCTTGGCTTTAGTTTTTAGTCTGCTCTGTACTGATTATGTGACTTTAGGAAAGTCATTTAGCTTATCTGAGTCTTAGTTTCTTCATCAGTAAAATGGAGATCATATGTTTTTCTTATTTCATACTGCTGTTTTGATTTGTACATACATATTAAAGGCCTTTGTAAAATATTAGGAACTATGATAATGACAGACATTTTATGAGTTTTAGTATTTTATTATTATTTATTACTATTTTATTAGTGGGTTGACTTCACTCATAGAGCAGGCTGTGTACTATGATTGAGGGGCTTCCAAAGGACTAGCTGCCTGTCAAATTTCTCCTAAATTGGACTGTGATAACATGAGTTAATCACCTTTGTGGGGGTCCAAGGTTTCTACAGTCTTTAGGTTATGAAAATAAAGAATAGTAAAAATGCAGATATATTAAAGACAGGATCAATTCAGTTGTGTACATCTTAGCTCTTGATTAGCTGGTCTTCTAGCAATGTCTTGAGAGAATGGGGCAGAATTACCATTAAATAGAAGGGTCCAAAGAGCTTGGGGTCACCATGAGAGCACTGAATGAATGCCTGTCTGAACATCAGAGGAGAGCAAGGCATTAAGGAAGAGAGGAATGGTCTTCTGCAACTGACTTCACAGTTTTGTTTTTTTTTTTTTTTTAAAGAAATTCACGTTCTTTTATTTATTTATTTATTTATTTATGACTGTGTTGAGTCTTCCTTTCTGTGCGAGGGCTTTCTCTAGTTGCGGCAAGTGGGGACCACTCTTCATCGCAGTGCGCGGGCCTCTCACCATCGCGGCCTCTCTTGTTGCGGAGCACAGGCTCCAGACGCGCAGGCTCAGTAATTGTGGCTCACGGGCCCAGTTGCTCCGCGGCATGTGGGATCTTCCCAGACCAGGGCTCGAACCCGTGTCCCCTGCATTGGTAGGCAGATTCTCAACCACTGCGCCACCAGGGAAGCCCGACTTCACAGTTTTGACTGACTTAGGCTAGTTTGTTCTGCCCATGTCTAGGTTTTTTGAGAGATGGCAGCTTGTGATCCTTTTTCCTTTGAATTCCTTCCCAGTGTCATTTTTTTTTTTCCTAAACAAGTGTTCTCAGGACAGGATCCTGACTAACGCTCCTAGAGTTATGGCATAGACAGCTAACATCCCACCAAGAATTCATGCTCCCCCTTCCAGGGGCCACCTTTCCAGACTGCCTTGTATCTAGAAGGGACTGGGTGCCAGTGGCACGTGTGTGGATGTAATGTGAATGTCTTATAGGATGAGGTGGTCGAGAGGCAAATGCTCTTTCTCCACTCTCTTTTTTTCTTGTCTGCTTACTGGATATTAATACCAGTGGTGATACTGGAAACCAAGTCTTGAGGATGGAACTGCCACAAAAATGGAAGGAAACTGGACATCTGAGTCACTGCTTGGAGGAAAGCTACCCCACCAGGAACACTTACATCAGACTGGAATGTGAGCAAATAATCCACTGGGACTTCCGGGTTTTCTGGTATCACTTGGATGAATACAGCTGCTGATATTAGCAAACCTTCTCAGACTATTCTGTTCTCTACAAATTGTGATCAGCTAGCCTCTTCTCTTGATCTGTAGCCCTTTCTCTTTTCTCCCTAGGTCCTTTCTACCTTTCCTGCCATTATGTCTTCAGATGAATAATAACATCAACAAAGAGCAAGGAGAATAGAAGAACAATGTTTATTTCATTCATGCACGCATTCATTCCTGTTTTTTTTCTCTGCTTGACTCAACTGCATGATAGTAGCCCAGGTGTTGGATGGGAGCCAAAGACGGATGTATGTAGGCTCTTGGCTTAAACTCTTGTCCTGGATATAAAAAAATGTATAAACAGTAAAGACCATAAGTTTCAATGACATGATTTTAAATTCAGACTCCAAAGGAAGAGTGCTTTCTCACCACTTTACATCCATGGAATTTGCTTCATTATTATTTCTTACTTCCCATGTGGCAGAGTGCCCTTGAAATATAAGATTTGTCAGTGGAGTAAGTACCCTATGGTCATTATCTGGTTTATAAAACCAGCACAGGGAGATCAGAGAGTTGTTTAAAACCTAAAACCATGTTGTGAGCCTGGAGCCCAGGTTTAAATATACTTGAATAGAAGAAAAACTGAGAGCCCATGTGTTGAAGGAGAATAACGTTACACATGCAAAGCAAGTAAACAAAAACCTAGAAAACAAAAACAAACAAAAATAGGAGCTTACAGAATCACACCAAACTAGTGTCTGAGATCTCATAATTTTCCCACGTATACAGATTGTGCTCACAGGTCCCCCCACAATACAATCAAGCAGAGTTTATACTTAAAATGGTTGTCACAGCCTGTTATTTGAGTCATGGTGTTGGGTAAGATTGTGGTTTCTAAACAAGAAAATTACTCCACAGTCACTTAGGGATTAAGGGGCTTCACTGGAATGATAACATGGTTGGAGGGCTCCGTTTACAGTTTCTATCACCAGTTTATGCAGGCAGTAGGGAATCTCACCGGTCTTGAATAATCCTTTAACTTTCTAAGAGCCGGTTACCTGGCTCTTGGAGGAAGAGCTTCTTATGATGTGCTGGAGTTTGGACCAGGCTCTGTTGTTTGAATCCTGACTCTGCCACTCAATATCTCTATGACTCTGGGTGAATTACAAAACCTCTCTCTGCCTCATTTCCCTCATCAGTAAAATGGGGATAATCATACACCCTACCATCTAGTTGCCAGAGGGATTAAATGAGCCAATAGGAGTAAGTCATTAGAACAGTACCTGCTAAAAAAGAATCAGTTGCCTGCAGATATTAAGGTTCTGACTCAGGTTCCTTCAGCCTTATTTGGAGGATCCTCACAGCACTAGTGTCCATGACCAGCCTTTCCCTTCCAAGTCACAGCTAGTTCCCTCCTTCTCTCTTGAGCTGTCACTCTCTCCCTTCATCTTCTCCTCATTGATTCTCTCTGTCTTCCCTGCAATCATGTCCTCCTCCCTGGCAGTTCTACACATGCCAGCCCAGTCTTCCACATCTGGCCCAAGAGTTATAACAAAGAAGGATTTTCTTTGAAATTGGTGTAGGGATACTAAATACCTAACATTTTTCACAGCCAGCTCCTTGGCAGGGGAGGACAGTTTAGTTTAGAAACAAAAGACAGGCCAGTAGCTGTGATAATGACACAGGTGATCAGAAAGACGGGAAGAGGTGGCAGAGCAAGCTGCTCCAGGATCCTTGTGCAAGACAAGTTGCACATATCTTGTCTGCTCAACTAAAAACTGTAACCAGTTAACCAAATTGCATATTTAATAGATAACATGTAACTATACAGTAAAAGGAAATATTTCAAATGTCTTTTGCACACAAGACTCTGACTCACAGAATCCATCTTTTGGTGGCAGGTTTTCTAAGGACAAAAAGAACTCAAGGGAATCCTAAACTTCACTCAGTTGTTTTATTGTTGATGTTATAATTTTGAAATTATTGTATGCGTGTCGTAGAATAAAGCAAATAAGCAGGGAATTCCCTGGCAGTCCAGTGGTTAGGACTCTGTGCTTTCACTGCCGAGCACCTGGGTTCGATTCCTGGTCAGGGCAGTAAAATTCCACAAGACACATGGCGTGGCCTGAAAACAAACAAACAAAAAGCAAATAAGCAAAACTGTTCTTGGTGTTAGGATTCAAGTTTTTCAGTGTCTGAGAAAAGAAAAAAAAAAAAAAAGAAACAAAGAAGGTAATGGGGAGAACCCTATAATATAAAATCTGAGTTGGAAATATCAATAAGAGCACAAGGTTATATATAATATCATCTACATGTAGTCTATATAAAATATAGCATGTATACAATATAATCTGTGTAATTTATATTTATCTGCGTATAATCTGTAAGTCTATTATATATCTCTATCTCTATCTGTACACATATACATATATGTGTGTGTTGAGAGGGACAGGGAGAGAAAGAAAATGTGAGAATATGCTCTGTTCAATGAAAGAGCTTAGAAATCAATATACTCCAGTAGCAATGAGCGCACCTGGCATTCAGGTATTGTTTTCTGAAATACGATTCTCACTAGAAAGAACCAAGGCTCCTTAGAGAAATGGCAAGTTCTAGGTGTGAAGCAGGGAAAATTTAAAGTGAGCTTAAGATGTCTTACTCTGTCAGAATAGAAGGAAATTCTGAAGATTAATCGTCTTGTTAAAATGACAGAACTCTCACTGGCCAAGTTTGGGACAATATGAGCCTCGAAAGAATAAAACTTATGATTGATCATATCAATCAAAATGAGTCCATAATGATATTCAAAAAAAAGATAAGAAAAGAAAAGGAAAAACATAAAAAAGAGAAAGGGGGAAATAAAAAGCTTATTTGCTACAGTGGAGATTCTTAGTACACCAACTCCTTATTCTGAAAATTAGTAATTAAAAAATAATTAAGCTTTACTTTGTATTAGTCTGGATAGGTAGGTTATGCCACAACCTCAAAATCTTAGTGGCTTGAAACAAGAGAGTTTATTTTTCACTTTCACTACATGTCTATCTTGGGTTAGCAGGTGTTCTGATCTATGTCATCCTCACTTAGGGACGCAAAGTGACAGAGATTCAATAATTTAGAATGCTGCTGTGGCAGTGGAAAGGAAGGTGCTGGAAAATACACCACATGTCTGTTCATATTTCCATGGCCCAAGCAATTTATATGGTCATGTCCCAATTTAGGAGGGTAGAAAAGTTCAATCCCACGATGGCAGATTGTATAATTTTTTTAGGAAATAACCTTCTTCTCCCCTTTTCCCCAGGAACAGAGTAAACTTCCTCCCTCTACTGATTTTGTGACTTGTTTTGGTTGATGCCATGTGGGTGGAAGTGACAGCACACTGGCCTGGAGCAGATGCTTTACAAGGCATCTCAGGCTTTTACTCTCTCTTTAGAGCTCATGCCATCCAGCAAGAGAAGAGCAGGCCCCCAGGAGCCATTGCTTCTTTTTCAGACTCCTGGTTTGAGAGACACATTACACTGATCTGGAGCCTGGAGCAAAGCCCAGAAGAGCTACAGCTGAGCCACAGGCAAATCACAGACTTGTGAGCAAGAAATGTTTGTTGTTATAAGCCAGTAAGATTTTGGATTGTTTGTTACTGAAGCAAAAGCTGACTAATCCACCCATCGTGGATTAGTCCTTCCTTCTAAGTATTTCTTCCTTCTACTCAGAAGGAAGAAAAAAATGGAATATTGGTGGGTAACCCAAATGACCACTGCATTGCCTTTTAAAGGAGGAAGTGATGTGAGTATTGCAGATTGCCTGCTAATAAATATGGAAGGAATGATGCCACTAGAAATCACCATTTTGCCATCCTGAAATAAATTAATTCCAGCAGTTATTATCAGTGAATTTGGAACCATTAGGTGAAAGTTTGTTAGGAAATAGAATGTTTGTATGATGCTAAGTATCATCCTATATATTACTTCCTGTTTGCAAAGGGTTAAGTGTACCTTTAAAATATAGAGGGCTGTTGGCATCAAACTACCTCACTGATAGTGGACCACCTGACATTGTGTGCCTCTTGGTGTGATGCAATGTGAAGCAACAGCATTGCCTTTGAAATGCCCTTGCCTAAAATGTTTCATCTGTATTTAATCAAGATTTTAGTCCAGAGTTCCAATATATAGGGAATACAGGAGACACAGGAGCATGTTAAACAATGCTGCAAGAGACAATGCATCAGGAATATGGTAATTTTATAAGGTGATTGTTAGAATTTCTTCAAAATCCCCATGTCACGGGTATTAAAAAAAATATGTGTGTGTGGGTGGCTGTTCTGGTTTAAAAATAACAAAAGATATAAAACAAATGTAGTGCCTAAGCCTTTGATTGGATTCTAGTGTGAAAAAACTCACTATAAAAGCAATTGTTCATCTGTTTGGGAGATTTGACCATATGGCCCAGTAGTTGCTTGATGACAGGGTGTTTTTGATAATATTCCTAGGTGGTGATAAAGGTATTGAGGCTCTATAGAAGACTTTTTTCCTATAGGAGATGTATGCTGAAGTATTTAGTGGCTAAATATCATGATATCTAACCCAGTTTCAAATGGTTCAGCAGTAAATTTATACAGATAAACACCAACATAATGTTTACCATTCAGGCAAATTGTTAACATTTCTTGAATCGAAGTGATGGGTATACAAGTGTTCATGATCTTATTCTTTCAAATTTATATTTGAAATGTTTTATATAAAATTTTTCACATCAAAGACCTGAGGGTGGAATTCAAATCTGTGCTCAAAATGTCATCCTGATCCAGAAGTCTAGCAAGATAAATGTGACCTCGATTTGTTTTCTTTTACTTGCTTCTGAGCCATTTTATTTTAGGGGTTCTGAGCCTGAACCACTGCTGTTGACCTTCGGCATCCTCCATTTTTTTCCCTTGTACAAAGAACCATCCATTGATTTAGGGAAGAAGATCAATAACCACACTTTACTTGACTTAGGACCCACCTGGAGAAACCATATTTTACTGGATAACCCAGTGCTTCTCAGTTTGAAATAAGCATTTATATACAAAATGCACGAACTTGGTGTGTTATTATTTTTCCCATATTCGCAGCTCTTCTGCCTCATAGGATGAAGCATTTCTCTTCTTCTTTATAGTTAATGTCACCTTTGCTGCAGGGCACATCCTTTCCTGATGCCTTTGGGACCCTGATCTGATCTTCTGTTACTCTCACTCTTTCATGAAATTTCTTTTGACACTTGGCCTTCAGCCTAACACACACACACACACACACACCTGTCACCTCCATATAAAGCATAGTTTATTTTTCTGCTATCTACTAAGCCTCCCAAGATGGATTGACCTATTTCTGTTCTTCCCTTGGCGGCAAAATTTCTGTTAGCTACTGTCTATAAAAGCTATTGCCATCCCTAGCTACTTATTCATTATTCTCATTCATTTCTGAAACAACTGTTGCTGAAGTAACACAAAAAAGCAACTTGAGAGTGGAAACCAATTTTTCAATTTTCTGTACTCATCTGCATTTCTTTCTCTACAATTTCTTTAAAAAAAATTCTCAGTACCTCTTCCATCTTAAGTTTTTTTTCTCTGCAGCATCCAGATTCCTTACTACAGTTTCAGAAGCTGCCAAGTGACTATGGAAGACCTGAGGTGCACAGGACTTTTCCAAGCTGGACTGGTCACTTCATTGGACCCTTTCCTATCAAACCCAAGGCCACAGGGGTTCTATGAACTCAGGCCGCTCTCTTCTTCCAGGCTCAGTTTTCCTCTTTCCACTTTAAACCCTTTGTGCTCATGTGTGTTTTCCCTCTATTGCCATTCTGTTGCCTTATGCCTGGGCTGCTTCTCCGTGTAGTCCTTCATCCTGACTATCTGTGATGTTTTCTTAGCTTTGATTTGAGCTTATCCTGTTATACTGTCTCTTGGGTCTCTCTGTTTCAGATTCATTCATAACATCCTGAAGTCCACGGTTTCACTCTTGCATTGCATTCAGGTTCCCAGAATATCACATGGGGCCGAGTATAATGGACACCCACCTTTCTGATAAAAGGTAATCATGCACAACAGCAGTTTTGCCTAATAAACGTAGTTCTTTGGGCTTCTGTGTCTGGTTGGTGGCTTTGTAGCCAATTCAAAGGTCAGGGATAGAGTTGTTTATCTTGTGCCTACAGACCCAACTTCTACAATCCTAGGAAAAAGATATGATTCCTAATTCAGCTTTAAATATCAGTGGAGGTACAGACACTCACATTTTGAGGAGAGGCTTAAAAATGGCATTTCTGTTATCCTGCCTAAAAGAGGAGACTGAAAAGTGTGTTATACCACTGCACAAGAAGCTGGATTAAAAGGGCAAACTATGCAGGATCCCTGGCTGCCTCATGTGGTCTTTACGAAGCCACTTTCCCAGTCAGACATGGTCCACGTGGGCCACAGCCATTCTCAGGATCCACTGGAGGAGAATGATCAGGCATCTTGTATGAGAGTGATTTATGTCTGCTCTTCTAAGATTTGACATGAGATTGTACGCGCCCCTAGGGAAATGTGAATAAACAGTCTCAGGAGCCATGCAGGTCAGTTGGGCTAATACTGTGAGCTGGTGAAAACCATCTTTGTCCCACTAACCTGGATTTATAATACTGGTCAAGGCCACACCTTCCAGACAGCTTCACCTGGGCTCCTAGCAGGGATGGCTCCAGAGGAAGGGAATAGAGAATCAGTGAAAGTTGTGGAGGAGTGGGGAAGGAATTTCCCTTTGATGCTCATCAAATAGTAGCCTCAGTCCTAGAGTCTGTGCCCCTGGAGAGCCTGGTGGCTCCATGAAGCACATCCCAGGGAAGAAATGCTCTGTTCTTGAGAAGGAATGAGATAAATGGTCAGATTCAGGTCTACTCATCCCGCTTTTCAACTTTCTTAAGACCACGGCCTTGGATACTGGTTCATAACTATAGATTCCATGTGAAGTTGAGTTTCAAGCCATTGGGAATACTTTCTATATCTGGCCTGTTCAGTGGCCCCAGCCACCTACTGAGCCCATGCACACACTACAGGAACCATCCCTATGACGTCACGCCCGTAACACTCTGTGTGGATGACCTTTCATCTATGATATGGCTTCCTTCTGCACTTGGACATCCTGGCTGGAATCCTATGCTGCGGTCATCCCCAGCACACCTATACTCTCACCAGTATTGCCTACTGTCACAGGCAGCCTCCCTACTTGTTTTGCCTGTATCTGGGTGTTAACAAATCGTATAGTCGATCAAGGGAAAGGTCTTTTCACAACAGGTTGCAGACTTACCTTCACATTAGAATGTGGCTGTGCCTTTCATTATATGCAGTATTTACTCTTGGAATCAGAAGAAGAGCTCTTCTGGGATTATATAGATAAGAATGTTTAGTCCTAAAACAGGTTCCTGTGCCTCAGTTAATCCTGTTGGGTTCTCTGCCCTCCTCTTGAAGAAGGATGGAAATTCAAACTCTGACAGTATGGCTAGAGCCTTATGTCAGTACATGCCCACTATCCATTCTCACTCATTGAAATTTTTACAGCTGTGAGGCTGGAGTATTCACAAAGCTCGGTCTTGGGGCTGGGGGAAATAACCACTCAAAAAGGGGATAGTGGTATAGGAAAAGCCTTCCAGACACTCTTAGGGACACAGAAATATTAAGGAATTGCGTTCTTTTCAGGATACAACTTTAGTATCTCAGCAGTCAATAAATGTGATTCTTCATAATCCAGTGAGTGAGAGTGACTGCTATCCAGAAGATCTATCAAAAACTCCCCACACTGTTCCTCACTCACAACAGTCCTTGGTGTGTTTGGACCTGGGCCAACTAGTGCAACACACACACAATACATGCGTGAGAGCTTAGACGCCTCACTTCTGGATGATGATGATATGTTCTCCAAACAGGTTTACCTCCGTAATATAAGACAAGATATCCTCTATATTTAATGGTAAGCCCCCAAGACTAAAAGGAATATAGCCCATTTGGGGGTTTGAAGGCACTACCAGAAGATCGTATCCCATTAACCACCTTATTGTCCATTTTCCAGTTTCCTTAAGAAAGATCACCTTTCCCTGAAACTTGGCTACAGCACCAGCATTTTTTTTTTTTCTTCTTTTTCAGGAAGTCTTCCTTGCCCAAATCTTAACCTAACCCAGTACATCATGTCCTCTCTAATGCTTTTTTTTTTCTTTTAATAAATTTATTTATTTATTTATTTTTGGCTGTGTTGGGTCTTCGTTGCTGCATGCGGGCTTTCTCTAGTTGTGGTGAGCAGAGGCTATTCTTCATTGCGGTGCACGGGCTTCTCATTGCGGTGGCTTCTCTTGTTGTGGAGCACGGGCTCTAGACCCACGGGCTTCAGTAGTTGTGGCACACGGGCTTAGTTGCTTCGCAGCATGTGGCATCTTCCCAGACCAGGGATCAAACCCGTGTTCCCTGCGTTGGCAGGTGGATTCTTAACCACTGCGCCACCAGGGAAGTCCCTCTAATTCTTAAAGACAGATATCACACTATAAAATGGGTACCATCCTATTTCAAGAAAATGCCATCTGGGAAAGCTCTACCCTCAAACCTACTTGTTCATTTGGTTTTGCCAAGGTCATCTACCTAGGATGGGAAAAATAACTGCTTACTTTTAAGTTTGCATAGAGACTCTACTTTGAGGGGCCTGCATTCCTAACCCTGAGGCATGATCACGGTAGTGGTCAAGAAAAGTTCAGTTCCTGCCAGATGTGATGAGTTATTTTCTTATAGGGATTTGAATTCCAGATGATGTGCATACCAGGTGGCCCAAATGTCCAGATCCATAGTGGTATGACAATCCAAGTATTAGTCCTCAATGTCCAGGGGCATAACCCAGCTTTCAACCCTATTGTATTCATTAGAGTTGATAGAACTCACTCAAAGCAAGGTTAAAAATGCTTAGTTCAGCACTCTCTGAAAGAACCATAAGTACCTCCAAGAAATTTCTGAAGAATGGAGAGGTCACTATAGCAGTTCACTACTTAATTTTTTTTTTAAAAAATGGCTGTATGACAAAAAATGGCTGTATGCAAATGCTATAGCAGTTTAGCTACTTAAAAAATGTGTCTGACCACATAGGTGCTCAACAAATATCTGTTGAATGATTGCAAAGATGAATGAATGAATAAGAGTTGATACGTAGGTCTTATGCTTCTATCAGGTGTCAGTCTGGTGAGCCCCTAATGCTAATTTCCTATCCCTCATATGGTCTGTCACATCTTCTTGTACCTTATATCTGAGCTGATACCATGTTGGACATCATTGCATGAAGGCTCAACAATTGTTGTTGGGAGTGGTCCTAGGAGAACCGAGATATTACTTTATTTGCTCCCAGCCCTGGAGCTGGGAGATTATCTGGATTCCATAGTAGACCTGCCCATGCCTGCTCTAAGAGCCTCAGTGTGGTACTATTGTGATCATTATTCTAACCAATATCTCTTTCAGCCACTTCCACTGCCCTGATTTTCTGGCAGGATTTGTTTGCTCACTCAACTCTCTGCTTGGCAATCTGGTTAAACTTGCAACCTGAACTTCACCCAAGGCTATAAGAACTTATTGGCTCAGCTGGCAGACAGTTAGACAGGAATGTTCTGAGTAGTGGTTTTCAAAATTCACTGTCATCAGAATCACCCTGAAGAGCTTGTTCAGACACAGCCTGCTGGTGCCACCCCCAGAGTTTCAGATTTATTTTGTCTGGTGTCAGGCCCAAGAATTTGCATTTCTCACAAGTTTCCAGGTGATGCAGATGTTGCCACTCCAGCGGCCACACTTTGAGACCCACTACTCCAGATGTGAATTCCCTTGAAATTTGGGAAACAAAATAAAGGAAGACCTCCTTGCTTTCATTTCCCTCTACCTGAAATATCTTTGGCTGAGTTCTCAAATGAATAGAAAAAAACTGTTCAGACTTGACTGGAAAAGGAAACAGGAAACTAAGAATTAGGTGGGAGGAGTCTTAAAATCCTGTAATAATTGTGCCTTTTCTTTTCCAGGGCTTAGCACCCAGGTAACAGCAAGGACCGCTCCAGTTTCCAAGTGAAACTAGCCAGGGGCACTTTTTCCTTGTTACCTTTCAAATCCTCTTCTTATCATGTCCCACTGTTAACTAATGAAGAGCTTTACCTGATTTATCTTTCTGCCCTAAGAAGACTAGTAGTCATCCCTGCAGCATTGAGTCAAGGACTAGTTTGCTGTGGAATGAAATTCCAGTGAGGTAAAGCCTGTGGGAATTTTTCCAGAAAAAGCTCTGGGGAACCATTTGCTCATTGAAAAATTAGAAAGAAACAATAGCTGTGGGTTTCTGTGGTGGGAAAAAGGAGTGGCACTGACTATATTCCAGAAAAGGAAAAGCTGTGGGTAGTCTGATTCTAAATCTTCAGTTGACTGAGGGAATAGAAGTTAGCTTTTATTTCACCACAACTGAGACTTTAACAAAAGGAAATGCATTTGGCTGTGGCAGGAATTAGAATATATTGTGCAGGAGGTTGATCCAGACTGAGTTTAAAAGGAATTCTGATTTTCTAGATGTGTTGGTCTGCAGGTGTCTTATTGATGTGAGTTTATTTTTAGAGGCTTTTGACTTCTGGCTGAAGGAGGGAAAAACTTTAGGGCTGGGGATCAGTTTCTAAGAAAAAGACAAGAACAATGGCATGACAAAATGCCTATGATGTAATATTAGGCTAAAAGCAGCAGAGTACAAAACTGTATTATACATTATTCTTGAAATTAAAAAAATACCTAGCAGATAAAACTCTTCACAGATTCAGAAGGGCAAGAAATATAGCTTTTAAACTTTTTTTCTATTACACATTTTAATTTCTATTTCTTATAGTATTACATGGCAGAAAATTTATTTCTGTTCATTTAAGGTTGAACTCCATTTTTCCCACAGTTATGGCTAAATTCCTAGAGTTTGAGGAACCAATTAGATTCATGTGACAACTATTCTTTGAAATTGGTTGAGACATCTTTTATAGCCCTATTAAATACATAATAAATACTTCTAAATGTTCCATCAGATGAAGTTGTTAATTGTGTTATTCAGCTCTTCTATATTTTTGCTGAACTGTTTTGGCTGCTTGAATCATAATTGATTGAAAAAAGACATGCTATAATCTCCCACCATCATGGTGATTTGTCAATTTATTTTTGCAGGTCTTTCAATTTTTGTTTAAATCTATTGAGTCTATTTAATAATGTGCGTACATGTTTAGAATTGTTACATTGCTTTAGTGACTTTAATCTTTATTCATTGCATAGGAACTCTGTCCTTAATGATGCTATTTGTCTTAAAGTCTTCTTTGGCTGATATTGCTATATCTATACTGGCTGTCTTTTGGTTAGTATTTGGCTGATGTATCTCTTCTCATTCTTTTCACCTTTTCATTATTTTCATGCTGTAGATGTGTCTTTTGTAAGTAGCACAGAAGTTGGATTGTGTTGTAATCCAATCTGACATTCTAACTGACAAGTTTAATTTACATGTATTGAGATAATTGATATATTTGGATTTGGTGTGATTAGCTTTATTTTCATATTATACTTCTTCTATGTTTGCTTTCTCCTTTTTAAACATCTTTTTTTTTAGGATCAATATTTATATATTTCACTTGCTTCTTGTTTCATAAGTCCTATGTCATTAATTCTGTGGGGACAAGTCATTTTCTTAGAGTCCAAGTAAATTGCTACCACATGTTTTCTCACCCCTTTTTTAAAATGGAGGTGAAATTCACATAACATAGAATTAACCATTTTAAAGTGAACAATTCTGCGGCTTTTACAACGTTCACGGTGTTGTGCAAGCACTATTCTATCTAGTTCCAAAATATAACAAGATCTCTTTTGCTTTGCTCTATAAGGTGTTTTATTAGGCCTCATGCCAGGTTGTTTTAATTTTCTTGATAAAGAAGAGTTCTATACATCCCCAGCATCTCCCAAAGGAGATGTGGACTGACCTAGGCCTCATTCCCTGTCTACTCTGCTATTAGAATAATCATCAGTCTAATCTGAGGTCAAAAATGCAGATGAATGTGCCCAGTTCTACCTGATCTCACTGTGGTTGTTGTTACGAGCTAGTACTGTGTGGCTTCTTCTAATTGATAAGAGTCTTGTCCTACTGTTTATTTTATTCATTTATGTTTTGCTTTTTTAAAAAATTCAGATATAATTGACATATTATATTAGTTTCAGGTGTACTGACTGTTTATTATAGATGCTGAACACTGGATTACAAGAAAACCACAATCCCCAGTACGAGTTGTTACTAGAGCTCTACCTGACTCTACCCCACCTACAACATGTTATAGTGAGGATGTATAATTCCCTGGACCACTAATGGAATGTGTTGCCAGGATCCAGCACCTCCACCCTCACCCCAAATTTTCCCTGATGTTTTCTAGACATTGTAATTCATGAATGTATGTAGAAAGAAGGAGGATGAGAACAGGTGACACTTTGGCCACTAAAATATCAATATTCATGCAAAGAAGGGTTTGATCTCAGTTCTACTTGGCACAGACTCAATTTCTCTAATCTGGAGGTGCAGCAATTGCGGGGAGGGACAAAATGTCTCCATACTTTTTGATTTTGGTTTTGGGTAGTAAAGTATATTAAGGCTACTGGTTGCACTTATCAAGTCATTACCATCAGTTTCTCACATTCTGGCAATAGGTTGACTGATGGTGTAAGATTTTTCTTTGCAAATCTTCACATCTATCTTTGTCTTCACAGATAATTTGCTGGAAAGTTGGGAATAGCTGCATCGGAAAATCATCATAGTTTTTTTTTTTTTTAATGACATTTTGAGATCCATAGGCCCTTGTATACCAAGGGCAGAGCAAGAGGGTCTAAAGAAACATAGAATTTGGGTCTTTTGTGCATAAATGGTGCTCCCCAATTTGGTGACACTTCAGACTCTGGTTCTCAGAGCTTCCATTGAATAAGATGTTGTAAAATGACTCCTGAAGCAAGTTTTATTTGGAAGTAGGGCCATGGTCTTGGTCTCAGCCACACTCAGAGATCAGGGAAGAAGCTGAAGGGAAACCCCACTCACTGCCTTGGCCTATGTCCTGTGAGCTGGTCACTCCCATGGCTTCACAAAGTCACCTGCCCTCCTGGGAGGAAAAACAACTTGGGGTCCTGAAATTCTCTCTTCTTCATAGCTTCTGTAATATGGTTTCCTTTCTTGTTCTCCATGGGGGAATTTAGAGCAGCAGATCTGAATGAATTTCCTGGGTCTGCTTTGAGGTAAGTTGGTAAAGCATTGAGAAGAGCATAACTCACATGACCTGTGTTTAATTTCTGGCTCCATCATTTAGAAGCTCAATGATTTTCTTTGCTTCATTTAGTTTTTTTTGATGTGATCACTACTTGACACATGTTTTTATTTGTTTCTTCCACTAGAATATAAGCCCCGTTTGGGCATGGGGTTTGTTTGTCTTTTTGAATTGTATCTCCATTGCTTAGCACACAGCCTGGCACATTGTCATTAATATTTATTGCATTAGGATTGTTTCCTTTTTCTTCTTTTGCTATCTTAAGTAACTCTGAAGTGAGCATCTTCAAATTTTCATTGTGTGTAACTCTGATGTGGAATCTTCTTTCGAGTTATTTCACAAGATACATCACAAGTGCAATGGTTAAGTCAAAGTCGTAACTATTTTTTGACTCGATATGTATTAATAAATTGCTTTCTAGGATGTCCGTCAAGTTATCAGAGTCTCCATAAATATATCTGTAGTTTTTAACTTCACTAATTTAATAGGCATAAAATGGTAGTAATTAATTAATTTCAATTTCTTTGATAAAGTTTCTATACTTCCTGTAATGTACCCTTAATCCATCATAGAGGAGGAAGTGAAGTATTACTTCCTATTAAAGAAAAACTGTGGGTTAAGGGTGAAGCCGAATCCGGCCTCTGTATGCTGTCACCAAATTAAATCTCGGAGACAGAGTTTTGGGTGAAGTAGAAAAGAATAGCTTTATTGCTTTGCCAGGCAAAGGGGGCCGTAGCAGTCTAATGTCCTCAGAACTGTGTGACCCACCCTGGAGGGGGTAGTGAGGAGTTTTATAATAATTGTTCAAAGAGGGCGTGATCAGTTCATGAACATTCTTCTGATTGGTTGGTGGTGAGGAAAGTGGGAGTCAGCATCATCAACCTTCTGGTTCCAACTGGTCTGGGGTCTACTTGCTTGCCGGCAGCATTCCTTCGTATGTTACCCATTAATTTCTCCCACGTGGTGGGGCTTTCAGTCTGTGCAAAACAGCTCAAAGATATTGCTGTGTGTATCCCTTGATGAGGAGCCAGGACCTTGCCCCAAGGCTGCACTATGGTTTCTCTTGACTGTTTGTTTCTCCCTGGTCTGGCATCCCCTCCCTTCCCTAATTAGCAACTTCTTGAATCTGCCCGTTGGAACTCAGGGAAGGTCATGGAGGCTGAATGAAGCCTATTTCCTGTAATCAGAGATATGGGGGACACAGAAAGGCTTTTGTGCCCAGGAGCCCCCCAGGGCCCTGCTCAGTATCAAGGGGAAAAATAAAACAAATGGGTACTTATTTATGCCATTTTCTCATTTTTCTTTCACGTATCTCATCTTTTCCTTGAAGCCTGCATATGAAGAAATTTTGATGATTTTTCTTTTCACCCCTAAATCATGCCTCTCTTCAGGTCCCTAGCCAGTTCTAGAGACTTTAACATTTTCCAAAAGAGAAAAGGGCTAGGGAGGTTTCTAGAGAAGGTAGAAGAACCTGACTGAGGACCAGAGGTTTGGAAGCAAAGCAGCTGAGCATGTTGGTGCGTCTGCAGGGGTGCTGGTGGGAAGCTAGGCTGAAGGGAACCCCTGGCAGTTCTGCTGGGACACAGCAGTGTAACCAAACGCAGTGTTATAGTCCGTTCTTTGTATCAACCTTTTCCCCATCTCTTCCATCTCCTGTATTCATTTCTCCAATCTCACCTCCACCTGCATGTGGGAGTAAGGGGTGGAGGTGAGGAAATAATCTTGTCCAAAGGTACATGTGTGTTTGCAAGCTCCCTTATCCATGAAAATATTTTATGCTATTGAAGAAAATCTCTTGAAATGGCTTTTTTAAAAGGAAGATAATTTATTTTATGTGGCTCGTCTACTCATTTTTAAGTCCAGAGGTGTGATTAACATCTTTATCAGTATACATTTTTTGTAAAAATTTAATACTGCCTGTTAGAAATGGTCAGGACACAATTGGAGAGTTTGGACAACTTTGCTATTGGTTGGCACAGACCATATTAAAGCGACGATGATCCCATGACAGAGAAGTTTTTTTGATTTGTATTCAATTGAAAGAAACAGAGACTTGAATGAACAAACGGACAAACAAAAAAACCATTGATTTAACAGACATTTAATCCAAAGCCTTATTTTTATGTCTGGTAGTCAACCACCTAGGGCTGGTGTAGCAGCTTTGCAAAGCCATCTGGGACTCAGGATACTTCTTTTTTTCCACTTAGTCACACATAGGGTGTGCTTGTCATCTTATGGCCACAAAATAGCTCTTTCGATTCCATGTTAGTGTCCTATTCGAAGCAGTAGAAGTGGATGGGCAAAGGGCTTGTCTGCGCCTCCCCTCCCACTCCTTCACAAGCTTTGCTGTGAGATCCTCCCCACAACTTTTGCTGAGTTAACACTGTGTCATGTGGCCCTCCCTATGCATCAGGGAGGCTGGGGAAGGTGAGAGCTGTTTTGTAGTGTTTTTCTCTCTCTTTGCTTGCTTGTAAACTGGACACATTGAGACCACATGGGATAATTTTAGAAAGGAAGAGTGAAGATTTAACACTGTGTAACATTCAGTAACATTGAGCTGCCTCAGAACCTGAACACTTTGCCTTCAGAAATGTGAATTTGTCAGCCATGTGGTCTTCATCACCGTGGAGGTTTGAGTGAGAGGTAATCATTGGGTTTAGAATAAACATTAAAAAGCGACAGGAGTTCAGGTGATGAAAATGTTTTGATTATAAACAGTGGGGATGCTTACACATCACTGTGAATGTATTTAATGCTACTGAATTGTAGACTTACAAATGGTTAAAATGATAAATATTATGTCATATATATTTTATCACAGTAAAAATATGCAACAAGAGTGATAGCCATTAGACTGGGGGAGAGTTGTAAACTTCTCTGGGTAGGAAGGAAGTAGAGGACCTAAAATGTAATAAGATGTGGTTCTTTGTCTGGGGTGGATTAACCGTGGTAGTAGGGGTGAAATACTCTGAGGGAGAGTAAACAAAGATTCCCTCTGCCCATCCATGGTCCCCTTCTGTCCCTCTTTTAAAGGACTGACTAGTAACATTGCCTTCTTTGATGTCTGCTGTGGCCTGCAGGCTCACCCCTCCTGCTCTAAGGAGTCATCTTGCCAATTGGGTCAAGCAGATTCTTCCCACTCACATCTACAGAAAACCTGGCATACAGTCAGTATTGATAGGAAAAGTAGAGGCTTTTGGGGTTGGAATTGCCTGAAGTGTTAAGTTTTTGATGACTTTTTTTCATCTAAATTACAAATTATCTTCCAGTTTCAACCTCAGGGCACACTGCTTTCTCCCCCCCACCCCCCGCCCCCCCCACCTTTTATTATTTATTTATTTATGTTTAACATCTTTATTGGAGTATAATTGCTTTACAATGGTGTGTTAGTTTCTGCTTTATAACAGAGTGAATCAGCTATACATATACATATGTTCCCATATCTCCTCCCTCTTGCGTCTGCCTCTCACCCTCCCTATCCCACCCCTCTAGGTGGTCACAAAGCACCGAGCTGATCTCCCTGTGCTATGTGGCTGCTTCCCACTAGCTATCTATTTTACATTTGGTAGTGTATATATTGTGACTTCCCATTTGCTTCAAAGTAAAAACCAGAGGCCAGATAGTGGCTTATCAGTAGGGCCACCAAACATCCGGGTTTGCCTGCTTTAAGATTATTGCCCCAGTGTAATTATTAGTAACACCTCTTTTATCCTTACATGGATTCCAATCTGGACAATAAATTATATGGCCCTTCTACCTGTAAGGCCCTACATGATCTGTCTACCCCTCTCTCAACATACTTCTCTGACCTCACCTTGTATTATCTCCCTGCTTCTTGCTCTGCTGTGATCACTCTGCGCTCCTCACTGATTCTTGAACTCATGGGTGTGCTACTGCCCTAGAACCTTCACATGAGTTTTCTCTTTCTGGAATGCTCTTCCCCAGATATCTGCATAATCAACTCCTTCAGGTCTTTGCTTAAATTTTACCTTCTCAAGGAGACATAGACTGCCCACCCAATTTAAAATTGCCATCACTCACTTCCCCTGGATCCCTGACCCCCTTTATTCTGCCCTGGCATTTCTTATAAGTATACTATCTCACTTACATATATTTGATATTTATACTATCTCAATTACATATCTATTATGTTTATTGCTCCTCTCCCCCAGCTAGAATATGAACTTCTCCAGGGCAGGGACCTTGTCTTTTTTGTTCTACCATGTAGTAGAAGAGCCCGTAATGCCTCACACATAATAGACACTCCATATATGTTTGCTGAATGAATGAGAGAAACAATAAGTGAAAAGTTACGTGATCTGTGGCCCATTTCCTCAAAACCTTGCAGGGTGACTGGCTAGCTATAAAGAGCCATGGTGTTAATAGCTGATGGTTTTATGACTCATTCATTTATTCCTAAACTAGATATTTTTCATTTTTATTTCCCAAAGTAGTATTGGAACTTTGTGTGGCATAGGATTTGACCATTTTATTACAAATCAGTTTAGGGGCAATTTGGAAGACAGGTAGGTCTTCAGGATCCTTAGACATAATCCCACAGAAGCAACTATCTGTTTTATCTAAGAGAAAGGCTAAGCCTGCAGTAATGTTTCTAAAAGTAAAAAGGAATTGACATTGGCACAATACTCTGTACTTTATAGAGCTCTCTCAATCTTACTATCTTATTTAATTCCAGACCAATCTTGGGCTTCTCCATTCATTGACTTTGCTTGACCTTCTTCTTATTCCCCCTTGAAGGATTAATTAAGTTCAACCATATTCTGTCAACTGTTCCAGTTTCAGTGAAATCCTTTGTTATTATAACAAGAAATTATTCTCTCAAATTAAAAAAAAAAAAAAAAAAAAACCCAAACCCAAAACCACTCTCCTTTTTTGCCAGAGGGGAAATGCTCCTGTCACTGCGGTAGTTTCTTTCCATCTTCTCCTCATGAGCCTTTCAGATCTTCTGACATTCAGCCCATAATCTTCATCTTCGTACTCAACATTGACATTCAAATGCCCTGAATGACGCAGATCCTATATCCTACTTGGGGAAAGGTGAGAAACTTCATGAAACAAAAAGAACATGTAAGTTTTCTCTGTTAGCTCTGCTTAATATATAAGAAAATTCAGGATGAGGTAGGGCTATCTGTTACCAACTGTGGGAGGAAATACTAGCCAGAATAGATTTCATGTCAAACCCCCATTGCTTAATTGGGTTCCAGAATAGCTCCTTCGCATCCTCTTGGTATTGGTGTGGGCGAATTTGGGAGAGGGAGATGATTGGTAAGGAATTGAAAGCTACACCTAGAATTTCCTTTCATGTTTTAGATCTGATCTTCAGGGAAGGCGTTGTTGCCTCTTTGCAGCCAAGAGAAGAAAAGTATCTGTACAGCAACCGAAAGAGGATGGTTTAGGAGCGAGTTCATCTTCTCTCACATTTCAATCAGTGGTAGACACTAACTCGGGACTCTAGAAAATGATTGGTCCAGCCACCTTACTCATCTATGCCCGTCCCAGGACCACGAAGTTATGAATCGAGGACTAAGCAAACCTACCTCCATCTTATCTTCTCCAATTCTAAACTTGGTGAGGTAGAGAGATGACTCTCTCTCCAGATTGACCCAGGCAAGCTTTGCTGCAGTGACTGACAGTCTCTCTGAGATGAACACTAAGCTGATGATTATCATAAGCCCAGCACAGTAGACAGGGAAAATATAATGTGGTAAAACGGTGAGCATATGTGATATCATCCAGCTAACATATGATGAAAGCGAGTATACTCCCTGTGCTACATGTGGATGAGACAGCCTACAACAGCTGGAATACACTTTGGCCTGGGGGAGGGTAGGTCTGGAAACCAAGTGGAGCTAGATCCAATGACGGTGATCTCATCCATGGACAGTGCCCTTTAGATTTTATGAAGATTTTCAGCTCAGTTATCTCAGTTGAGCATAGGTCATAGAGCAGATGTTAATAGCCCGGTGTTACAGATAGGACTCAGATTCAGACAGGTTAGGGAGCTCATGCAGGGCCACAGAGCCAAGAACCAGGTCATTGACTTCGGCCCCCTCTTCACTAAGCATGCTGTCTCATCTATGGCTAAAAGGTATGAAGAAGAATGCATGTATCCTGATTCATTGTTGTAGAGGAACATTCTGGACTGATCTAGTGCTTAGGCATAAACACAAGCTTAGCTTCAGGAAGGGTCTTATAGTCACATTTCTGCTTATCCCTGCTTTCCCCTTTTGTAATAGGAACATGCAGGATTTTATCAAGTTATCTGTAGCCTGAATGTCACTCCTTCCTAATTCACATATTCCTTCTTTCCTTCCTCCCTATTTCCCTTTTCTTCTTCCCTCCCTCAAACATTCATTAAGCATATTCTATGTATTAGGCACTACCTAATACATAAAAATCAGGAAAACAAAGATGAATAAAATATTGTTCTTTGTTTCAAGAAATATGTGGTTTATAATGGGAAACAGATTAAAAAACAAATTGCAGTAGAGACAAACAGTGGTGGCCCAGAGGTGAGAATGTTTTATGGGGGGAAGATGTGGGAAGGTTTGGAAAGGCTTCATGAACATGGAGAGTCAAATGAATGGGGTCTGGAGGGGTGAGTTGGAGTATCTCAGACATTATAAGGTAGAGAAAGGGCAGTCCGTGTTTCTGTAAAGAGTTTACCGATAGTGATGCATTCTGACTTTTACTAGGTTTTATCTACCAATTCACTTTTTATGTATTGTGGACATGTCCTAAGGGTTCATAATTTGATGGCAGAGTGTGGGTCCCTGGTTGAAACATAGACGATTTCCATGGTAGAAACCAAAATAAATGGTTAAGACTGGGAGTAAGAATTACACTCTGCTCTTGTTTTATATCCCCAAAGAAGGAAATTATTAAGGCCAATGTGTAAATGTAAACACTGGTGGGTGTATCACTTGAAGCCAGTGTACTCCTTGCCATTTCTCAAATCAGTCTCCCTTAGTTTAACCTAACCTTGTTTCTAAGGTTGTGCTTACCTGTTGCCAGGTTAGAATTCTACTTCAGGCACACAAGGGTAAGATTAAGTGATCCTTTGGCTTTTCTAAGGAACATGGGAGGAGCGCAGAGCTGTAGGAAGTCCTTTACTAAGGAAAGTCAGTGTAGGACATGCCAGTGAGGACCTAGTGCACCAGGAAGTTGTGGTTGTGTACCTGCTCTTGATTCAAGCAAGTGATATGAAAAAAGAAAAGTCGTTAATATAATCAGACACAGAGTGATATGGTAGGTCTATGGGAGAAAAAAACAAAACAAAACAGGTCTATGAAAACCTTGTGGAACATGGTTGTGAGCTGTACATTATAGAGGTGAGTCAGAGTTTCAGATCCTAGGTATTTCACCTACATCAGCTTTCACCTCTATTTCACTGTATCCATCTAGTCCTTTCGCCACTCCTATAGGAACTTTTTTTCTCTGAATAATAAAATTTGCACATTGTCTTCTGACCACACCTTCATGTCTCTCTATCCTTCCAGTTCTATCACCCAGTTGTCCCTGCCCTTTGTCTCCTTCTGCTTCATCTGGATCTCTAGTTTTGGACCTATTTTCTCAGTGCCTATTAGCCCCACCTGTCTTCACTGATTTTTCTATGAAACTTGAATTGCATGGCCCAGAACTTCATTAACTCTTCCCCTTATCCTTAATTCTATTGTTCAACCATCCTCTGCTGCAAGATCCTAACTGTCTGCCTTTTTTGAACCTACTTTGGGGTTACTGAGCACTGGTGAAAAAAAAATCACATAACATGAAGCTTGTGTCATTATATCTATTTTTTAAATTAATTTTTATTGGAGTATAATTGCTTAACAGTGTTGTGTTAGTTTCTACTGTACAGCAAAATGAATCAGCCATGCATATACATATATCCCCTCCCTTTTGGACTTCCTTTCCATTCAGGTCACCACAGAGCATTGAGTAGAGTTCCCTGTGCTATACAGTATATTCTCATTAGTTATCTATTTTATACGTAGTATCAATAGTATATATTTAAGATTCCCAAACTCAGCTGGGTTTTCACTTCTCAGCAAACTGAAGTAGCCTCTCCTCATTATGCCATTGTTTTCCTCCATAGCATGTGTCACTAACAGAAATTATTTGGGGAGTGTATTTGTTTATTGATTGTCTTCCTCCACTGCGGCTCTGTGAAAAAGAACCTTTGTTTATATTATATGCTCCTCTACTCCCAGTGCCTGGTGCATGATAGATGCTTGTTAAACAAATGAACAAGCCTCAGCTTGGATGTCACTGTCTCTAGGAATTGTTCCAGAATTCCTGTCTCCTATCAAGTTTGAGTTAGGGATTTTTCCCTTAGCATCCTGTTTCTCTGTCATAGCATTTTCTGTGCCATATTCCCATTGCCTGTTTACTTACCTTTATCTTTCTCTGCATCAGCACCCTCCAGTAGGACTTTTCACAAGGCTGGGAATATTCTATATCTGTGCTGTCCAATGCAGTAGCTACTAGGCACATGTGACTATTGAACATTTAAAAAGTAGCTAAGGACTTCCCTGGCAGTCCAGTGGTTATGACTCTGTGCTTTCACTGCTGAGGGCCTGAGTTCAATCCCTGGTCAGGGAACTAAGATCCCACAAGCCGTGCGGCACGGCCAAAAAAAAAAAAAAAAAAAAAAAAAATGTGGCTAGTGTGACTGAGGAAATACACTTTTACTTTTATTTGATTTTAATTAATTTAATTAATTAATTTTAAATTTAAATAGCCAAACATTGTTCATGGTAACCATGTTGGAGAGCACATGCAACTCTAAATTTTAAGCTCTGTGAGGTGAGGGACTGTGTCTGGTTTTCTGTTGTATTTTTCAGGACCAGCACAGTGCCTGGCATATGACATCCAATAAAAAGGGCATATAATCTGTAGATTTTGTGTCACTTAGAGGTTGATGCCTTCTATGGTGAGAAGGAGGTGGAATGTGAGAAAATTCTGTTTCAAAAAGGGTTGGATATTTGTGCTGATGATTTTAAGAGATTAAATTCATATTACTGTGTGTGTGAAAGGTCTTCAAATGTAAGCTAGCGACAATGGCTAAGCTTCAGGTAGCTGAATTTGTGATAGAAATTCTTCTTCTGTCTCAGCTCTCGACTATGTCATAGAAATTTTAAAAAATGTATTTTCATAAATTGTCTGAAGATCTACAAAATCAGGAAAATGAAGGGGACCCCTCCTGGGAATGAAATACTACCAGGATGAAGTGAGTATTTCTTTTATTTCTCTTTTATGGATGTGTGGTTGTAGTGCCTGCGATTCTTGAGTTAAGAGAATTGATTTGCCAGTTTAGTGATGTGAGCTAACACTTAGTTTGTGCCACATAACAAGCACTAATCTAAGTGTTTTCTATGCATTGATTTATGTGATTCTCAAGTACTACTATTATCTCCACTATAGAGATAAGAAAATTAAAGCATAGGATTAGTGACTTGCCCAGTGTTACTCAGTTCAGTGGGGAAAGGAGGATTTGAACCCAGGCGCTCTGGTTCAAAATCCACTTTCACTGGTATTGCCTCTTGTATAATCACTTGTGTCTCTCTATACTTCTCATAACTCTAAACAGGTTTGCTATGGCTGTGAAATTTGTGTGTGCATGTGTGGTGAGTGTTTCCTGAAGAAGGTAGTTCTGTGTTGCAGCCTGGGACGTTAGGGGACCGGAATGCACAAGGCCTGGGGTGATGTAACCATGGGCCAGTGGAAAAGAATTCACCTTGGGATTAGAAGCTACTGTGTTCTCACTTATGGAGTTTTGGGAAATGTTACTCACCTCATTTGGTTATTAAAATTACATGTACTATGTATTTGAAAGGGCTTTATAAAGTGTAAAAGGCTCCGTCAGGGTGGGTGCCTAAGAATATAAAACATTGGCACAGTGACCTTTAAGGAATGCCAGATCTCAGAGATAATACAGCTACAGGACTTAGTGGTTTGCCTAAGATTTGGGGAGAATTCTCACTTTTCTATATCGTGCAGTTGAAGGGTTCATCCTCTTGGAGGGTGAAAGAGAGGCTTGAGGGCTTTCTTGCAATTTTGGATTTTCTGTGTCTTAGAGTTGCTTCAATCCCAGAACAACCTAATGTCTTGGAAATCACCCAGATCACAAGCAGGAAAGGGGTTAAAGGATGAAGGGAAGTGGTGGTGGTGGTGGTGGTGGTGGTGGTGGTGGTGGTGGGGTGTGTGTGTGTGTGTGTGTGTATGACTAAAGGCCAATGCAGTCCCCTTGTAGCCCCTCCAGGAGACAAAATCTTCAAGCAGCCCATTTATATATACCTCTGCTCTCGTGGCTGCTAACACCTACAAAGAGTTACATGCATTCTTGGCTGGTTCCAGCTCCAACTCTTTAGTGAGTAGCGCTCTGTTGCCACGGTCTGTCTGCCTGAGAGTACCACTTGCGGTTCTGGTTGTGATCATACTTCAAGGAGGCACTAGTAGGCCATAGAAGTTAGGAAAAGTTCAGAGAGGTTGCCTTAGGAAGCCATAGTTTTTGTTTTTGTTTTTGTTTTTAAATTAATTAATTAATTTATGGCTGTGTTGGGTCTTCGTTTCTGTGCGAGGGCTTTTTCTCTAGTTGCGGCAAGTGGGGGCCACTCTTCATCGCGGTGCACGGGCCTCTCATTATCGCAGCATCTCTTGTTGCGGAGCACAGGCTCCAGACGCGCAGGCTCAGTAATTGTGGCTCACGGGCCTAGTTGCTCCGCGGCATGTGGGATCTTCTCAGACCAGGGCTCAAACCCGTGTCCCCTGCATTGGCAGGCAGACTCTCAACCACTGCGCCACCAGGGAAGCCCAGGAAACCAGTTTTAAAATATCTCTTAAAGCTGGAAAAGGAGACTGTGGATAAGTAGCATCAGAAGCCATTAAAATTTTTTGAAATTAAAAATAAATGGCAATTTATTTATTAGATCCTAGATTATTATTTCCCTGATATACATGGCACAACTGACACTGATTAAGCTCATACCATGAACTAGCCATTGCAATAGGTCATACTGACATATTATCCTATTTCTCTTCACAACATCCCTGCAAGGAGGACATTATATCTTTATTTGGCAGATAGGACTCAGAGAGGCTAAGTAACATGCCCAAGGTCATTGGCTAGTGAATGAGAGAAACCAAGAAATGAAGACGTGAAAAAAATTTAAAGTTCCTGCCCTTTCCACTACACCAAGTTGCCTCTCTTAAATCTCAAATGAGAAGGTGTGGGTGGGGGCTAAAGTTAAAAACTAGTTAAAGGAGGACCTTTTCAGCGAGTAGTAACACTGTGGATGGATATCATCACAGTTGTGCATTAGTTTCAAAAGAAAGCTTATGTTGTATCAGGAACTAGCCCCTTTCCTTTGGTAGAAGAGCCTTCTTAGAGCCCAGACCTACTCTACCAAGACACATTACAATCTAGTTTATTGTAACGGGGGAGAGTTTATAAAAGTGGGCTGGTGTGATATGATGGCTCAATTTTATTGAGATTTAATAAATGAGATGCTGGTCCAATTCCATATGCTCTGCAAATTCTTCTCAATTTAGTCCCCTCGTATCATCATAATAGCTTTGACTTGAAAATGAACACCTATGGTCATCAGTATAAAGTACAAATTGAAGCTGTAATGTTTTCCTTTTCAGTGTTCCTACCTCCTTCGTAGGGAATTCTTGGTAGTATACAATGTACAATATGCCAATTAAGTTACTTAAACTTTAAATGCTTCTAGCCATTATAGATTTCCATGCATCCATTATGATATTTTAGGTGTAGCTCTTTCCACTTCAAAGCAAGCGTGGTACCTTAAAGATCTCAAGTTACATACATTTTTGATATTAGAGTAAACTAGGTACCTTTCAACATAGTCTGTAAAGGAGGAAGACAAAGAAAGGTGCAGAATATAGTAGAGAGTATTCTAGAGAACTTAGTTGGGAAAATAGAGATCACCAAGGAAGCTGTCATGTAAACAAAGAAGCCCTGTAGGCTGCGATGGCAGACACTGGGCATGGGTGCTTCTTCCCTCTCTCTTCCCAAGCTCTTGGCACAGTCAGAGTTCACTGCTCAGCTGCATTCTCAGAAAGTGTCTCAAAACAGAGCTCACGCAACTGCCACCAACTGATCGGAGTTGACATTCATAATGAACACTATTCTCCATCCAACCTCTTTGTTTTGTGCTGCCTTGAGGGAAGGATTGAATTATTTTATAAATCCCTTAGGATACAGCGGAAAAGAGAGAGGGCAGATTCAGGGTTTTCTGCTCTCTGATGTAGATTGACTAAATGATGGTTGATTATAAAACATGTATAACAAAGTACTACTCTTTCCATTTTTTTATTAACTCATAGCCAGCAAGGAAATTGATCTGAAAGGATTTTCCCAGAAGTGTCAGGAGTGCTCGCCTCTATGGGGTTATGAGTATTGTGTTTTTTTGTCTACTTTTGTTTGGCTACATTTTCTGATTTTCAGTAATGATTTACATTGTTCTGTCACAGCACAAAAAGAAAAAAAACCTGGGCTTAATGAAAGAAATAGTAAAATGTATATTTTTTGATAGTCAGGTTGTTTTACCCTTTTTGCTAGCACAAGCAGCCTAGAGCGAGAATAACACTGAACATACATTAGACACACAAAATGAAAAAGTAGAACAAAATCCTCAATTTTGGAAAAATTATTTAAAAAATGTAAACCATCATAAATAATTGTAAAAGAGCTTCATGGTGTGCCGAGTTACCCATACTAAAAAAAGAAAAAAAAAGCCTCACTGAGAATATTTGATGTCTTAAAATTGTTAACTACTGCATAGATACACAAAATAATATTTATAAGCACATGTTTAAGATGCAGACTTATAAAAGCACAACAAATACCTGTGTACCCACCACCCAATTAATTTATGAAATAGAATATGATCATTAGCTCCAAAGCCCCATGTGCCTCTCCAGTCCCATTCACTTCCCACTCCCCTGAAGTAACTACTTTTCTGAATTTGGAGGTTTTATCCCTTTGCTTTTCTTTTAAGTTTTGTATCAGTAAATAATATATTGTTTAATTTGTACATTTTATACCTTAAATACATGAAATCATATTATATATATTCTGCAACTTGCTAAGATTCATTCACGTTGTTATTTTAACTGTAGTTCACTTTTGCAGTTGTGTAATTTTCCACTACATGAATATATCACAATTTATTTGTCCATTTTATGGTTTGTCACTTTATTATTTTTTTTAATAAATTTATTTATTTATTTTTGGCTGCATTGGGTCTTTGTTGCTGCACGCGTGCTTTCTCTAGTTGCAGCGAGCGGGGGTTACTCTTCGTTGTGGTACACGGACTTCTCATTGCAGTGGCTTCTCTTGTTGCAGAACACGGGCTCTAGGTGTGTGGGCTTCAGTAGTTGTGGCACATGGGCTCAGTAGTTGTAGCTCGCAGCCTCTAGAGCACAGGCTCAGTAGCTGTGGCGCATGGGCTTAGTTGCTCCACGGCAATGTGGGGTCTTCCTGGACCAGGGCTCGAACCCGTGTCCTCTGAATTGGCAGGCGGATTCTTAACCACTGAGCCACCAGGGAAGCCCCTGGTTGGTTACTTTTTATTTCTTTATTTCTTTTTTTTTTTTTTTTTGCTTTAACAAACAGGGCTGCTAAGAAGTTTTTCTAGCATGGGGAGTGCTGTATCATAGGATATGTGTATGTTCAAAATTAATTGATAACGCCACATTATGATCCAAACAATTTATACTTCCTTATACTTCTGCAGTGGATAAGACTACTTTCTGGGGGACTTTCCTGGTGGCCCAGTGGTTAAAACTCGTGCCTCCAATGCAGGGGGCATGGGTTTGATCCCTGGTCAGGGACTAAGAGCCCACATGCTGCGCTGCATGGCAAAAAAATTTAAAAAAAAAATTAATTAATTAAAAAAAGACTAATTTCCAATTATCCATGTCCTCACCAATATTTGGATTTGTCAAATTTTAATACTTGCTTTTCTGGTGGTGGTTAAGTGGCATCTCACTGTGGTTTAAATTTTCATTTCCCTGGTTACCATTGATGAGTTTAAGCGCCTTTTCACATATTAGTTTGCCAGTTGTGTTTCTTCACAGGTAAAGTGCTGCTCTGATCTTCTGCTCATGTAACTATTGGGTTGTTTGTCTTTTTCTTATAGATTTATGGGACTTCTCTGTATATTCTGGATACTAAACCTCTGTCAGTTGTATGGGCCTTCACATATCTTCTCCCAATTTTTAGATTGTTTTTCCACTTTCTCTGATGTTTTAGTCAACAGAAGGTCCCAATTTTAATCTAATTTATCTTATCAACTTTTCCTTCATGATTTTCATTCTGTACCCTTTACAACTCCTCTGTCATGAATTTATTGTTATTTGTGTTCTTCTAAAAGTGTTATAGGGGCTTCCCTGGTGGTGCAGTGGTTGAGAATCTGCCTGCCAATGCAGGGGACACGGGTTCGAGCCCTGGTCTGGGAAGATCCCACATGCCACGGAGCAACTGGGCCCGTGAGCCACAATTACTGAGCCTGCGCATCTGGAGCCTGTGCTCCGCAACAAGAGAGGCCACGATAGTGAGAGGCCCGCACACCGCGATGAAGAGTGGCCCCCACTTGCCGCAACTAGAGAAAGCCCTCGCACAGAAACGAAGACCCAACACAGCCATAAATAAATAAATAAATAAATTTAAAGTGTTATGGTATTTTCTTTCTCAGTTTTCAATCCACTTGAAGCTGATTTATGTGTAATGTTTTTTCATTTCATATGGAACTATGAGAATGACTATTAATATAGTTCTTTCCTGTCAATTATACATTTATACATTTGATGTTTTCTTTCTATATTCCAAAACTTAAATTTATGAAAATTGATTTTGCAAATTTATTGTGCATATTTTTCTGATCCTTTTAGGCTATTTGAGATATCTATTGTGTTAACCAATAGATATAAGCTTTCCCTTGAATCTTTGTGTTTTCAACAAATCTGGTGTTTTCTTTGCTTCTGAGTGAATGATGAAAAAGCTCCATCAGAACAGAATCCTGTGGCATGCCTCTCCAGATTGTTCTTCCAAGCTGAATTCTATTCACAAATCAAAACTCTAGAGATGTACCTTTTAAAGCAGCTACAAATTCACTAATCAATATCATCAACTTATTTTTTCTAGGTTATCTGTAGCAAATATTAAATACATTCCCCCCTCCCACCCCGCCACTCCAGAATCTAATGTGTCTGGCTACATCCCTCCACTGACCCTCAGGAAATTCAGATGCCTTTTAATATTGTATAGCCAGGGAGGTAAATTGAAATAATATGCTAGACCTTGTAGAATTATATATGCCATCACTAATACCCCCTTCCATTTGTAAATGTCATGGAGCTGTGTGTGTGTATGTGTGTGTGTGTGTGTGAGTGTGTGTTAATGTCTTTCCAGTAATTTATTTATGCAGAAGCAGATTGGTATTTGGTTAAAATTTTAGGCTCTAGAGAATAATTACCTGGGATCAAATTCTTACCCTCTACTTATACCTTTGTAACGTCAGGCAAGGAACCTAACCTCTTCACACCCCAGTGTCTCACTCTGAGCATAGACACTGTGATTGCTCCTATCCTTAAGTTGTGGTTGGGCCTGGAGAATACAGGGACATGAGGATACATTCTCCCCCTCTCTCAGCTGCCTGCATGGGGCAGTGTTCCCACCCCTCCTCCTGCTTCACCATGTTTTACCCCTCCCCCAGAAGATTAGAGCTTCGGACTGCTTCAGTCTGATAATGTAAGGTGGGCAGAGAATGGGAGCCAGTCTCTAATCCGTATAATTATGGGGCATGTTTGGTGGGGTTTAACTTATGCTCTGCCTAATTAGGGCTAAAACGGTTATATGCCATCACAAACTCCAGCTGAACATATATTCATGAAATTTGGGACTTATTGTATATATTATGTGGTAACTTACCGTTTTCAAATAACGCAACATGGTGAACCATTTCCTGCGTCATATTCTTCAATACCATTCTTAGTTTTGTTCAGAAAATATTTTTGTATTTTACTGTTAAAATTGCGTTAGGATGAATAGCCATTTCTTTAAATCTGAGTTCACATCTTTATTTCTTAAGGTAAATACCAGGAGGTGGATTGCTAGATGATAATTATTTGCTCTCTTTTGTGAAGAATCTTTAATTCACTATAAGATCCAGACTGACCTAAGGATTTCACTTTTTGATCATTTCCTTCCTTAATTTGAACGAAGGAAATAGAGCTATCTTTAGGGTATGTGTCTGTGGACAAATCACCCTCACTGCTTCCTGTTACACTGCATAACTTCAGGGATGCCATTCATTTTTTATTCTATGTGTCCTTGAAGCCCCTCCATGACAGAACACTTTTAGAGGTGACACCAGTTTAAATGGTCACCTCTTAAAGAGGACCTTTTCAACAGAGGGGGACAAAGGCAGTTTTACTTTGGCAATTACTGGCATTTGATGAACATATACACAAACACACATACACAGATATGCACACACTTGCACATCATTTATTGGTACCTCTCTTATACTTCAGCCTCCTAAGTTATTTTCCAAATAAAAGGGCATCTGGAGAGGAAGACCTTGAGCTGGCTGCTTTGGTTCAAGCCATCCAGATTGCTCCCAAAACAGAGATAATGAGGATATATGTAATGATAGTGTTTGTTGTTGTTGTTTGTTTAACAGCTTTATTGGAGTATAATTGCTTTACAATGGTTTGTTAGTTGCTACTTTATAACAAAGTGAATCAGCTATACATATACACATATCCCCATATCCCCTCCCTCTTGTGTCTCCCTCCCACCCTCCCTATCCCACACCTCTAGGTGGTCACAAAGCACCGAGTTGATCTCCCTGTGCTATGCGACTGCTTCCCACTAGCTATCTATTTTACATTTGGTAGTGTATATAAGTCCATGCCACTCTCTTACTTCGTCCCAGCTTACCCTTCCCCCTCCCCGTGTCCCCTCAAGTCCATTCTCTACGTCTGCATCTTTATTCCTGTCCTGCCCCTAGGTTCTTGAGAACCCGTTTTTTTTTTTTTTTTTTTTTTTTTTTTTTAGATTCCATATATATGTGTTAGCATACGGTATTTGTTTTTCTCTTTCTGACTTACTTCACTCTGTATGATAGACTCTAGGTCCATCCACCTCACTACAAATAACTCAATTTTGTTTCTTTTTATGGCTGAGTAATATTCCATTGTATATATGTGCCACATCTTCTTTATCCATTCATCTCTCGATGGACACTTAGGTTGCTTCCATGTCCTGACTATTGTAAATAGAGATGCAATGAACATTGTGGTACATGACTCTTTTTGAATTATGGTTTTCTCAGGGTATATGCCCAGTAGTGGGATTGCTGGGTCGTATGGTAGTTCTATTTTTAGTTTTTTAAGGAACCTCCATACTGTTCTCCATAGTGGCTGTATCAATTTACATTCCCACCAACAGTGCAAGAGGTTCCCTCTTCTCCACACCCTCTCCAGCATTTATTATTTGTAGATTTTTGATGATGGCCATTCTGACTGGTGTGAGGTGACATTGATATCTCACTGTAGTTTTGATTTGCATTTCTCTAATGATTAGTGATATAACGATTGTGTTTTATAAGTATATAATTTTATTCATGGTGTCCACCCTCAGGCATATAGGACGGTCTTGTAACTTGTGAATCTTTAAGGCTCACAGGAGTTCCTCCTCTTCTTCCTTGATGGGAATAATGAAAAGGGACCCAGCCTATAATATAAAAAAGGAAAGACAGAACCTGCCAAGGCACACCATGACAAAAGTGTCACTGTGGACTGATTCTGCCCTGCTTTTTTTAGGGGTCATAACAACACGTGGTATTAATTTGATTGAAGAAAAACTTTTCTGTCCTCTACACCTGTGAGATCAAGAATGTCTGAATATAGAAACTTTAACCTCTATCTCATCATTCTTTTCTCTAGCTGTGTTATTTAAGTTACTTTATCTTGTATTAATTATTTTGTACTGTCTTCCTAAATTCAACATTTCCTTAGGACCATGCAAACTATGTTTCATAAGTTTAACATTGGGATTGAGTTTTCTCATTTAACAGTCATTCATCTTTCCTGATGACAGTCTGTACCTTTATTCCCATGTCTCCATTCAAAGAAGAAACTAAAAGGGAAAGAAGGTCAATAGGAAGTTACTGAATAAGAGGGATCCCAGGAGGGATTTGAGCTTGAGTCTTTGAGAATGAGACACTTCATGCTTATGTGGATAGAGTGAGTTTCTTCCTAGAAGAAAAATTTTAGCATCAACTTAAAAGAGAACTTTACCCCAAAGAGGAATCAACAATTACTGTCCCAAGGTTTCCTAGAGTTGAACCATGCCTTACACATGTTTGATGCTGATGCTGATGGAAAAGACCTGTATCCCTAATCACCATATCAAAACAGCAGATGAAGAGCTCAAGGTCAAAACAAAAACAAACAAATAACCTTCAAACACAACCTTGTAGGAAAGATTGTAAGAGTTTTCACTATGAAGTTTTAAGGTAAAGTTTTGGACTTGGTCTGAAGTGACCATAGAAAACACTTAATCACATCCTTTTATTTAGAGATTAAAAAACTGAAGGACAAGGAATTCAAGTGGCATGATGGCAATTTCAAAGTTATGAAATGTGAAGTGGTCACATACTCTAGCAGCATATGAGGACTGATTGATTGATCCCTAATTCATATATGACTTTTACTTTCTGGTATGTTTCTGAACTTTATATCCATGTGCTTTTCTGATATATATCTTTACACTGCACTCCTGCACCTTATTTAAAGTGACAGTATGTGTGAATATAATTCAAGTTAAGAGTTGAGTATTATCTTAGGTTGGTTGCCTGAGAAACAGACTCCAAGATTTGCCTGTGAGAGACTTATTAGAGGATGCTCTTGGAAACACTTGAAAGGAGAGAGGGAAGCAGCTTGGGCAGAGGAAGAAGTTGAACCGCAGTGCAATTGTAATGGGGATGCAGCCAATCCTTCTGTTACTTTAGAGTTGGGATGGCTTCTAGTGGTCCCTAACTGAGGCAGGAGGGCTGGAACTTTGAACCTGTCCATACGAGAGTGTAACCTTGGGCAAGGCAGCTTCCTTCAGCATTGAGCAATCCCAGGAGACAAACTCAGCTGTCAGCAGCCAATACTCCTGGAGGAATAAATGCTTTCCTTGTGGGGTTTGGGGATCTGGGTGGTGTTTTCCAGCCTCCAGTTCTGTTATTGTGATATTGTGATTCTGGTGCCCAGGAAAATGTCCCTGAGTAGTCTTTTTTTGTCCAGGCTGGCACATAATTTAAAGAACTAAGCAGAGTGTCTTGTGTTTTGTTTTGCATTCAGCTACGCTGAGAGTAAAAGAATAGAACTAGGAAAAGAACTTCTTAAGGAAGAGCCAGATAGCAAGACTCAGTAAGGATGCCTGCATGTAGTGGAGCTGTACAAACAACCCCAAATTGGTACATCTTTAAGCAAGACATATGCTCTATATTTACTTCCTGTTGATCCCCGTGGTTTTTATCCTGTTGGTCACTGAGCTGTACTTCTTCATGTTGCCACGAGGGGGCAGTGTTTTATAATCTTTAAGAGCTTTGGCTCCGGCTTCACAAGGCTGAAGTTCAAACCCTATTACTGCTACTCATTAGTTGTATGATTTGGGGCCAGTCACAAAACACATCTAAGCCTCTATTTTCTCATCTATAAAGTGGGGGTAATAATCATGCTTACTTTGCACAGTTAGGATTATTAATTGAAACAATACTTGTATGTACCCAGGTCAGTGAGTGGCTCAGAGATAGCCCGTCACCCAGGCCAGGAGTTTCTATGAAAACCTTGTCCTTCTCATATGTATGACAATCCTTAGCCAGGATACTGTGTTATGTTTCAAGAAAAGACAAAGGAAGGAAGATGTAGTGAGTTGGATGATGGACTAATATCAAGTGTGAGAAAGGAGATAAGCTTAAAAATAACTACTTTTAACCAACAATACGTAGGGAAAAAAGCTGCAGCTGATATTTGGACACTATAGTTTCATTGAGGTTGGGGCTTGGTGGAAGGACATCATTGCCTTTTTGGAAGTATATGTTTGGAGATATAATTGGGAAAACCAGTGTGAAGCTTTAGGTCATTTCCTTGACATTATGAAACAATAAACATCAGGCCCAACTGACTTATGAGGCTCCTAGTACCTGGTGCATCTTCATCCCACGATTCTAAGGCATGTACAATGGCCACATGGCCAGGAAGATGTAGGATCCAGGTGTCAGAGACACAACTTTTATGTCCCACATATACACACATCATTCCATTTGCCAGAGCCAATTCAATCACCCCAGAACCTCAGCTATGTCTGATAATGTCAAAATAACCCTATGCTTTTTCTGTCCCTCCTCCCCCTCTTCCTGCCTACTTGATGTCCCAATTAGGGTCACTCTCCTGGCTTATCACCAGTTGCATTAACTTTTTCTATCATTTTGTAATTTTCCATCATCCACTGTGGTAAATGAGAAGTAGGAAAGGAACAAGAGTAAATTGGAACATTTCCGATTATGCAGAAAACCTCAGGGATCAAAGGACCACTTAGCACTGAAGAAATGTACCCAACTGTGCTATATGTCACTAGTAAATTCAAAAAGAGACTCTTGAGAATGAAGAGAAAGCCTGCAGTTGCTTTTCATAACACACAAATGGTTTGACAGGTTATTACCATTAAAAATTCATTAATAAATGATGAATATAAATGTTGGAATATAAATACCAAAATCACCATCCTGATCCCCCCGTTTTTGTCTTCAGGTGCCCTTCTGCAGTTCAGCACGAAGACGGTTCCTTCAGACAGGCTTCCATGGATATTGAAAGGTTAACTTACTATCAGGTATGGTAATCATTTTCATTTTTTTTATCACAACCTCACCTGACTACCATTATCCTTACCATCACCCCCGAATCAGCCTTGTCCCTAATATTGTCAGAATTAATGAAATTGTCTAGATGTAGGGGTCAAGGAAGAGGGAAGAATTGGAGGTGACTATGAGGTTTGGAGCCTAGGTCACTGGGAGGATCGTGGTTCCGTTAACAGTAAAAGCAGAATCAGAAAGAGATGGTACCTAGATACCGTCTAGGTACCAAGATAATCACTGATTTAAGATATGTTGAGTTTGAGTTTTTCATTATACATTTGGATAGAAATGACTTTTAGGGTGGCAGGTTTGTGGGGGATCTGGGTCCTTTGGGTTTGGAATTATTTTTTACACAAGTCCATGAGAATCCCATATTTAATGAATGTGCATTGAAGTCTTACTATATTCCAGTCCCAGTGTTGATTTTTTTCTTTTGTTTTTAAACAAGACAGATTCAGTTTCTACCCCTACAGAGTTTATATCTCAGGGAAGAAGGCAGATATTAGGCCTTAAACAATATGATGAGAGTGATAATACTGATGATATTAATAATAATGCACAGTGTTTGCCAAGTGCTTTCTGTCTTTCAGTTACTTTGCTTAGTGCCTTAAGTACGTGAACTTTTTAAATTTTCACAGCACCTGCATGGATTAGGCGCTGTCGGTCTCCAGTGGGGTAAGAGACTTTCCCAAGCTCACACAGGTGGTGGAGCGGGAATTCTAACTTTGTGCAGAGCCAGAGCCCAGGCACTTCTTCGCACAATGTCGATATATGGGGAGTCCTGGGTTTTATGGGGATGGACAGTTGGAGTACTTAACCCAAATTTAGGCTGGGAGGACTTGAAAATAATTTTGGAGAAAGTGAAATATAAAGAGAGATCTGGAGGTGAATAGGAATTAACCAAATGAAGGACGAGGGTGAAATGGAGGGCGGGTATGGTCAGGGTAGCCTGAGCTTAGTCTATCGGGGCAGAGGGATGTGGGGAAAGGCCTGGCCACCGAGCATTATGGATAAGATGACCAGGAAGAGAACAGAAAGATGACCACACACCACGAACAAAGGGCCCGTGTTCACAAGGTAGGAAGAGGAGGAGGCACTGAGAATGTAGGGGAGAATATGATTTAGAAGCTGGAAGAGCCTTAGGATCGACTCTCAGGCTTTTATTATTGCCTCGCTTGTGCTACATTTTTACCTACTCTGTTTCAGGTCATTGTGACTCAATGTAAACAGGGGAAACCAGACTAAAATTATGGAATGAGGGGTAAATGGAGGAAATGAAAAATTACCTAATGACTGTTTCTAGAAGGGTTTGCTGGGTCTGAACCCCACCCTTCTTGAAACACTCTCTTGCCTTCCAGAACCGTGCCAGCTGTTGCTTCTTTTCCATCCTGCTCTGGCCTTTCTTTGTAAGTCTCCCTTGCCGACTCTTCCTCTTCTGCCCAACCACTTCCTGTCTGAGCTCTCTGTGGCTCCAAGGCCCACACTGTCTTCACAGCATATCCTGACGATCTCATCCTGTTCTACAGCATCAATTGCCATCTGTATTCTGATACTGTCCATCTTATTATCTGGAGTTCTGACTTTTCCTCTAAGCTCCAGGGTCATATATTCAATTAAACATCTCCATTTACATCTCACAGGAACCTCAAACTCAACACTTCTAGCACTCAGGCCACGTCCCTTCACCTGTCCTGATGTACTCCTCCTCCAGTGCTCTTATTCTCTGTAATGACCCCATCATTCACCTACGTTCTTGAGCCAGAAATCCGTGAGTGATGAATGACTCCTATGTCTTTTGAATGGGTTTACAGCAGACATGTCATATTCGTGGTTGCCCAACATCTTTTAAATAATTCACATGTAACAATTCCCACCTCCCAACTCAGAAGTCAGACTCTCAAGTTCTCTTGCAGCCCAGTTGGATACATGTGGCATAGGTTTGCCCTGTCACCTGCTTCCAAGTGAGGCTTGATTTGGAAGTCCTCAGCAGGAGAACCAGGATGTACATGGGGCTTCCCTCTTGATGATACAGCTGTTTTCAAAGATGTGTGGGTTTTAGGCGAATGCAGCAATCTCAAGGTCAACTTCCTGATATAGAAGTGGCATTAGTACTGCAGATTTCGTGAATAAGGTGAAGTCAGGTCTTGACATCTTGTGTGCAGTGGCAGAAGCACTGAGCTTGCTCATTCAGAACAGTTTTGCTGCCTGGCTTGGAGTGTGTGAATGTGGGCGGGGTAAGGAGGTGTGCGAAGCATGCGGCATTTTTTGTTTGTGTGAGTTTAGACTTGATTTTGCTCCTTCAGCCTTCCCAATGATCTGAGAGGTTAATATCCTTTAATAAAGCCCCTTCAATTCATTAAATCATCACATTGTACAACAAATTGAAAAAAAAAGAACAACTAGCCATAGTCGATTGTGTTATTTGCAGTAAGAATCTTGAACAGTCTGAGGTTGTTGCTTCCTCTCTGGTAGAACATTTATCTGTGTATTGAGCTGTGTGAGAGCTGAGGGGAAGGATGTGGTGAGAAAGACCTAGAAAGGGTGGTTGTGGGTGAGTGCAGAGCCTGCCCCTCTAGGGTTTCTTTATTTGATCTGTCTGTACTCCTAAAAAAAGGCTTTCTTTATATTGGTGTGTCAAGTATATAAATTATGTGCAGATATTCCAGAAGGCAGGACAGAGTGATAGAAAGGAAATGGGCATTTAACAGAAAATAACTGAGTTTAAATTCTGTCTCCACCACTGACTAGCTGGGTACCCTTGAACAAGAGCCTTAACGCCTTTCAGTTTCAGTTCCCTCATCGATGAGGTGTGGTTAATGTATTTGCACATAGTGTGTTGTGAGGTTACATGAGATAACCTATGGAAGGCCCTACCACTTAAAGGTTAGTGATAAACCTTAGCTCTCTGCACCAGAGGCAATCAGGGACCCCAGGGAATAGATGACTTGTTGACTCTACATGGACAGTCCTTGAAATGGACTATTCCATTCTGCTGACCTGGGATTCTATTTTTTGTATTCCCACTTATTGAAATCTGATTCTTTCTGATAGGACCAGCCCAAATGCCCTTTTTCCCTAATGGAAACTTCCCAAATTCTCTTAGCTGGAAGTAGTTAATTCTACTTATAAAATACTATTATACCTTAATGTAGGTTGTGTTTGAAATTTTGTGTAAAATTAATAGATCCTTAGGATAAGCAAGTGGGAAGATGCTGATACTTTAATCAGCATCTAGTAGAGCCCCTTATGTATTAATTTAATCTTTTAACAATTTTTTATTATTTATTAATTGATTTACAATGTTGTGTTAGTTTCAGGTGTACAGCACAGTGATTCAGAATATATATATATGTATATGTATATATACACACACACATATATATATATATATATATATATATATATATACACACATATATATATATATTCTTTTTCAGATCCTTTTCCCTTATAGGTTATCACAAATTATTGAGCAGAGTTCCCTGTTCTGTACAGTAGATCCTTTCTGGTTATCTATTTTGTACATAGCAGTGTGTGTATGTTAATCCCAAACTCCTAAATTATCCCTCCCCACCATGCCCCCTTGGTGACCACAAGTTTGTTTTATATGAAACCCTTCTTCTTGTACGTTGTGAGAGCCCCACATCTCACACATACATGTGATTCCTTCCTTCCACTTCCCCAATACAGTCATTTCAAAATTTTTGGCCAAATCAATGTTTGGTATTTTATATTACTATGACTATGTAAATAAAACTCACAGGTAAGCTATATACTGTATTGTGTTCCTTCCTTACGCATCTTTAATTTTTGTCTGAAGTCAATGACATTTCTTTAATAGTTTGTTCAACTTTTTATGCCCTGATCCCTAGGTCTTTCTAAACTGCCAAAATTGTAAAATTCCCCTCAAAGCAAACTCACTTACTTTATAAGAGCCACTCACCACCTGCAGCACAGGCAGACCCCTCCTTCCCGCCCCCCCGCCACTCTTTCTTTGGTCAGGAGTCCTCATTGAGTTCCGTGTCCTCCCCTTCCATCCGGACAAGCTGCTCTGCTGTCCGGCTCTGCACGGGTCAAGGTTCAGGGACTTCTGTTCATCGTCATCCTGGGGATTCCCTGAACAATTTTGTTCCTTCCTTACACTTATGTGTAATTAATTATCAGCTGGGTATAGAATACCAGGCTAAAAATTGTTTGCCTACAAGTGGTAAAGCGATTGCGCCCCCCTCCCACCCCCCCCCCATGTCTTCTAGCTTCCGGTGCTGCTGTCAAGAAGGCCATGCCATTATATACAATGGAACATTACTCAGCCATAAAAAGAAACGAAGTTGAGTTATTTGTAGTGAGGTGGATGGACCTGGAGTCTGTCATACAGAGTGAAGTAAGTCAGAAAGAGAAAAACAAATACTGTATGATAACACATATATATGGAATCTAAGGAAAAAAAAAAAAAGGTCATGAAGAGCCTAGGGGCAGGACGGGAATAAAGACGCAGACCTACTAGAGAATGGACTTGAGGACATGGGGAGGGGGAAGTGTAAGCTGGGACAAAGTGAGAGAGTGGCATGGACTTATATACACTACCAAATGTAAAATAGATAGCTAGTGGGAAGCAGCCGCATAGCACAGGGAGATCAGCTTGGTGCTTTGTGACCACCTAGAGGGGTGGGATAGGGAGGGTGGGAGGGAGATGCAAAAGGGAGGAGATGATATATGCATATGTATAGCTGATTCACTTTGTTATAAAGCAGAAACTAACACACCATTGTAAAGCAATTATACTCCAAAAAAGATGTTAAAAAAAAAAAAAAAAAGGCCATGCCATTCTTATTCCTAATCCGTGGATGTGATCTGTTTTTTTTTTTTTTTTTTTTTTTTTTTTCTGGATGCTTTAAGACTTGCTCTCTCCTTGGTGTTTTGTGATTTTAAAATAATGTGCTTTTATATATGTTGTCCCCCCCATTCAGCAAGCTAGATATTAGTTCTTTTCTTTATTTTCTTGGTTTATTCTTGCTTGGGCATCTATTATATATAACCACGTTGAGCTGGTTAATATTCACCCGAGCATAAACCTCTACATTTCTTCTTTTCTCTCCCTTTTCTCCATCTCATTGTCTTCTAGGTATACACTGAAAAGGAACTCCTCAAATTTATCCTCTACCACTCTATTAAATTTAAATTTTTTCTGCTATCACATTTAAAAGACATCTCTAAAAACTCTCCTGTTAATTTCTTTGTTTTTTCACATTTGTTAGCATGATCTTTTTGTTTCATTGATACAATGCCTTCTATCTCTGATGACTCTCTCTCTCTCTCTCTCTCTCTCTCTCTATATATATATATATATATATATAAATATGTAGTTTTCTTCTTCCTCATCCTTTGTTTCTTTTAAGTTCCTTTCTCTGCATGTTTTGTTCTTTTTCACATTAGGGGTTTTTCTGAACGTGATTCATGTCTGTTTACTCATATTTAAGAGTAAAAAGAGCACACATACACAAATTTAAAAAGTTACCTTTTTTTGTAAAAATGCTTAAGATTTACTCTCTTAGCAAATTTCAAGTATACAATACAGTATTATTAGCTATAGTCACCATGCTGTACATTAGATCCTTAAATCTTACTTATTGTTAAATATTTGTTGAATTAAAAAAAGTAGATAGACGAACTTTCTTCCAAGCATGCAAAAACAAGAGAATGATTGGCTGTCTGTGAGTGTGTGTGTACATGCATGTATGAGAGTGCATACATGTATGTGTATGTATATGTATGTATGTGTGTGTGTGTGTGTGTGTTTGGGTAATAAAAGCTAAACCTAAAGGTTGAAAAGAATATTATTCAGCTGAATTGCCAAAACCAGAGATTGATGTTAATCTGCACACTCGAGTCTCTTGGTTATTGTAATTTCCTCTAATGCTGAATCCCACTGAATTTCCAAGCCATTCGTGGCCGTGGCATGAAGTAACTAGCTCACTCCTCAGAGGAGTCTAGAATTTGTCTTGCTGCCATAGAACCAGTAACACACATACTAACTGTGCTGACATTTCCTTCTCCCTTGCTATCTCTCCTCTCTAGCTGAACTGTCTTGGTTTGCACAACTGAGTGTCTGCCTCTGTTTCCATGCCATACATTTCATCCTCCTGAGAGTGAAATTTTGTAAACCTTAACTAGGTTGGCAAAGTTAAGATTTTTTAACATTCCTTTGCTTCCTCTATTAAAATACCAACTGCACAATGTGAATTATGGAGCATTGCTCTGAACTGTGTTTATTGATAACAGTAATCTGTGTGTTGTATACTGGAGTCTCAACCGAGAACCTTACTCCACATGAATTGATTATAAGAAAAGGGGCAGGAAAATGTTCTGAATTATGGCCATTCCTCCCATGTGTCCACTGCCCTCTGATCTCTGGAGGGGGCTCTCCTGACCTCCCTAAAGTTCCTCTTTACGCATTACCTTAACACCAGCTCCATGCATCCACATAACAGCAACCTAAAACCTGTGACAGGGAACAGTGAACACCCACAGGTGTTTCTGGACCTCACTCCAGATCCTCTTTGCTTTTTCCTGACTTACTCCTACTTCAGTGAAGTTGTTCAAATGGTTTCATATCCAGACTTCAACCGTCCCTTCCATGACTCTAGTTTGTATGAAAGTATTTGGCTTTCTTCTCTTTAGAAGACCTCGGATTATCTACGAACCCTAGCTGTTTTAGGACCCATTTGCAGTACTGATCTCAGTCTACTTGCAGATCAGCTGGTGAGGAACCACTATAAGGTCTGCTGGTTGGCGCCATTTATTTGACATCTCAGGGCGTACGGTACTCCGGAAGGCATCCACTGTCCTCCACAGAAGTAACACCGTAGACCAAAAGGTTTATCAGGCCCCTCTTATTCCAGAGGTTCAGTGTTCTTCCAGAATTTGCAAGGTTTCGAAGCTGTCATGATATAAGCCCACTAGCCACTTGTGTTTACCCATGACTCATGCAGAAAGCATTATGAGTAATGCAGAAAGTAATGCATTCTGACTAATGCAGAGAGCATGGTGAGTAAACATGAAGTTAATCAGTGAGGTTAAGTAGCTAGTCATAGTCAAGGGGGCCACTAATGTCACATTTCTTTCTATATATCTGAGGAAGGATTCACATATTTGTAATGACCTTCTACTTCTGTCAAGCTCCAGGTGTGTCAGTCATTAACTGGGTGAATGTTTTAGGTACTATTTAAACCAATAACTATTTTATAGAAAAACTCACCCCCTTCCAGGAGTTTCAGTCAAAAAACAATAGAGATAGATGGTTCTTCCAAGATCTCCTCTTGCCACTGCAACTCTGAGAACAGGAAGTAAGGGATAAGTGGCCAGATGGCTTACCTTACTTCTTGTATATTTGAGAGTCATTCAAGGGAATATAGTTTTCTAATGACCCTCATGTGAGTCTGCTGGATAACAAAGTTCTAATGTTGGAACTCTTTTCATCTACTGACATTTATAATAAAACATTTTTTGAGTGTAACTTTGCCATAATTATTCATTTTGATTAAGATATTTACAGGAAATAAACCGTTTATTTTCTCTAACTAATGAAACTGAAAGCTAAGAACATTGGTGGGAGGAGTCTTAATACTGTTTCCTAACTTCCCTCTCTCCGGGAAAGCACAGTGTGAGGTAGTCAGCACTAAATCAAGTTTTTGTCTAGCCAGTGCCCTTTTTCCTTGTTGTCTTTCAAAATACTTCTTTTTCCTCTGCCCTTCAGGAGATTATAAAATTCTGCAGTTCAGTCTCTGTGAGCTTTACTGATTTATCGTCCTACTTAAGTAAAATAAGCAGTGATTCTTGCATTTCTAAAGAAAACCTCAAGGTCTGGACTACTGTGGAGGACATTTTCACTGAGGTAAGGCTGGTAGGGATTTCTCTAGAGAGCTGTGGGTACCTGATTGGTAGCCTCAAGATGAGAAGGGGAGCTTTAGTCATGAAAAATTTGGGGGGAAAGGTTTTATATCAACTATATTCAGAAAAGTGAAAACAGCAGTAGCTTGATTCTAATCCTTTACTGCCTAGGCAAATAATAGACATTTTATTCCACTACAACTGAAGCCTGAACAAAGGGAGATGCATTTTGACTATAGAAGATATTAAAATGTATTCCCAGGCAACTATCGGCATGAGCTATATTTAGAGAAAAGGTTTGGTTTCCTTCCCTGGAAGATGCACAGGAAACTTGGTGGCTGTGGTGGGGGCCTGGGTGAAAGTCAAGATAGGGGCATGATAAAAGTATCATAAAATAATATTGAGTAAAAAAATACATCTGGATATAAAAGTGTATTGTATGGCATTGTCCTAATTTTAGAAACACACACACAGAGGAGAGCAGAGAAGTTTCAATTCCACAAGTACAGTTATACAAAACATGGCTTCTTTACCTCTCTTAAGACAGTTTACTTTTTCTTTTAGACTCCATTTTACACCAGCTGCCAGTGTTGTTATTTCAGTTTCTTTTAGGATTACTTTCTGCCTTCCTGAAAATTAATACTTTTTTTTTTCTGGTGGCAAGGCATAGGAGAGAGGCAGAGAGAGGTAATTACAAATAGATTTCTATTGTCTACTTTTAGAATTGTTTAAAGACTTTCTGTATGGCCTGATACAGTAATATTTTATATGTGCTTGACTAGAATATAAGATTTTTAATATTCATTTCAGAATCTTATGTATGTTAGATAAATGCTGTTAATTACACTTATTATATTTACTTTCAGTAGGCAAATACACAATGAAAACTGTTGTATTTCCCTAGGAGTTGGACGTTTTATCATTGTGTTGTGCTCTGATGATACTTATCTTCAGACCTATTTAAAACCACAGTAATATAGATAAACTGGTTTTCTTTTACTTACTCTTTGCATGATAAATATTTTTCTTTTATTTTTCCACTTTTAAGCGATCTTTTATTAATAATACATTGGCAGATTTCTTAAATCCAAGTCAACCAATTTGTCACTTAAGCTTAACCGGTTAGACCCTTTATGTTGATAATTAACATATATTGTCTTGTATCTGCTTTCTTCATTTCAATTTATGATACTTCTATATTCTCCTTTTTTGATTTGTTTTTGTTTTTTACTTATACCCCTATCTGACTTACCATTTAAGACAAGTACATTAATGAACTGTCATATTCTTTGTCCTCCCTCTCTCCCTCCACCATGTTGATATACTTCCTGCTTCTCTTCTCTTCAGTCAGGGCTTTATTTTTTTTTAAGGCATAGACACACCTAATCACGTTAAGTTTTCACTCTTACTTACCTTTCAGCTTACAGTTTTTCTTGACTTTATATATTAATTTTTACTGACTATTACTTCCAATAGATGTTTCCATATGGGTCTTTGTCTGCCAAAACTACCAATGCCTTGAATACAATAGTGTTTGAGGCCCTCATATTTAAGTATCATTTGGACTAGATTAAAAATTCTACTCTAAAAATTATTTTTCCCTCAAGATAGATGGGGAGTACCTCTTCTCTTACCCCTGGGACTAGATATGTTGTGAAATTCACAATCTGGAAACTTCAGAAAGGCTATTTAATGAATCTAATTTATTATCTGGGGAGAGGGAGCTAAGGTCTGCATTTTATATTTTTTTCTTCCAGTTTTATTGAGACATAATTGACATATGGCACTGTATGAATTTAAGGTGTGCAGCATAGTGATTTGATTTATATCCATCATGAAGCTATAAGCATAATAAGTTTTAGTGAACATCCATCATCTTATATAGATACAAAATTACAGAAGTACAAAAAAAAATTATTTTTCTTATGAAGAGAACTCTTAGGATATACTCTCATAATAACTTTCATATATAACATACAGCAGTGGTAATTATATTTATCATGTTGTGCATTACATCCCTAGTACCTATTTATCTTATAACTGAAAGTTTTCACCTTTTTCCTGACTTCATCCAATTCCCTTTCTCCTCTTGGGTTACTACAAATCTAATTTCTTTTCTATGAGTTTGTTTGTTTGTTTTTGCAGTATAACTGACCTACAATATTGTGGTAGTTCCTGTTATGCAACATAGTGTTCCATTCTTTCTTTCTTCTTTTTTTTAACATCTTTATTGGAGTATAATTGCTTTACAACGGTGTGTTAGTTTCTGCTTTATAACAGAGTGAATCAGTTATACATATACATATATCCCAATATCTCCTCCTTCTTGCATCTCCCTCCCACCCTCCCTATTCCACCCCTCTAAGCGGTCACAAAGCACCGAGCTGATCTCCCTGTGCTATGCGGCTGCTTCCCACTAGCTATCTATTTTACATTTGGTAGTGTATATATGTCCTTGCCACTCTCTCAGTTCGTCCCAGCTTACCCTTACCCCTCCCCGTGTCCTCAAGTCCATTCTCTATGTCTGCGTCTTTATTCCTGTCCTGCCCCTAGGTTCATCAGAACCTTTTTTTTTTTTTTTAGATTCCATATATATGTGTTAGCATACAGTATTTATTTTTCTCTTTCTGACTTACTTCACTCTGTATGACGGTCTCTAGCTCCATCCACATCACAACAAATAACTCAACTTCGTTTCTTTTTATGACTGAGTAATATTCCATTGTATATATGTGCCACATCTTCTTTATCCATTCATCTGATGATGGACACTTAGGTTGCTTCCATGTCCTGGCTATTGTAAACAGAACTTCAATGAACATTGTGGTACATGACTCTTTTTGAATTATGTTTTTTTCAGGGTATATGCCCGGTACTGGGATTGCTGAGTCATATGGTAGTTCTATTTTTAGTTTTTTAAGGAACTTCCACACTGGGCTCCATAGTGGTTGTATCAACTTACATTCCCACCAACAGTGCAAGAGGTTCCCTCTTCTCCACACCCTCTCCAGCATTTATTATTTGTAGATTTTTGATGATGGCCATTCTGACTGGTGTGAGGTGATACCTCATTGTAGTTTTGATTTGCATTTCTCTAATGATTAATGATGTTGAGCATTCTTTCATGTGTTTGTTGGCAATCTGTATATCTTCTTTGGAGAAATGTCTATTTAGGTCTTCTGCCCATTTTTGGATTGGGTTGTTTGTTTTTTTGATATTGAGCTGCATGAGCTGCTTGTAAATCTTGGAGATTAATCCTTTGTCAGTTGCTTCATCTGCAAATATTTTCTCCCATTCTGAGGGTTGTCTTTTGGTCTTGTTTATGGTTTCCTTTGCTGTGCAAAAGCTTTTAAGTTTCATTAGGTCCCATTTGTTTATTTTTGTTTTTATATCCATTTCTCTAGGAGGTGGGTCAAAAAGGATCTTCCTGTGATCTGTGTCATAGAGTGTTCTGCCTATGTTTTCCTCTAAGAATTTGATACTCTCTGGCCTTACATTTAGGTCTTTAATCCATTTTGAGTTTATTTTTGTGTATGGTGTTAGGTAGTGTTCTAATTTCATTCTTTTACATGTAGCTGTCCAGTTTTCCCACCACTACTTATTGAGGAAGCTGTCTTTTCTCCATTGTATATTCTTGCACCTTTATCAAAAATAAGTTGACCATATGTGTGTGGGTTTATCTCTGGACTTTCTATCCAGTTTCATTTACCTATATTTCTGTTTTTGTGCCACTACCATGCTATCTTGATTACTGAAGCTTTGTAGTATAGTCTGAAGTCCTGGAGCCTGATTCCTCCAGCTCTGTTTTTCTTTCTCAAGATTGCTTTGGCTATTCGAGGTCTTTTGTGTTTCCATAGAAATTGTGAAAATTTTTGTTCTAGTTCTGTGAAAAATGCCATTGGTAGTTTGATACGGATTGCATTGAATTTGTAGATTACTTTGGGTAGTAGAGTCATTTTCACAGTGTTGATTCTTCCATTCCAAGAGCATGGTATATCTCTCCATCTTTTTGTATCATCTTTAATTTCTTTCATCAGTGCCTTATAGTTTTCTGCATACAGGTCTTTTGTCTCCTTAGGAAGGTTTATTCCTAGGTATTTTATTCTTTTTGTTGCAGTGGTAAATGGGAGTGTTTCCTTAATTTCTCTTTCAGATTTTTCATCATTAGTGTATAGGAATGCAAGAGATTTCTGTGCATTAATTTTGTATCCTGCTACTTTACCAAATTCATTGATTAGCTCTAGGAGTTTTCTGGTAGCATCTTTAGGATTCTCTATGTATAGTATCATGTCATCTGCAATCAGTAACAGCTTTACTTCTTCTTTTCCGATTTGGATTCCTTTTATTTCTTTTTCTTCTCTGATTGCTGTGGCTAACACTTCAAAAACTATGTTGAATAATAGTGGTGAGAGTGGGAAACCTTGTCTTGTTCCTGATCTTAGTGGAAATGTTTTCAGTTTTTCACCATTGAGAATGATGTTGGCTGTGAGTTTGTCATATATGGCCTTTATTATGTTGAGGTAAGTTCCCTCTGTGCCTACTTTCTGGAGGGTTTTTATCATAAATGGGTGTTGAATTTTCTCGAAAGCTTTTTCTGCATCTATTGAGATGATCATATGGTTTTTATTCTTCAGTTTGTTAATATGGTGTTAATATGGTGTATCACATTGATTGATTTGCATAAATTGAAGAATCCTTGCATTCCTGGAATAAACTCCACTTGATCATGGTGTAGGATCCTTTTAATGTGCTGTTGGATTTTATTTGCTAGTATTTTGTTGAGGATTTTTGCATCTATGTTCATCAGTGTTATTCGCCTGTAGTTTTCTTTCTTTGTGACATCTTTGTCTGGTTTTGGTATCTGGGTGATGGTGGTCTTGTAGAATGAGTTTGGGAGTGTTTCTCCCTCTGCTATATTTTGGAACAGTTTGTGATGGATAGGTGTTAGCTTTTCTGTAAATGTTTGATAGAATTTGCCTGTGAAGCCATCTGGTCCTGGGCATTTGTTTGTTGGAAGATTTTTAATCACAGTCTCAATTTCATTGCTTGTGATTGGTCTGTTTATATTTTCTATTTCTTCCTGGTTCAGTCTCAGAAGGTTGTGGTTTTCTAAGAATTTGTCCATGTCCCAGGTTGTCCATTTTATTGGCATATAGTTGCTTGGAGTAATCTGTCATGATCCTTTGTATTTCTGCAGTGTCAGTTGTTACCTCTCTTTTTTCATTTGTAATTCTATTGATTTGAGTCTTCTCCCTCTTTTTCTTTATGAGTCTCGCTAATTGTTTATCAATTTTGTTTATCTTCTCAAAGAACAAGCTTTTAATTTTATTGAGTTTTGCTATTGTTCCTTCATTTCTATTTCATTTATTTCTTCTCTGATCTTTATGATTTCTTTCCTTCTGCTAACTTTGGGGTTTTTTTGTTCTTCTTTCTCTAATTGCTTTAGGTTTAAGGTTAGATTGTTTATTTGAGACGTTTTTTGTTTCTTGAGGTAAGATTGTATTGCTATAAACTTCCCTCTTAGAACTGCTTTTGCTGCATCCCATAGGTTTTGCGTCATTGTGTTTTCATTGTCATTTGTTTCTAGGTATTTTTGATTTCCTCTTTGATTTCTGCAGTGATCTCTTGGTTATTAAGTAATGTATTGTTTAGCCTCCATGTGTTTGTATTTCTTACAGATTTTTTTCCTGTAATTGATATCTAGTCTCATAGCATTGTGGTCGGAGACGGTACTTGATATGACTTCAATTTTCTTAAATTTATCAAGGCTTGATTTGGGACCCAAGATATCATCTATCTTGGAGAATGTTCCATGAGCACTTGAGAAGAAAGTGTATTCTGTTGTTTTTGGATGGAATGTCCTATAAATATCAATTAAGTCCATCTTTTTTAATGTATCATTTAAAGCTTGTGATTTCTTATTTATTTTCATTTTGCATGATCTGTCCATTGGTGCAAGTGGTGTTAAAGTCCCCTACTATGATTGTGTTACTGTCGATTTCCCCTTTTATGGCTGTTAGCATTTGTCTTATGTATTGAGGTGCTCCTATGTTGGGTGCATAAATATTTACAATTGTTATATCTTCTTCTTGGATTGATCCCTTGATCATTATGTAGTGTCCTTCTTTGTCTCTTGTAATAGTCTTTATGTTAAAGTCTATTTTGTCTGATATGAGAATTGCTATTCCAGCTTTCTTTTGATTTCCATTTGCATGCAATATCTTTTTCCATCCCCTCAGTTTCAGTCTTTATGTGTCCCTAGGTCTGAAGTTGGTCTCTCGTAGACAACAGATATACGTTCTTGCTGTTATATCCATTCAGCCAGTCTATGCCTTTTGGTTGGAGCATTTAATCCATTTACATTTAAGGTAATTATTGATATGTATGTTCCTATTACCATTTTCTTAATTGTTTTGGGTTTGTTATTGTAGGTCTTTTCCTTCTCTTGTGTTTACTGCCAAGAGAAGTTCCTTTAGCATTTGTTGTAAAGCTGGCTTTTTTTGTGCTGAATTCTCTTAGGTTTTGCTTGTCTGTAAAAGTTTTAATTTCTCCATCGAATCTGAATGAGATCCTTGCTGGGTAAAGTAATCTTGGTTCTAGGTTTTTCCCTTTCATCACTTTAATTATGTCCTGCCACTCCCTTCTGGCTTGCAGAGTTTCTGCTGAAAGATCAGCTGTTCACCTTATGGGGATTCCCTTGTATGTTATTTGTTGTTTTTCCCTTGATGCTTTTAACATTTTTCTTTGTATTTAATTTTTGATAGTTTGATTAATATGTGTCTTGATGTGTTTCTCCTCGGATCTATCCTGTATGGGAGTCTCTGCACTTTCTGGACTTGAATGACTATTTCCTTTTCCATATTAGGGAAGTTTTCAACTATAATCTCTTCAAATATTTTCTCAGTCCCTTTCTTTTTCTCTCCTTCTTCTGGGACCCCTATAATTCGAATGTTGGTATGTTTAATGTTGTCTCAGAGGTCTCTGAGACTGTCCTCAATTATTTTCATTCTTTTTTCTTTATTCTGCTCTGTTGTTGTTATTTCCACTATTTTATCTTCCAGGTCACTTATCCATTCTTCTGCCTCAGTTACGGTGCCATTGATTCCTTCTAGAGAATTTTCAATTTCATTTATTGTGTTGTTCATCATTGTTTGTTTGCTGTTTAGTTCTTCTGGGTCCTTGTTAAATGTTTCTTGTATTTTTTCTATTCTATTTCCAAGATTTTGGATCATCTTTACTATCATTACTCTGAATTCTTTTTTAAGTAGACTGCCTATTTCCTCTTCATTTTTTTGGCCTGTGGGGTTTTATCTTACTCCTTTGCTGTGTGTTTCTCTGTCTTCTCATTTTGCTTAACCTTACTGTGTTTGGGGTCTCCTTTTCACAGGCTGCAGGTTCGTAGTTCCTGTTGTTTTTGGTGTCTGCCCCCAGTGGCTAAGGTTGGTTCAGTGGGTTGTGTAGGCTTCCTTGTGGAGGGGAGTAGTGCCTGTGTTCTGGTGGATGAGGCTGGATCTTGTCTTTCTGGTGGGCAGGTCTGTGTCCAGTGGTGTGTTTGGGGGTGTCTGTGACCCTATTATGATTTTTGGCAGCCTCTCTGTTAATGGGTGGGTTTGTGTTCCTGTCTTGCTTGTTGTTTGGCATAGGGTGTCCAGCACTGTAGCCTGCTGGTCATTGAGTGGAGCTGGGCCTTAACGTTGAGATGCAGATGTCTGGGAGAACTTTCGCCATTTGATATTACATGGAGCTGGGAAGTTTCTGGTGGACCAATGTCTTGAACTCAGCTCTCCCAACTCAGAGGCACAGCCCTGACACCTGGCTGGAGCACCGAGACCTTGTCAGCCACACAGGTCAGGAGAAAAGGGAGAAAAAAAGAGAGAAAATAAATCAAGTTATTAAAATAAAAAAATAATTATTAAAAATAAAAAAAATTAAAAAGTAAGAAAAAAGGAAACAAAGAAGAAAAATAAGAAAGAAAGAAAGAGGAGAGCAACCAAACCAAAAAACAAATCCACCAATGATAACAAGCGCTAGAAACTATACTAAAAAACAAAACAAAACAAAACAAAAAACGGATGGACAGAAACCTAGGACACATGGTAAAAGCAAAGCTATACAAACAAAATCACACACAGAAGCATACACATACACACTCACAAAAAGAGAAAAAGGATAAAAATATATATATTGCTGCTGCCAAAGTCCACCACCTCAATTTTGGGATCATTCATTTTCTTTTCAGGTATTCCAGAGATGCAGGGTACATCAGGTTGTTTGTGGAGATTTAATCCGCTGCTCCTGAGGCTGCTGGGAGAAATTTCTTTTTCCCTTCTTTATTTTCACAGCTCCTGGGGTTCAGCTTTGGATTTGGCCCCGCCTCTGAGTGTAGGTCTCCCGAGGACGTCTGTTCTCACCCAGACAGGATGGGGTTAAAGTAGCAGCTGATTAGGGGGATCTGGCTCACTGAGGCTGGGGAGAGGGAGGGGTATGGAATGCAGGGTGAGCCTTCAGCAGCAGAGGCCAGCATGATGTTGTAACAACAGTCTGAGGTGCACCGTGTGTTCTCCCGGGGAAGTTGTGCCTAGATCACGGGACCCTGGCAGTTGTGGGCTGCATAGGCTCCTGGGAGGGGAGGTGTGGATAGTGACTTCTGCTTGCACACAGCCTTCTTGGTGGCTGCAGCAGCAGCTTTAGCATATCATGCCCGTCTCTTGGCATCTGTGCTGTAGCTGCAGCTTGCACCCCATCTCTGGAGCTCATTTAGGTGGTGCTCTGAATCCCCTCTCCTCATGCACCCCAAAACAATGGTCTCTTCCCTCTTAGGCAGCTCCAGACTTTTTCCCAGGCTCCTTCCCAGCTAGCTGTGGCTCACTAGCTCCCTTCAGGCTGTGTTCATGCAGCCAAACCCAGTCCTCTCCCTGGGATCTGACCTCCAAAGCCCGAGCCTCAGCTCCCAGTCCCCACCCGTCCCGGCGGATGAGCAGAGAAGCCTCTCGGTCTGGTGAGTGCTGGTCGGCACCGATTCTCTGTTCAGGAATCTCTCTGCTTTGCCCTCTGCACCCCTGTTGCTGTGCTCTCCTCCATGGCTCCGAAGCTTCCCCCCACCACACCCTGTCTCAGCCAGTGAAGGGGCTTCCTAGTGTGTGGAAACTTTTCCTTCTTCACAGCTCCCTCCCACTGGTGCAGGTCCTGTCCATATTCTTTTGCCTCTGTTTTTTCTTTTTTCTTTTGCCCTACCCAGGTATGTGGGGAGTTTCTTGCCTTTTGGGAGGTTTGAGGTCTTCTGCCAGCATTCAGTAGGTGTTCTGTAGGAGTTGTTCCACATGTAGATGTAGTTGTGGTGTATTTGTGGGGAGGAAGGTGATCTCCACATCTTACTATTCCGCTCTCTTGAAGGTCTCATGATTCGCTATTTCTATACATTTCAAATCAATCACCACAATAAGTCTAGTTATGATTGTCACTATACAAAGATATTACATACTTATTGACTATATTCCTCACTGTACATTTCATACACATGACTCATTTATTTTGCAACTGGAAGTTTGTACCTCTTAATCTCCCTAACATTTCTTTGCCCCCCACCCCCTCCCTCTGGAGAACACCCATTTGTTCTCTGTACTTGTAACTCTGTTTATGTTTTGATATGTTTGTTCATTTGTTTTGTGTTTTTAGATTCCACATATAAATGAAATCATACAATGTTTGTCTTTCTCTGTCTGACTTATTTCACTTAGCATAATACCCTCTAGGTCCATCCATGTTGTTGCAAATGGCAAGATTTTATTATTTTTTATGCCTGAGTAATAACCCGTCATATATATTTACCACGTCTTCTTTATCCATTCATCTACTGAGGAGCATTTAAGTTGTTTTCATATCTTGGTTATTGCAAATAGTGCTGACGTGAACGTTGCAGTGCATATATCTTTTCTAATGTGTTTTTGTTTTCTTTGGATAGACACTCAAGAGTGTATCTTGAGTATCTGGATCATATGGTAGTTTTATTCCTAATTTTTTGCAAATCTCCATGTTGTTTTCCATAGTGGCTGCACCAGTTTACATTCCCACCAACAGAGCATGAGAGTTCTCTTTTCTCCATATCCTCACAAACACTTGTTATTTGTCATCTTTTTGATATAATAACCATTCTGACAGGTTAGTGATGTTAAACATCTTTTCATGAGCCTGTTGGCCATCTGTATGTCTTCCTTGGAAAAATGTCCCTTCAGATCCTCTGCTGATTTTTAAATTGGGTTGTTTGTTTGTTTGATGTTGACTTGTATGAATTCTTTGTATATTTTGGATATCAATCCATTGTCAGATATATTGTTTACAAATATAGTCTCCCATTCAGTAGGTGGCCTTTTGGTTTTGTTGATAGTTCCCTTTGCTGTGCAAAAGATTTTTAGTTTGATGTAGTCCCATCTATTTATTTTTGCTTTTGTTTCCCTTACCTGAGAAGATATATCCAAAAAAATATAATGAAGACTGATGTCAAGGTGTGTACTGCCTATGTTTTCTTCTAGAAGTTTTATGGTTTCAGGTCTTACATTTAAGTCTTTAATTTGTTTTGAATTTATTTTTGTATGGTGTGAGAGAGTAGACCAGTTTGATTCTTTTGCATGTAGCTGTCCAGTTTTCCCAACACCATTTGTTGAAGAGGCTGTCTTTTATGCATTGTATATTCTTCCCACCTTTGTCAGATTAACTGCCCATAAAGTGTGGCTTCATTTCTGGGATCTATTCTGTTCTGTTGATCTATATATCTGTTTTTGTTCCATTACTATACTGTTTTGATTACTGTAGCTTTGTAGTATAGTTTGAAATCAGGGAGCATGGTACCTCCAGCTTTGTTCTTCTTTCTCAAAATTGTTTTGGCTGTTTGAGGTCTTTTGTGTTTCTATACAAATTTTAGATTTTTTTGTTCTAGTTCTGTGAAAAATGCCATTGGTAATTTGATAGGGATTGCATTGTATCTGTAGAGTGCTTTGGGTAGTTTAGTCATTTTAAAAATATTAATTCGTTCAATCCATGAACATTATATCTTTCCATTTTTTTGTGTTGTCTTCAATTTCTTTCATCAGTGTCTTATAGTTTTCCAAATACAGGTCTTCTACCTCCTTAGTCAGATTTATTCCTAAGCATTTTGTTCTTTTTGATGTGATTATAAATGGTATTGTTTTCTTAATTTCAGTTTTTGATAGTTCATTGTTAGTGTATAGAAATGCAACAGATTCCTATATATTAACTTCATATCCTGCAACTTAAGTGAATTCATTGATGAGTTTTAGTAGGTTTTTTTGTGGTGTCTTTAGGATTTTCTATGTATAGTATCACTTCATCTGCAAACAGTAAAAGTTTTAATTTTTCCTTTAAAATTTGGATTCCTTTTATTTTTCTTTGTTTCTAGTTTGGCTGCTGTGACTAGGACTTCTAATACTATGTTAAATAAAAGTGGTGAGAGTGGGCATCCTTGTCTTGTTCATATATATATGATTATTTTAAGTTGCTGACCTCTTAAGTTTAAACACATTTTAACAACACTGCATTTCCTACCCCCTTTCCATGTTTATAATTTTGACATCATATTCACATCTTTTTGTTTTGTGTATCCCTTAGCAACTTATTGCAGATATAGATGATTTTACAACTTTTGTCTTTTAACGTTCCTACTAGCTTTATACATGGCTAATATATTACCTTTACTGTATATTTGCCTTTACCAATGAGATTTTTTCCTTTTATGTTTCATGTTTCTTTTCTTTTTACTTGGAAAAGTCCCTTTAACATTTCTTTTAAAGCCAGTTTGCTGGTGCTGAACTCTTTTAGCTTTTGCTTGCCTGTAAAACTTTTAATCTCTCCATAAAATCTGAATGAAAGACTTCCTGGCAAGAGTATTCTTGATTGTAGATTATTCTTTTTCATCACTTTAAACATATCATGCCACTCCCTTCTGGTCTGCAGAGTTTCTGCTGAAAAGTCAGCTGATAGCCTTATGGGAGTTCCCTTGTATGAAACTTGTTGCTTTTCCCTTGGTGATTTTAATATTTTCTCCTTATCTTTAATTTTTGCCATCTTAATTACAGTGTGTCTTGGTGTGGTCCTCTTTGGGTTGATACTGTTAGGGACTCACTGTGCTTCCTGTCTGTTTCCTTACCCAGGCTAAGGAAGTTTTCAGCTATTATATCTTCAAATATGTTCTCTGCCCCTTTTTCTCTCTCTTCTCCTTCTGGGACCCTCCGATGATATGATGAATGATAACATGTTTGATGTTGTCCCAGAGTTCTCTTAAACTGTCCTCATTTCTTTCTTTCTTTTTTTTTTTTTTTTGTTCAGCTTCAGTGATTTTCGTTATTCTGTCTTCCAGCTCGCTGATCTGTTCTACTGTATCATTAGCTCTACTGTTGATTCCTTCTGGTTTATTTTTCATTTCAGTTATTTTATTCTTCCTCTCTGTTTGTTTCTTCTTTATATTTTCTAATTTTTTGTTAAAAACTTCTAACTTTTCACTCTGTTCATCCAATCTTCTCCCGAGTTCTTTGAGCATCTTTATGGTCACCTCTGTGAACTATTTATTGGGTAGGTTGCCTACCTCCACTTCACTTAGTTGTTCTTCTGAGGTTTTATCTTGTTCCTTCATTTGGAACATATTCCTCTTTAGCTTCATTTTGCCTAATTTCTTGTTTTATTTCTGTGTATTTGGTACATTGGTTATGTTTCCTGACCTTGGAGAAGTAGTCTTCTGTAGATGTCCTATTTGTCCCAGCAGTGCACTAACTACCTTCTGGTCACCAGAGCAATATGCTCTAGGGCTGCAGTCCCCAACTTTTTGGCACCAGAGACCAGTTTCATGGAAGACAATTTTTCCACAGACCAGGGTGAGGGGAATGGTTTCGGGATGATTCAAGCACATTACATTTATTATGCTCTTTATTTCTATTATTATTACAATGTGATATATAATGAAATAATTATACAACTCACCATAATGCAGAATCAGTGGGAGCCCTGAGCAGTTTTCCTGCAACTAGATGGTCCCATCTGGGGATGATGGGAGACAGTGACAGCTGAAGTGTGTTGCTCATGTCCAGTCTACTCTGTAATCTCGTTTTGGTTGCTGACACTGCAGAAAACCCTGCTTCACAAAGATAGGATGTTGGAAATGGAAGCAGGCTTTTCAGTGCTTTTGTGGCAATTTAAGGATATTCCACCTTGACTTTAATCCAGAATGTGTGGAGATTTGAAATTGTCTCAAACATACTTTTAAGGCCACTGTCATTTGCAGTCTCAAGCAGTTGATCCTCTTCTAGCATGGACAAAGTAGATTCACCTGGCTTATTCACAAATGAGTTGTAGATCCATTCCTTCCCAGTTCGGGGGTCTTTTGTGGTTGGGAAGTAATGCTCAAACTCTCTTGAAAGCTGAGATAGGTGATCATGCACCAGGTGGGAGAAAGAAGGCCCTGGCTCACTCTCTCAAAATCTCTGCTAATGTTTGAAACATATCAAAAATCCCAATGTTCACTCGTCACCCCCCTAATTCCAGTTTGGCTTTGAATGAAGTCACTTTATCTACTGACTTGAACACAGTTGTAGTTCTCCCCTTAAGTGACAGATCGAGTTTGTTGAGCAGGTTGAATACGTCACACAAGTAAGCAAGTTTTTTTTTTTTTTAAATTAATTAATTTATTTATTTTTAGCTGTGTTGGGTCTTCGTTTCTGTGTGAGGGCTTTCTCTAGTTGCGGCGAGCATGGGCCACTCTTCATTGCGGTGCGCGGGCCTCTCACTGTCGCAGCCTCTCTTGTTGCCGAGCACAGGCTCCAGACGCGCAGGCTCAGTAGTTGTGGCTCACAGGCCCAGTTGCTCCGCGGCATGTGGGATCTTCCCAGACCACGGCTCGAACCCGTGTCCCCTGCATTGGCAGGCAGATTCTCAACCACTGCGCCACCAGGGAAGCCCAGTAAGCAAGTTTTGAGACCCATTTTGTGTCACTGAAATGTGCTGCCAATGGTGCCTGTTTTTCTAAAAGAAATCTCTAAGGCAGCTCTCATAACTCAAAAACTCTGGCCAATGATCTACCTTTAGAAAGCCATCTCACTTCTGTGTATAAGAGAAGATGTGTGTGCTCTGTGTCCATCTCCTCACAAAGCTACATGAACAAATGTGAGTTAAGGGCATGTACTTTAATGTGACTGATAATTTTAATCACATCCTGCAAAACGTTGTTAAGTTCATGTGACATTTTTCGGCTTATCAGCATTTCTCTATGGATGACACAGTGTTTAGACTCACATTCAGAAGTGACCTATTTGGCCTGAGTAGTGAAACCAGAAAGCCGTCCAGTCACGGCAGCCGCTCTGTCTGTGCATATACTGACACAAAATGACCAGTTCAGTTTTCCTGATATGTAATCATTCAAAGACTTGAATAGTTCTGCAGCTGTGGTGTTGGTTGGCAACAAAAGTGCACATAACATATCCTCATGTGCATCCTCCTGAAAAATATATTACACAAAAACAAGCATTGTTGTTTTGTTGTCAACATTGGTACACTCATCAACCTGGATTGCATACCACGGTGACTCATTAATCCTCTCTAACAATTATGCCTCAATATCCTCTGGTATTTCATCAGTTCGTCTAGTTATGGTGCTAGCCAAAAGAGGAACATGTGCCACCTTTGAATTGCAGCCTCTCCTAAAATTTCACAACACATGTCCTTAGCAGCAGGCAGGATCAACTGTTCACCAATAGTAAAGTGCTTCTTAGCTTTAGCAATGCAATTAGCCACTAAGAATGATGCTCTCAGTGCAGACACATGTGATGAAATGGTGGCCTTCGATAATTGCTTCTGTTCTTCGTGTTCACATGTTTTTGTTTTGAAAAAATCCAGAGGCTTGTCTTTTCATGCAGGGTGCTTGGTCTCCATGTGGTGAAACAGTTTTGAAGCTTTCATGGCTTCGTTGGATAGCTGGTCACCACATACTATGCAAAGTGGGCTTGGAGAACGTTAATCACCTGTTGCAATGAACCCGTAATTTAAGTAGGACTCTTGGTATTTTCTTTTAAATGCAGCTTTCTTTTTGTTGGCAGTCTTAAGAGTCTTCTGCTGTCTCATCATTGGGTCTTTCCCCATTTTCAAAGAAGCTCTCCAGTGACCTTTGTTTTTTACTCATTTTGGCTAAGGTTAGCTTGCCAAAACTGTGACTGAGACAAGTTCATGGTGCGGGAAAGAGGCATGGACAGTAGTAAATAAAATAATGGGCCAGCCATGTGCAGACTAAAATAAGTGTCGGATTCTGACTTAAGCTCTGCCACCAGATGCAGCTGTACAATTGAAGTGCATCAACTCACTTGCCACTATAAAGCCTGCCACCAGATGCAGCTTAATTGTCACTTGCCACTCACTGATAGGGTTTTGATATGAGTCTGCAAGCAATTGATTTATTATGGTCTCTGTGCAGTCAAACCTCTCTGCTAATGATAATCTGTATTTGCAGCCTCTCCCCGGTGCTAGCATCACCGCCTCAGCTCCACCTCAGATCATCAGGCATTAGATTCTCATAAGGAGTGCACAACCTAGATCCTTCGCATGTGCAGTCACAGTAGGGTTTGCGCCCCTATGAGGCTCTAATGCCGCCGCTGATCTGACAGGAGGTGCAGCTCAGGCAGTAATGTGAGCAATGGGGAGCAGCTGTAGATACAGATGAAGCTTTGCTTGCTTGCCTGCTGCTTATCTCCTGCTGTGCAGCCCTGTTCCTAATAGGCCATGGACTGGTACCAGTCTGTAGCCCAGGGTTTGGGGGCCTCTGCTCTAGGGGTTCCCCCTATGAGAGCTATGCAAGTCCTTCTTTTGTGGTCGGCTGACTATCGTGGATAGTCTGGTAGGTGTGGCTGGCCCCAGTTGGTTGCCAGGCCCTGCCTTGTGCCAAGGACAATGGTTGGTGAGGCTGGGTCACAAGGTGACTGGCTGTGCAACCTTGGGTGTCCCAGGGACAGTGCTGGCCCACTGGTAGGCAGGCCAGCAGGCTACAGGTTCTGGCGTGTCCCAAAACTGGTGCTGGCCACTGGTGAGTGGGGTTTGGTCATGGGGCAGCTGGCTGAGGGGTCCAGTGTGTGTCGGAACTGGTGTTGGCCTGTTGGTGGTTGGGTCTGGGGCCCAGTGGCCCCAGGGCTGGAGTCAGCCTGCTAAAGGATGGGACCAGGGACCAGGGCTTACTGGGACTAGGGCCGGCTCACTGGTGGGTGAAGCCAGGTCTCAGGGCCTCTGGTTACAGGACTCTGGCGGTCCTGAAGGTGGTATAAGCCTGTTGATCATTGGGGCCAAAGCCTAGTGCCACTGGCTAAGGGGTCCAAGTTGTCCCAGAATTGGTTTTGGCCTACTGGCAGGCAGGGCAATGGCCCAGGAGATTCAGGGGCTGTTTCAGGCCTGCTGGTGGATTGGCTGGTTTTTGATAAGGCAGGCTGCAGCACTGTGGTGGTCCTGGGCCGGTGTGGGCTCATCACTCTATGGGCCTGATCTAACTGAGGTTGCTCATGATCTCTCAAGAAGGAATAATTCACAACCCTGGGGATTTGAGCATTCCAATTATAAAAAAAGGTACACAAACACATGTTTCCTAACTAAAAGAATTCTTGACTTGAAACAGAAAACTGGAATACATACCATACATTGAGTGCCATCAAGGAGGTGCACAGGGCTCTAAAGAGGCCCAGAAGAGTGACACTCACTCCCAAATCAGGCCCCTGGTAGCTTTCAGAAGACAAAGCCTCAGTTGAGTCTTGAATGCTCTAAGGAGGTATTCAGAGGAAGAGAGATGGGAATGGCTTTCTAGGCCTTGGGAAGGGAATTAACAAAGTCATGAAATATGAAAAAGTAAGGTGTGGTGTGTATTTCTAGAGCAAGAGACATAAAAATTACAGAGGTAAAGAAAGAGGCAGATTATTCAAGGCATTTTAAGCCAGCCTATGGATCAAGAACTTTTTCAAAGAGAAAATGGGGAACTATTGAAGGATGTCAAGTGGGACAGAACCGTGGCTTTATAGAGAGATATCTGGCTCTATGAAAAGAACTGATTAGAGAAATTAAGCCTGGAAGGAGAAAAATCAAGCAGCCATTGAAATAATTCCAGCCAATAAATGCTGTGATCCTGTCCTAGAGAGAAGGGAGAAGTCCAACAAATGGACACTGATATGGGCACATAGGACACAGAGAACATGGTCCACACCCCAGGGAGAGATGATGCTAATGAGAACTGACTAGGGAAGTGCCAAGTGGGTGGACTAGGGCTGGTACCCAGCATGGAACTGTAGTGCTATGGCAGAAGGATATTTGTATAAGGTGAGAGGTTGCAGCCCATTTTGTTCATAGACCACTTCAGACATGGTGGAAAGAGTCATGAACCAACAAGGCAGACATTCAAGAAGTAGGCTGCAGCTCCAATAAAGGATAGGAGGAGGAATCAGGGACTTGGACACTGCGTAGTCCATACTTGACACACTGCAACCATTGCTTATTTCTGGACCTCCTTCCACCATACCCACCCTTAAACCAACTCAAGATCATCATTAAAATGGGAGAATTTCTTAGAAGTTTCTCATACAGCAGTTTTCAACCCACTTTCCGCAGTAACACATCTGGTAATTAAATCTCTTTTTGTCACACACACCCATGGATAATACTTTGACATATGCCATTAACTCACATAGACATAACCAGTCTTTTAAATTGTCTGTAAAAAGGTGCAACACTGTATGTTTTTTTTTCTCTTGCAGGCACGTCCCTAACTTGAGAGATGGGGAATGAATTCAAGAGAATTGTTCTGCTGAAAGGATTTCAGCACATCAGTGATTATCAGTTTAGCGTGATTAAGTGTTTACTGGCCAAGGATTTAAGACTGACTAGTAAAATGCAAGATGAATATGACAGAGTTAAGATTGCTAACTTGATGGAAGCAAAGTTCCGTGGGCCTGCCTGTGTTGACAAATTAATAGAATTGGTCAAAGATATAGAAGAAATTAAAGACCTTGCTAAAACTCTTAAAAATGAGAAGTTAAAAGGTACTTGGAAGAACCTCTTTCACACTCTCTCCGTACTGACCTCAACCTTAAATAGAACCCTGATTTGGTCAAAGTTTAGACCTCTCTTTTCCAACTTAGGACTCAGTAGCCATGACAATGGTAATACTTTAGATGCCAACAAATTGACAACTTAGAGGATGCCTTTCCTACAAAGAGATCTGATATGTTTTAGAGGGTGTATTTTGGGGGTGTGGGCAAAGAAAATATTAGAAGGAGCTGATGAGAAAGGCTGAGGCTTCCATACATTAGAAAGGTTAGACAATGATGAAACAAAATTAGAACATATAGGTTCTTGAAATATTTAAATCAGTAAATATGCATGCTCTATTATCATATTTACTCCATCATTTTTATACTTTCTAGAAACAACTCTGAGGCAGTACTTAAATAAAAACCTGCCTCTGAGAGATGTGAAGAACTTGCCTCTTATAAAACCACTGGATTAGGAAAACATATTTTAAAAAGTCAAAGTCCAGTATCACCACTTTGTCCCATCACAAATTAGATTATATTCATTTTCTCTGGTTTCAGTAATTCAAATAAGTCTTCTGTAGAAATTGACCCACCACTAGCATCATGAAAACTTTAGATTCTTAAAAGGAAAATATAGAATAAGTGGATTGTAAAAGGGTTCGACTGAGCTAGATAGGAGTCCAGAAGACAGGAAGAATATGCTCGTGGTACAGGGGACAAGAAAGGAAACCACTGAGGAAGTCTGAGCCAGTACCTATACCTATGCTGCTACTGCTGGCCACCTATGGACAAGCTAGGCTAATGCAGTAGAGGCAGATACAAGCTTACCCAGATCCACAAGCAGGAAGTGACAGGAAATAGTACTGAAGGTGCTTCAGGTATCTTAGACCAACTCCTCTGGATTTATCATGTTCTCTTTTACCACATCAGTTATTAGGAGAAGCAGAGCAAAAGAAGCAACTCCAGTGAAAAAAAGCAAGCTGAATAAACCCAGTCCTGACCAATCTACATCCACCACTAATAAAGCTTTGGGACCTGAATCAATCAAGGATACACCTGTGAAGGTAGGATGGCTAAGGTGCCACAAAAGGAGATTTTACTGTGGCTTTTCTACTTGTTACCTTCTTATGAACACTTAGTTCTTTATTCATTTCTCAACATGCAAATAAACGAATCAGAGAAAAGGGGATCCAGGGCCAGAGTGAAAATTAATTTTAGAGCCAGTGAATTAATAGGTACTGATCACCCATTATGTTTCCGAACCACTGTGCACTTTAAATTGTGTAATATAATTCCCTATGGTGGAAATATGAAATCATTACCCCTCTTTTAGATGTATATTAAAATAGCAATCAGATTAGGAAAACAGCTTGCCAAAGCCTACTCAAAGAGACTAAATTCGAAATTAGATTTTCTAAATCCAAGTCCACTGCTCCTCTCATCAACACAGAAGTGAGTACAGGAATGACATGTATAAAATTTTCCTTACTATTGATATGAAGCCAACATACATGTGCACTGCTTACCTTCTGGCCATCTCTTCAGATGATGGACTATATGTAGTTCCCTGGAGTTCCCAAGGACATAAATTTTAGTATAATTAGAATCTAGTAATAAAAGTTTGATTTTCTCAGTAGTAAAGATGTGTTTCTTTTATTATTGAAACGTATTAACCAGGGGGAAAAACCCTACTTTCAGGAAAAGAAAACCACAAAAACTAATGAATCTAAGAGGATGAATCTAAAGGAGCAGAGTCAGCTTCCAGGATTGTTAGTAACCAGCACACAGTCAACTGAGAGCCTTCCCCAGACTCCTCAAATGCTTCCACCAAAGCCATCCAGCAGTTCCTCAACCAAGGTACCATTTCCCTGTTCCTAATACGTTCAGCACCCTACATCATATTATAAGGATCCTCATGACCTTGAAATAGTTTCTCAGTAATCCCTTACTATATAAAATTTCCTTATATAATAAAATCACCCATTAATTTATCAAATGCAGATATTGAGACCTCAATGTATTCTAAGTCCTGTGGCTTTTGGCAAGGTATGCATTTATGAAATAATTCCTGACCTCAAGAATGTGACTGTCTTATGTTTGGTCCTGAAATAGGGAATGGGAGTGGCCAGACAATTAGACATGACTATAAGGGTATGTTTCTCCCCTACATTTCAGTCTCCTTTCACCCCTTTCCCCTTAACCACAGGTCTAGACTAGTTCTCAGCATTTAATGCTCTTTCCCATGTCAGGTGTTTGCACATAGGCTCTTTCCTTGATTGGGAATTCATTATCCCTGTCTCTTCTCTGGCTCAAATGCATTCAACCTTCAGGTACCAACCTGAATTCCTTCCCCAGGCAAGTTCTCACTGAAACAACCCCTTTCAAGAAAGGATCAGATACTCTCATTGTTTGCCTTCACAGGATGCTTTACTATTCCTTTACAGTACTTATCACAACTGTGATAAGTCTACATTTTTCTTTTCTTCTAGACAAGGAGCTCAGATTATAGGTAACCTGTCCCAGAGGAAGACAAGACAGGGGTGGGAAAGTGATTTCACACCTGTAGACATTGACTCTTATTCCAACCTGCTTTTTGTTTTGCCCTGTGGTTATACGCAACCCAGGACTACGGAGCCTTTATTTGAGATGAATGGGCACTAAAAGATGGCCCCAAGACAACATGAAGGGTAGGCAAGAGCAGGATTTAAAACACTATTCTCTAACATAGTTTCTCACCTAAGACCCAAGCTGCCCTCTGACTCAGGCTGCATTCCCCCACCCCCACCCCCAACACATGCCCCTTGAAGACAGACCTCCCATATAAAGGGACTCTCTATTTGGGGTGTTGTTTCCTTGTTGTCATTTTTCTTATTAGTTCCAAGAGTCCATATTTCGTCCAGTAATCTTTCCCAAAATATCAGTAGGTTTCTAGGAACCTGAAGAGCAGATATCAGAAACCCACTTGTGTATTTTCTTGATCAGAAAGTCATAGTTAATAAACATCCTTAAATGCAGCCAATTTTGGACTGAGATTTGCTTCCCTTATAACCAGGGAAGTTTACCTTCCTGCTTTGGCCAGTTTGCATCAGATGTAGGATTCCATCCCACACCAATGAAATTTCATCTGAGCTTTTAATATTTGGAGAGTGAAATTTTTAATCCTAGTTGAGATAGGAGAAGGATAGGTAATACAGGTATCTGTATATGTGCTATTATTTCAGAAAAAAATTGAAAACTTAAGACTCTACATTAAAAAAGAGAAAAGAAATGATGTTGTGTTCTATGTGATTTTGAAAATCATTATCAAGAACTAAAGAAAAAAATCTTTTTTTCTCGAGAAAAAAAATGACATAGCCACCAAAATTAATGACTTAAAAAGGAAGACCGTATCTCAGAAACAGAGTCAGCTTCCAGGAACTTCAGCAACCAGCACATGCCCAACTGGGAGCAGTTGTCCAGTGAAATCTATACCTCCACCAACACCATCCAGCAGTTTCTCAGTCAAGGTACCTGCTCCCTGTTCCCATTCCTTGTACCTCCTACAACATAAGTACAAGAATTATCATAATCTCATTTCCCACAATTTACCATTTATTTAATATAATCACTCGTTCATTTTTCCGTGTATGTTTTGTGATCCCACTCTATTCTAACTCCTTGGCTATTTACAACGCATGTATTTATGAAATAATCTCTAATTTTGAGAGGGTTACATTCTTGTGTTGAATAGAAAGAGGAGGGGAAGGTGACCAGACAAGTCAAGATGAATGTGTGTTCACCCGTACATTCCACTTTCCTTGGCCCTACTCCCCTTTTTTCACTGACCACATGATAGGGTTTATTTTCAAAGTTCTGTGCTCCTTCTCATGTCAGATGTTTTGACACGGACTTCTTTCTTTGTTTGGAATCACTTGTCCTGATTCACCACTGGTTCAGGTGTCTTCACCTTTCAGGTGCAAACCTGAATCTCTTCCTCATACAAGTCCTCACTGATATCCCCCTCCCAGAATACATTAGGTATTCCTCTTTTTTTTTTTTTTTAATAAATTTATTTATTTATCTACATTTTATTTTTGGCTGCGTTGGGTCATTGTTGCGGTGAGTGGGGGCTACTCTTCATTGTGGTGTGTGGGCTTCTCATTGCAGTGGCTTCTCTTGTTGCAGAGCATGGGCTCTGGGCGTGCAGACTTCAGTAGTTGTGGCTCATGGGCTCAGTAGTTGTGGCTCGTAGGCTCTAGAGCGCAGGCTCAGTAGTTGTGGTGCATGGACTTAGTTGCTCCGTGGCATGTGAGATCTTCCTGGACCAGGGCTCGAACCCATGTCCCCTGCATTGGCAGGTGGATTCTTAATGGCTGTGCCACCAGGGAAGTCCTAGGTATTCCTCTTCTTTGTTTTCAAAGATCCGTTTCCTTTTCCTTTTTAGCACTTATCGCAACTGTAATAAATGTACATTTTTCTTTGTTACCATACTATAACATCAGTTATAAGGTTCCTGTCAACTGAAGAAAAATGCACAACCTAAAAGTTGAGAGTTATGTTTTATTCGGCAGACAATATGAGGACTTAAGTGGGGGACACAGAATCTCAGATAGCTCTGAGAGACTGCTCTGAAGAAGCAAGGGGGGGAGCCAGTATGTATATGGGGTTTTGCAACAAAGACCAGGTAGTTGGAACATCAAAAGATTACTGTTAATAAAGACAGCCAGATATCTCAAGTTAAGGAATTTGGTACTTTTCTATGTATAGGAAGATGCAAGAGTCTGAACTCACTGAAATCATTCCTTTTCTATGAACCTCAGATATCTGGGGCCAGTCTCCCGTGCTTTCTCATGCTGAGTTTCCTCAAGGTGCACCATCAGGGTGGGCTGCAGCAGTTGACTGCTAGATGGTGGGCATCCTGTTTCTATCCCGAGTTCCCTCAGGGCTTACCGTGGGGGCAGCTGTAATGTGATGGCTTGATGGCTGCAGCATCCTTAGTTTACTGATGTGGCAGGCCATAGTTTTCATTCACAGTGCCCTTTCCCAGCAAAGACCAGATGAGAATGGAAAAGTGAGTACACACACGTGTATATCAGCTCCTATCCCAGCCTGCCTTGTTTCTGCCCTGATATGACCCCTGTGCTTATCATCACACTGGGATACAATGCCTATTTCTGCAGCAAATAAGCAAGTGACTGAGGAATAGGCAAAAGCAGTATTTAAATCATTATTCTCTAAAATAGTTTGTAACCCAAGTTCCAAGCTGCTGAGGCTGAAGCCCCCTACGCAAATCCATGCATACCAGTTGAAGACAGATTTCTTCTGACAAGATTTTTCAAGTTTTGTTATTGTTTTTATTACTGTTACCTCCAATAATTAATAATTCCTCACATAGTCTCTCTTTGTTTTATTTATGGGATGGAGCTAGTAATCTGTGCCTGTTTGCCTCTAGGTCCAGCTGGCCTTGGTCTAGTCATTGAAACCTCAGGCTCACTGTCTCTCTGCTATGACAATGACTTATGTGGACATCTCTAGACAACCTTATTTTTCTTTTTTTTTTTAACATCTTTATTGAAGTATAATTGCTTTACAATGTGTGTTAGTTTCTGCTGTGTAACAAAGTGAGTCAGCTATACGTATACATATATCCCCATATCCCCTCTCTTTTGCAAGACAACCCTATTTTTCTATGCATACAGGCTTAGAATTGACACTTTCTAAGGTCCCATCTGCCTAAACTTGTGACATAGTCATTTCTACTTTCATAAGACTCATTCTGCTACCCCTAAAACTCCTTGGAGCACAGGAATCCCAGGGAGGCTCATCTGTCCTTTTGGCCTCATACACCTAAACACACCATTCAGTCATTTCTTCTTTGGGGTCCAGCCACCTCTGTAGGAGGCCTGGCACAAAGAGGATCTGACCCATTCTGTCTTTGATTCATCAGGGGAAAGAGCAGGAGAGCCTTGTTCTTCTTCATCATGGGGTCTCCCAACTATTTTCTTTGTAATATAGGCTCTGTTTGGGATTCAAAGACAGAAGCAGACCAATAGTTTCTTTGATTTCTGCTGCTATGTCTCCCCAGTAGCAAACAGCACACATTGGCATGATTCAAGAACAGGGTAGAGTGGTGAAGGAAATAAGCCAAGGGAAAAAAATCAATTACTATTTTTAAATATAATCCAGCCATATAGTATGATTTAGGGACCTAAAGCCTACTGTTATGATGGAAGTTTTTGGTTTAACCGATTGTAAAAAATGATCAAGATGCTCTTGTCAATGAGATTAAATTACTAAATGTAGCAGAAGTGAATAGAGAAGCTTCTTTAATAAAGTGCTTCCCATACCACCTCTATATTGGGTTTCCATCAAGAAGGCCAACATTAAGCATGAAACATCTGTGGATCAGAGCAAAAATAGAAAGCCCTGTGTCTACTGTAAAATAATAATGTAGTGATATTTCTAGGTAATGAGTATTTAATGGTGCTAGACTCTAAGACCTGTGTTCTTTGTGTACATTATCTCATTTGTTCTTTATAACGTCACACGAGGATGCTATTGTTAATCCCATTTTACATATGAGAAAACTGAAGTTCTTAGAGGTTAGAAATCTTCTCCAAGGTCATGCAGAAAGTGAATGTTAGAGCCAGGATTCAAATGTAGCCTAATTTAATTCTAAAACTTGAGCATTTAATTGCATATATTGTAGTATAGATGCTACAATATCTGAAATTTATTTGTAAAAATTTATGTCAGATTGTGTTATATCTCAGATTTGTTTCCATTGCCCAGGCTCTAAAGCCTTCTAATGGGGAATGAAATGACAAGGAAGGTCAGAGGGTATTCTAATCAAGTAGCTGCATGCCAGAGACAGGCATTTTAAGCAGCTCCCTCATCTACAAGTTTATCAACAACTGATACTTTATAGATTGGTTAAATGAGTGCTAGAAGTGGTAAGAACTGTGGCAATTCTATACTGCAGAATGTTAGAAATGGTCTTTCATCAGTGAAACCAAAGATAGTCAAAATAAATGATTTTACAGACACTTCCTGCCCTGGCTTAAACAATTATAAAAATCCATGTACTGAGAATGCCCTGGGTGAAATAGCGAATGGGTCTGTTTATTGCTGAGAACTACAAAAGATTTGGTTGCTTGATAGAGACTAGGTAGATAGCAGAATCCTGCCTCTGGAATTATGAATTTGAGACAATGTCTCTGGTATGCTGATAAACAAAGCATTCAAATGGATGCAGACCTGGGTTTCCTGGATTTGAGGAGTAGATGATAGAAACCGATTTGCTTATTTGGTAAATATATAAGGTAATGAAGACTTAGTTAATAAAATGTCCATAAGTACAGCCAACATTGTTCAGAGATGTGCTTCCATTATAACCTGGTAGAGTTTCTACTAATAAATTACTCCAAGTGTTGTCTTGGTGAAGTTGATACAGGCCAGTTTGCAGCAGAGGTAGAGCCAGAATTCCAAAACAGACCGATGAAATTTTGATCACCTGAGTTTTTAACATTTGCAGAGAGAAGTGTGCAATCCTGGTTGGACTCCAAGCTGGGGAGGTGTTGAGGGTATCTGAAGATGTACTATTATTCCAGAGCAAATTGGCAGAGTGAAGATCCTGTGGTGTGTGTGTGTGAGAGAGAGACAGACAGATAGAGACAGAGAGAGATAGAGGGTAAGAGAGAAATGTTATGATTCATCTGATATTGAAAACCATTAACCAGGAAGAAGAAAATACATATTTTTGGATTCAAAAAATAGAAGACACAACCAATAAAACACTTACATCCAAGAAAAGGGAACTATGCCTGGAACAGAGTCAGCTTCTACAATGTGCAAACCCCAGCATAATCCCAAATGAGGCCTGCCTTCAGACTCCTCAGATGCTGCCACCAACCTCATCCAGCAGTTCCTCAACCAAGGTACCAGATTCCTGTTTTCAGTATTTTCCCTCCCTACAACATAATGACAGCGTTCTCTAGAACCATAAAGGAACTTCTCACCAATCCCCTACGACATACAATTCTTTATTAATTAGATCACACGTGTTGTTATTGAGTGTGTATTTTGAGATCCTACCTACATTCAAATTCGGACTCTTATTATGCTGCCCTTTGCATTAGGATATTCTATGACCTAGTGTGCACATAAATCATTCCTCTTTAGTCATGGGTATAACTAGTAATTTGTTTGTTTAATTTTATTTCTGTGTTTCTCTCAATACACCATGAGTGAGAGAGCTTAGGGTGCAATAAGATGGAGAAATACAGAAACAAACAAAGCACTATCACCAATTCTTTCTCTTTTTTTAAATTATGGAAGTAATATCATCTAAGAAATTTAGGGAATGCAGATACATAGACAAAAATAATTAATTTTAACTATCTGAAATCTCCTTTCTATCAAATGCCATATTTTGGCAGTCTTTCTGATTTTACCTTTTGTTATGTATATACAAAGAATATCAATTTGTCCCAGGTTGATCACATTACACATATTTTTCTATAATTCAGGTTTTTTCTTTCACCTGCTATATCTTGAAGTGCTACTTAATTCAAGAAGTATAGATTTAAATTATTATTTTAATATAAGAGAATAACTGCATTTTAAAATTTTTATAAATAATCCTTTACTATTTGACTTTAGGCTATTTCCAGTATTCCCTATACACACAATGAACATAATAAGAACATGTGTCCATCAGGTCTTCTTTCATGACCTTGAGTATAGATACATAATTTCTTCCTTAAGTCCTGTGCACTTCTTGTCAAGGTGCTGCTGTTGTTACCAGTATGAGATTTGTTGTTACTGATTAACTTGGCCTGGGAATGAGCATTCGGATGTAGGGAGAATTGGCCACAGTGATGAGAAATCAGAGTTAAGCCCCATGACCCCCAGGCTGTGGCCTGTATAACGGTACAAGTCAGACCACATGGAGCACTGCTGGTCTGTGGAGGCAGCTGGCCTGTCTCCATGAACTGCTCCCTAGAACTCCCATGCCCCCCCACCTTGCCTTCACACTTCTTCTTACAGATCAGTAGCCTCCCCTCCAATTCAAACTGCTCTCCTGAAACTCAGAAATGGTTCAGGCACTGGGTAGACAGGGGGCCATAGAAAAGTCCCCTGACACCTGACTTCTCCTTTGGCATTCTTCTCCTAAGGGTCCTGCCATTATTCTAACAGGGGTGTGTAGAGGAGGAAAAGTAATTTCCCCTCTACCCTTCTGAGTTCTTGGCTGAGACCCCTGTATTAAAGCAAAGATTGTCAAGAAAAAACTAGCAGAAGTTTATTAACAGGTATACCTCATCTATACATAGAAGAGACCCAGGAAGAATGAGTAACTCCCTGAGGTGGCCTAAGCCACCAGCTTAAATACCATCTTTAGTGAAGACAGAAGAAAGAAAAGTGTGGGGAGGCCAGTTATGTGGAGGTTACCAGGAAAAGCAGGAAAAACAAGGGTGATGTTTGTTATGCAAATATAAGTCAGTTTCTCCTCTGGTGATAGTATTCTCTTGAGATTTAGAGTCCTTCTCTTCCTAGTACACAGGGGCAGACACCCTTAGAAATGGAGATTTAATTTATAAATACACATTTCCCTTACAAAAGGGCAACTTTCTTTCTGGTTCTATGTGTGTTGTTTTTCAAAATAATCAGCTTAAGATAATCCTGTGCCAAAGAAACATATTTTGGGGTGGCTGATTCTGCTACTCTTCAAAACATCCTTTATCCAGGACATTTCCAAATTCAGGAAGTTCATGGGATTTTTCCAGTGACTGTCTACTAACCCTTTTTCAACATAACACTGCTTTCCTGAAAAGGGACTTTCTAATTTGGGTCTTTAAATTGCCACATCTACTGGGATGAGATCAATGGATTCTGACTGGAGCCATTCCCTACTCTCAGTGCTATCAAGGGCAATTTATTTTCATCCAAATTTGTATCTTATCTTGCGCACTGAAATGAGTTGATGGGATAATTTAAGATGATTTTTTCATCCTCATCTCTACTAGAAATCACTACACAACAGCACTGCTATTGCCCACTGCCTCTGTACTCTACATAGCTCTTCCTGGGAGAAATAGTTCTTCCCTTGAGTTAATACCTTTTAAAGAAAAGTATTCTTCCTACCACACTCATAAAACAATGAAAAAGAAGAAAAATCACTGTTTAAATCATCTCCATACATTCCATTAGATTATATATACCATGTCAGTGATCTTTGTCTAGGTTTTTTTTTTTTTCCCAACTCCACCTAATTATGTTCTTTGTTGAGGGTAACATTTAGCCATAGATGATTCTCATTAGAGAGTGAATCCTTTTCTTAATTGTGCCTGTTTTTGGTGTATACTTCTATGTAGAAACCAAGATTGAAGGCTGTACCTAAAGAAGCTTCCAGAGAGGAGGGCTTCCAGAGGGGGCCCAAAGAAGTGATGGTGCTGAAAGCAACGGAACCATTTACATATGATGTCAGAGAAGGCGAGAGGAAGATGTTTCATGCCACAGTGGCTACTGAGAGCCAGTTCTTCCAAGTGAAGGTTTATCATGCTGACCTGAAGGAGAAGTTCATCCCAAAGAAAATCATTGCCATATCAGATTATTTTGGCCGCAATGGGTTCCTGGAGGTGTTCAATGCCTCATCTGTGTCTGATGTTAACCCTGACCGAAAGATGGAGATCTCTAAAAGGCTGATTCAAAAGGCAAATGCAACTCCTAAAATCAGTCATCTTTACTCGCAAGCTCTAGGAACATTTGTGAATGGGGTGTTTCTGGTGCATAAGGTAAGCCCACACCATTGTTTTGCAATATTTCTTCTGCAACCCCGGAACGTAAAAGTCTTAGCTGCCGAATGAATTTGGTTAACTTCATAAACACAGGAACTCAAAGCCCCCCTAACCAGGGATAGCTGGGTGCCGTCTTCCCACTTCAGAATGTAAGATAGACAATCTCTTAACATTCTTCTTCCCAAGGTAACAGCATGCAAGTCCTTCAGAAATCATGGCATTTTAACAGCTGTGCTAATCCATTCATAGCCACCCTGAACCAGTAAAGGGCAGAGTTTATATCTCTCTATATATAGATACATACAAATCTATATCCATCTATATATGTTTATATATATAGATATAGAGAGAGAGGTTGGGGGGAAAGAGAGAGAGCTCTCCTTCTGGTTTTGTTTCTTTGAGTTCTGCCTCACCTGTTTCAGTGGCAGCTTAACTTAATTGTGAATAAAGAATTGCCCTTCCAAATTTGGATTTCAACTGTGACAACCAGAATCAGAAATCAATAGACTACTTTGCCCTAGAGTCAGCTCTTATCCACAGTTAGCTAAGATTCTGATCATCTGACCTCTAAAGTGCTCTCACTTCTTCACATTCATTCATCAAAAAATTGTTGAGCAAAAAACCTTGGCATTAACTAATAAGAGAAATATGGATGTTGAAAACACTAGAAAAATCAAGTCATTTCTTTCCACAATATATTAATATGGGCAATAAAATGCAGAAGTTTGCTGAATTCTTAGAATTAGGGTAGGTATTTCAGTCCCAACACATCATAGAAATACTAAGGTTAGCTGACCTAACCGTTATGTGAAGTATTGTTTCATATTCCATTATATATGTCTTCTAGGGTGGCTCTTTACCTATCCCCCTGTTGTTTTCCATACACTCTGTTTAAGTGACTGTGCACACATGTGCATTTGTAGAATTAATGAGTAAAGTAAGTGATATAGAAATTAGAACAATGGAAGTAGATGATCTAGATTTAAGATTGGGCAGATTAGGGAAGAATGAATAAATAGAGAAGACAGAGGAAAGAATTACATATTGAAATAATAATCTGCTTAAGGAGAACTTGCAACCATCTTTTTGAGACTCATAATAAGACATGAATGGCCTTTGTTCTCAGGGAGATCCAAAGAAACCTGTGCAGCTTATCAGACCACACTATATCCAAGTTTCTTAAGAAATCTCAGCTATTCTGAGATGGGAGCAGGAAAAATTAGGAAAGTAATCCAGTTTTCTAGAAGAACCCAGCACACAAAGACTTAAAGGAAGGAAAGATAGAAAGAGAATTTAAATGGGAGGATAAACTGAACAAGATATCTTACACTATTTGGTACCTGTAATTCTGGACCTCCAGCTCATATTAACTGGTCTGAGACAACAGTTTCCACTAACGCCCTATATTTTTCAAAGTTGTGGAAATTCCTGATCCAGTTCTCAGAAGATGGATGCTAATTTTCTTTTGCAGAAATTGGTATCTAATGAATGCATATATTATGAAATACAAGATGATACAGGAGTGATGGAAGTGCTGGTTTATGGACAACGACTGACCAAAATCAACTGTGAGAAAGGCGATAGACTTAAACTCATCTGCTTTGAATTGGCATTAAGTGGGGATAAGAGGCAGCTGAGATCCATAATTCACAGTTTCATCAAGGTGAGATCTTCTGGGGGGTGATCATTGTTCCAAAGTAGAAGTCTTTAAGAAAACTTGACTGCTGTTACTACGGAGAGTCCAGCAGGTGGAACGAGAACTAATTTTTGCCATTTAGTGGGTGTAAAGTTCCTTTTCATTATTCTTTTTTTTAAGGATATTTTTAAATTTAATTTTCTGTATTGAAGTATAGTTAATTTACAATGTTTTCTTAGTTTCAAGTGTACAAGAAAGGGAATCAGTTGCACACACACACACACACACACACACACACACATATATATATATATATATTCATTTTCAGATTCTTTTCCATTATAGGTTATTACAAGATATTGAGTATAGTTCTCTGTGCTATACAGTAGGTCCTCGTTTACCTACTTTATAGATAATAATGTGCATATGTTAATCCCAAACTCCTAATTTACTTCCGCTTCTCCCACTGCTATCCTCTTTGGTAACCATAAGTTTGTTTTCTATGTCTATCAATCTATTTCTGTTTTGTAAATAAGTTCATTTGTATCATCTTTTTAGATTCCACATATAAATAATAACATATGATAGTTGTCTTTCTCTGACTACTTCACTTAGTATGATAATCTCAAGGTCTGTCCATGTTGCTGCAAATGGCATTATTTCATTCTTTTTATGGCTGAGTAGTATTCCAGTGTATATATGTACCACATCTTCTTTATCCATTCATTTGTCGATGGACATTTAGGTTAGTTCCGTGTACTGGCTATTGTAAATAGTACTGCAATGAACATTGTGGTACATGTCTCTCTTTTTTTTTTTTTTTTTTTTTGTTTACCAGTTCGTTTTTATTTATTTATTTTTTTATTTTTTATTTTTTTAAACATCTTTATTTGGAGTATAATTGCTTTACAATGGTGTGTTAGTTTCTCCTTTATAACAAAGTGAATCAGTTATACATATACATATGTTCCCATATCTCTTCCCTCTTGCATCTCCCTCCCTCCCACACTCCCTATCCCACCCCCCCTATCCCACGCCTCTAGGTGGTCACAAAGCACCGAGCTGATCTCCCTGTGCTATGAGGCTGCTTTCCACTAGCTATCTATTTTACATTTGGTAGTGTATATATGTACATGCCACTCTCTCACCCTGTCACATCTTACCCCTCCCCCTCCCCATATCCTCAAGTGCATTCTCTAGTAGGTCTGTGTCTTTATTCCCATCTTGCCACTAGGTTCTTCATGACCTTTTTTTTTTTTTTTTCTTTCCCTTAGATTCCATATATATGTGTTAGCATACTGTATTTGTTTTTCTCTTTCTGACTTACTTCACTCTGTATGACAGACTCTAACTCCATCCACCTCATTACAAATACCTCCATTTCATTTCTTTTTATGGCTGAGTAATATTCCATTGTATATATGTGCCACATCTTCTTTATCCATTCATCTGATGATGGACACTTAGGTTGCTTCCATGTCCTGGCTATTGTAAATAGAGCTGCAATGAACATTTTGGTACATGACTCTTTTTGAACTATGGTTTTCTCAGGGTATATGCCCAGTAGTGGGATTGCTGGGTCATATGGTAGTTCTATTTTTAGTTTTTTAAGGAACCTCCATACTGTTCTCCATAGTGTACCAATTTACATTCCCACCAACATGCACATGCTCTTTGATCTTGCCATTATTCAGACTCTCAATGAGATATCCCAATCCTTCCTTCACAACATGGTGCCAGGAATAACTTTTGCCCCTTCCTTCCACCTTTTCTCTCAGTAAGAACTTTCCCTTCAACTCTTGGCATTGAGTACACCTGCTCCTTCCTCTCTCTTGTTCTCCAACAACTCCTGCCTGTCCACATGCACTCACGCTGGGTGTGAGTGCATATCTCATTTCAGGGTCCCAACAAAGAATTGGGGGTGGTGACTCAAAAGACAAGAATTCACTAAAGAATATAGGTGAGAGTGGGAGAAGAGCCCCTCAGACGGGAAGAGAAAAAGGGATGCAGCCCATAGCAATGTGACACAGTGTGAGTGAAGGGAGAAATGTATAATCAGGGTCATCTCATTGTTTATCTTATCTCTTTCTTCTTCAAGGTCACCAAGGCCAGGAAAAGCAAGGAACAACCATTCAATCCTGAATCATATTTGGAAACCTGATTAGAGCTGTTCTTCTAAAAACCTGGGTATCATTAATATTGATGTTTATGGAGCTAAGATCTAAGTACAGAAAAAAAAAGTATATATGTATACATATGGTTGAAATACCACAATATATATAGTAGCCATTAATTCTTAGGAATGGGGTGTTTTTCATTTTTTTAATACTTTTCTGTACCATCTCAATGCCTAATTTTGCATCTATAACTTTTATAATTTGGAAAACATAATAAACATGATTTTTCCTAAAGACATGCCTCCGTAGGAGTCTAGTTCATTGCTTAAAAGCAAATAGTCTGTGGGCTGCAAATCAGATAGGGACACTTAAGACCCAAGCAATATTTGGGTTTATACTTTGGTTGTGATCTTTACAGACTATAACTCTGGTCAAGAATGAACAGGTTGAACAAGCTGTGCCCTGCTCAAAGAAACCCAAGAAGAAGGCAGAGCAGCTGAAATCCAGTCTGTGCTTCAATTGCCAACCCTTATCCTAGGGTGGAGTTGCTTTAGTCCAAAACAATGATATCTTTTCAGAATTGATCTCCTGGAGGGGCCATAATTGGGTAATTTGTGTACCAAATAAGGCAGCTTCTGATGATTTGCATTAAGTCACTAGTGCATGTTGGAAGTAATTCTAGCCCTGTCTGATGTGAAATAACTGGTTCCACTTACTTATTCAGGTACTAACAAGTAAGTAGCTCTCCAGCTATACTGCCTGGTTCTCACATGTGTGGATCCTATGAGGAAGTTGCTCCAGGCAAAGACTTGCATTAGGCAAACACTGATGAATAATTAATTTAGTTTGGAGTACAATGGCGGAAAGTAGATAGCTAACACTGAAATTTACAATGTATTTTTTTACATGTATTTTATTGAAGTAGAGTTGATTTATAATGTGTGTTAATTTCTGCTGTACAGCAAACTGATTCAGCTATACATATGAATGTATTCTTTTTTGTATTCTTTTCCATTATAGTTTATTACAGGATATTGAATATAGTTTCCTTACAGTGTATTTCTTGATCACGTATTTGGTATCTGGTGTTTTGCAATTATTTTGTCATTTAATCTTATATTAGCTCTAGAAGGTTGATAGTGTTCTTCTTTTTACTCTCCTAGTAAGAAAAATAAGGAACAGAAGGTAAGATCGTGTTCCTAATGATTAGAACAGTTCCATCATAACAAGAATTTCCTTCATGCCACTTTATTGTCAACGCTTCCTCCAATCCAAGCTCCTGGCAACCACTGATATAGTTTCTTAACTTAAACTTTTCCCTTTTCCAGAGTTTCCTAAAATGGAAGTTAAAATGTACGTAGCATTTTGAGTCGGACTTCTTTCACTTAGTATAGTATGTTTAGGATTCATCCACCTAGTTGTGTGTATCAGTTTATTCCTGTTTATTGCTGTGTAGAATTCAATGTGTGGACCCACCAAAGTTTGTTTATCCATTTCCCAAGTGAGGAACAATTGGATTGTTGACACTTTGACATATTTACAAATAAAACTGCTGCAAATATTCCCATGCAGATTTTTGTGTGAACCTGTGTTATCATTTCAATGAATAAAAATCTCGGGGTGAGACTGTTGGTTCATATAGTAAATGTTTTTCAAATATATAAGAAATTGCCAAACTGTTTTCTAAGGTGGCTGTAGCATTTTTCATTCCCCTGAGCAGTGTGTGAGAATATCAGTTGCTCTGCATCCACCTCAGAGTTTAGCATTGTAGGTGCATGTTAGTTTTAAAAAACAAAGAAACTATCCAACTTTTTTGCCAAGTAGTGTACCACTTAACATTCCTGCCACCATTGTATGATGGTTCTAATTCCTCCTCATCTTCATCAGCCCCTGGTATGGTCAATCTTTTTAAATTTTAGTCATTCTAATTGGTGCATAGTGGTATCTCACTGTAGTTTTAATTTGCATTTCTCTAAAGATAAATTAGGTTGAGCATCTCTTTATGTCCTTATTTGCCACCTATGTATTTTTTTTTTTTTTTTTTGCCCATCTTAAAAATTCAGCTGTTTGTTTGCATAATACTGAGTTTTGAGAATCCTTTATAAATTCTGGGTACAGGGTCTTTAGTGGCTATGTGACTAGCAAATATTATGTCTCAATCTATGGCTTGTCTTTTCATGATTTAAAGGTAACTTTTGAAAAGACATGTTCATTTTGGTGAAGTTTAAATTATCACAAAATTTTCTTATGTAGATTTTTTTAATGCTTGGGGAAAAAATCAAAAGAAGAATGTGACACATGAAAATTATATCAAATTCAAATTTCAATGTCTACCGTACAGTTTTATTGGAACACAAACCTTCTCATTCATCTATGGATTGTCTATGGCTCCTTTTGTAGCCAGTGCAAGGTTAAGCATTCGTAACAGAGACTCTAGGGCCCGCATAGTTTAAAATATATACTATTTGGTGCTTTACAGAAAAATTTTGCCAACCCCTCTTTTGGAACCTCAGTGGTCTTCTAGTATACTTAAACATAAGAAAAAAGTAAATTTTATATTAACTTCATTTTTCAGATTATCAGTGAGGTTGACAATCTTTTCATGCTATAAATCTTTGATATTTGATTTCCTGTGAATTTGGTTATTTTTACTCATCTATATTAACTTGTATAACTATGTATAGTGCATATTTTCCATTAATCATTTTATTCATTCAACAGATATTGAACAACATAATATCCCTGAATATTTACATAGAGCAGAGCCCTGTCCTGGCTGTGGGCTGCAATGAATGAGAAATACGTTTCTATTGTGATAAGATGTTGAGATTTTGGAATTGTTTATCCAGGAATTATCCCATTCTGACTAACCTGGGTTTGGGAAGGAACCTGTGTACTGCTGCTCTCCGGTAACTCACAATCTGATTGAAGAGGCTGTCTGTATTAGGTATTCTTCAATTAAATGCTGTTTAGACCAGTTGATCTGAATTGATCCATTTCATTTCAATTTTTGACCTTAATAACCTGGATGGAGAAAAAATATATATAGTCTGAGATGAAGTTGATCAATTACCCCTTCAATGCTTCCACTGTCCTCCTAAAGTGCATCTTTCTTTTCTTCTCATAAGATTATCTTCTTCCCTTCCTCCCAGTACATTGTTCACTCTTGAATCACTCTCCTGAAGTTAAATCTGGCTTGAGATATACATTCCTACTTAACAAGGGCACGTATGCCAGTGTCTCAAGTCTCCACCCCACTCTTAAAAAGGGAGACAGCAGCCAGTGCAAACAATGCTAAGAAATGGGGAAGAGGACCAAGTAGTGGCAGCAAGATGTACTGGTATGAGGGAGAGATGAAAAGTCAGCAGTAGGGGTTTATCCTGACTCAATTTCCCTGGACTATGTTAGGTGCAAGGAATTGACTTTGAGAAATGTGTCCTCAAGTTATACCTGGTCTGTGTCTACTTTCATATACATCTCTCAGAATAATTTGTCCAACTTTGGGCAAACCGCCTGCATTAGACTTAGTGTTGAACACTAAGTGTTCAACAGTTTGTAGTGTTGTGTGGGTACCACAGCATGTGTCTCTGCCTTATGAAGTCCATGTCCTCTTAACTGTGTGTCTGGGATGTGGATTTCCTAAAAGGAAGCTCCGAAGTTCTGTGAGCTGTAAGTGTACTAAATATCAGGGTCTTCCACACCATATCCTCTTCAATAGCACCTGTCCAGTTTGCCGAAAGCAAACATAAAACATTATCCTTTTGGAGAGTTGACTTTCCTCCGTGAAGTTCTCACCTTAATGAAACTATGAACTCCAGGTTTCAGCTGTAGTTTTTCTCCAGCTTTTGACAGCTTGAAGAATGTAAGTTGAAGTTTATCCCCTTCTTTACACTGGATTTTGTTCTCTTTTCCAAACACCAATACTTCCATCCTTCATGTGTTGTCATTTAGGTCATATAATATATGATACTTCTGTTCTGCTTTCTGCAAAAATAAAATCAACACCCAACTTTTGGTAATCTGATTAAGGAATGCCACATCAATCAGACATCAGAAGTGCCAGCAACAGCCTCCAGAAAGAGATATAAGGGAAAACTTACAGGTTGAATCTGGCACGTATACAGCTAGTAGATGTTAGCAACTTCAAGTAGAGAAGATAGTTATGTTTTTCTTAGATCCTATTGCCTCTTACATCCATCTTTCCAGTCCCAAGCTCCCTTCCCTTAGGAGGCTAGGGTGGCCGTGTGTGCCAATAATTGGTAGGGCCAGTAGTCAGAATAGGCAGGGGAAAGAAATCCCAGAGTTGGAGGGCAATCGCTTAAAGCAACAAATCCAAGAGACACATGAGAAAATGATGCAAGACCTACTGAAGAGTCTAAATAAGAGTTAGGAATGAGGAGGAGCACAATGTCACCCCCAAATATGGCACTTTGACATGTGGATTTTGAGCTAAAGGCAATTAAGAACCAACAGACTCAGGAAAACCTTTTTACATCTCCCTAAACCTACCTAAAAGAATTTAGATAGGGGGCCTCTACCAGAAAGAGAGCTATTACCAAAGGTAGCTTTTTACATCAGAAAGACTTATCTGCATGGTAGGGCAAACATCTATTTACCAAACATCTGTTCTTCTTATCTTCCTGTGAATTTTCTTCCTCCCTTTTGAAGCCCCAGACCCCTACCCCCTTCTGCTTAGCTCAGGATGGTATATAAGCCTCAGTTGCCTGGACTTCTTTGAGTCTCATATTATTTTATGGGGCTCCCATAAGGTTTAAGTCAGGGGTCCCCAACCCCTGGGCTAGGGACCCGTCGCGGTCCCTGGCCTGTTAGGAACCCAGCTGCACAGCAGGAAGTGAGCAGCAGGTGAGCAAGTGAAGCTTCATCTGTATTTACAGCCACTCCCCATCGCTCTCATGACTGCCTGAGTTCCGCCTCCCGTCAGATCAGCCGCGGAATAATAAATGTAATGTGCTTGAATCATCCTGAAACTATCTCCCACCCGTGCCCGTGGAAAAATTGTCTTCCATGAAACTGGTCCCTGGTGCCAAAAAGGTTGGGGACCGCTGGTTTAAATTACAGACCCTTCCTGCCACATTGGATTGTTCCAGTTACTGATATATCCTGAGCCAATCTCTGTTTCGCCTTGTCTCTTTGGATGTAGTTCCATGGAATGCTGATGCCTCCAGCAGAATAAGTCCTCCTACTGAGTCAGCACCCCAGCTTCATCTCCACTCTTCTCACCTTGCTCTCCCCTCTACTTCAGTCTGCATTGCTCCGAATTTTAAGCCACTTTATTTCAGCCAAGTTGTTATGAAGCTAAATCAGAGCTAACGACATGATGCGGGAAACAGGGAAATTCATAACCAGGGATATAGGACAGGTAATCAAACTGAGGAGCACATTACATGGGAAAGGACATGAGTTGGGCCATGAACCAGTTGGATACTCAGATATCTCGGCTCTAAAATTCTAAAGTCCTAAAGACGTATCAAAACTTCTCCCATGCATACCTTTCCATCTATGGTAAATGAATTCCTCCTTTCTTATTTTTGCTTACCACCCAATTTTCCAAACTAGAAACTTGAGATAATTGCCTTTTTCTCTCTCTCTTTTACCTTTAATTGTTGGTGAGTGCCTGTGGATCAACCTCCCTAAACTCCAATCCCTCCTCTTCCACACTGTTGTTTCCATTTTGCAATTCCTTAAGGCCCTAGTATATATCCTGGAAACTCAAGATCCAAACATAAAAATATAAGCCATGTTGAGAGCGATTTAGATCCATCATGGGGAATACAATTCTTTGGCCAGAAGGGAACTTAAGAGGGCACAAAATCCACACATCTACATCTGCGTTGGACCGGACACCAACCATGAACCATGTTCTCCTTAAAGGCAGCATGGCACAGTAGAAAGAGCATGACTTTTGTAATCAAATAGATGGAGATTAATCCAGGCTCTGCCACTGACTGTCTGTGTATTCTTGGACAAATTATACAGTCTCTCTGATTTGCAATTTCCCTTTTTGTAAGATGGAGATAATAAAATTATCTATATCAGGGCACTGTTCTGTAGATTAAATTAGTAAATTAATTTATACAAAAATAATCACTGAGCCCAGGCTCTGTGCCAGTCACCCTTCCATATGCTGGAAATAAAACAGGAAACAAAATAGAAAAAGATCTTTACCATTATGGAGTGTACATTCTAGTGGGTAGAGACATGAATAAAATGACTAAAACATATAGAATAGAAAGTGATAAGTACAAACCAAATACACCTAGAAAAAGGTCTTTTAGGCAGACAAAAACCCAACAGTTACAAATGTCTTTGAAATATGAGTGTTCCTGGAAGCTTGAGGAACTCTGAGGAGGCCAGTGTGACTGGAGTGGAATGAGGGAGAAAATTGTGGAAGATAAGGTCAGTGAAGTGATCATTGTCTTGTATGACTATACTGGCCATTTACAGTGGACACTTGTTCTAGTTGGTCAATCCTTGTGCCATGCAGTTTGTTAAACATTTCTTAATATCACCTGTGCTTATAGGCTGGTTAGGTGATAAAGTGTGGAAACTGTCTAGCCAGGGTCCAGAACATGGTGAAGTGAATGAACTGCCAGGAGAGAGCAAGGGGATATTTCTGGAAAATAAATTTTAATTGAAAATCAGGAGTAGAACATTATGGTGGTTAGGAAATAAGATAGATTAAGAATTCAGAAAACAAAAACCAAAATGCAGTGACAAGCAGTTACGTGCAAAATTTAGGGTGAAAGGTATATCTGAGGAGGGCTAGGGTTAGAAAGGTTAGGCATGAGAGGGAAGTTGGAACACTTGCACCAAGTGGGAATTTAGTTAAATTATAAGGTGGAATTCTTCTCTTTCCAACTCGAATTCTTCTCCCATATAGTCTTTCTTCTCTCCCATTCTGCAATCTGCATCTCAAATTTATTTTCTTTTATTTTTTCTTTTTCCCAAACTAATACCGTAAACCTTGGATAATTCTGGTGGCAGAAAAGGCATCAGTGGCTCTGTGATGATCTCCCCATTTTAAGCAGAATAAAGATGAGACTCAGTGCTGGAGAAGGAAAGGAGACTGAACCTCTATGAAAACATCAGGGGTGATGTAGCTCAGTTCTGTCCTACCGTACACACCTAGAACTGGTGCCATTAATCTCATCTGCATAGCAAGGCACAGGGAAGGTATATGAATGGATGCAGTTCCTGGTTCATCATAGCTATTGTTCTCTGACCCTTACAATAGAGGACAAGGCATGCTTTCCCACCTCTCTGCCTTTTCTGCTATTTTCATCCCCTATTTGATCATTTCGTCTGAGACAGACTACCCTCCAGGAGGGCTTCTCTGATGATCCTTGCTAGAACAAGAATTCCTTTACTCTGCTTTATTTCAGGATTTCCTCTTTTTGCTCTCAAGATTTTCTCAGATATGACTTTACACTAAAATTGGTGATGAGATGCTTTACTGTTGAAAACACTGAACTCTCCACCCTAATGTCTAATTTTGAGACTGTCCCATTACTAAAATATATAATTTACTAAGATTTACTCAGCAAAGGGGGCAAAATGAATTAGAACTTAAATTTCATAGTATTTTTTTTTTTACTTGATATATATTGACTTACTGAGATGAGGGAAATAATTTAAAAGTACTGGAGTAGTGGTGTTTGAATTCAGAATTTTCTTTCCTTTTAGTTTCGTATTGGGGCTTAAGAATTTTGGCCCAAGGAAAGAAGCTCTTATGCACCTAAATAAATGTTCCTGTATTCTTAAATTGGTTAAGCCATCACCTCATGAGTGTCAGAAGGAAAAAAAATAAAAGGAATTATTGACATGCAAGTGGTAGAAAGTTATTGGAGGACATGCTTACCGACTTGGCCAGTCTTGTTCCCCGGCCATGACAAATGACAGACCGCTTCTCAGGCTTATAAAGCCAAACACTGAGGTAAGCACTTCACTCTGGGACTCTAGTCTTGGGATCACCAATTAACAAAGTAAAGAACAGGATGACTTTGGGAACAGGGATATAATTCCTCCAGGGGTTTGAAATATGGCAAGTTATTGCTTCTTAGTGTTATGACAGTAATTTAGGGCTTGTGTAATTTTGTAGTTGCAAAATATATTGATATATCCAGAATAAAAATACAACTGTGGTGTCAATTATTATTGTATTCACCAGTGAAAATACGGTTTAAAATAACTAATAGCAGAAATGCATTCAGATAAACTCCATGATTGATTTGGTATCAGCTTACAAGTTTACACAAACTGAATTACTTTAAATTTCCCTGTACTATACCATGTTTTACTTCTTTCTTAGAATCTAGGTTAGCTGGTATAATGGTACAATAGAAAGTTGGATTATCTTCTTTGGGATAGAAGTTTCCAAGTTACTTACATTGAATATATTTTGACGTAAAACTTAGATTTTAACAAGCCTTCTCAACCATTCTTCCTTTTGAAATCATTCTATAAGGAGACATGTGAGTTGACAACTGTGATTTATTCTGGCTTTCATCTGCACTATTCTCGGCTTAGAAAGCCCAGGTAGAGAATATACACTGAGGAGATAAATGTAAATGATGTAAGTGATGAATGTAAATGATGATATAAGCACATGATGCTACACTGATATAAATTGTTATCTAGTTTCTAAGGCACTTTACAGAAGGGACTGACTGTGTCTTGCGTTGTACTTTCCTCTGCTCAGCGAAGTTAGAAGATGCAGGTTTTAGAGATGGCCTCAAGGTGGCAGTAACTACACGTAATTGCCCCAAGTAACCCAAAGCCTTGTGATTTTCTGAGGTTGAGCCAGGAATCTAGAAGTGTTGGTGAACATAGGCTGAAGGTATTTAGGAATGTCTTTTGTTTTTTCTCTAAACTGAAGAATTCATTCCTTTCTGTCCAGGATAGCACCAAATTTCCCCTACTGCAATCTTTCCTCCTTTTGCTGTTGTAATGATCCTAGAATTTTATTATCCTGACTAGGTAAAAATGATCCAATACGGGGGCTTCCCTGGTGGCACAGTGGTTGAGAATCTGCCTGCCAATGCAGGGGACACGGGTTCGAGCCCTGGTCTGGGAAGATCCCACATGCCGCAGAGCAACTAGGCCCGTGAGCCACAACTACTGAGCCTGCGCGTCTGGAGCCTGTGCTCCGCAACGAGAGGCCACGATAGTGAGACGCCCACGCACCGCGATGAAGAGTGGCCCCCACTTGCTGCAACTAGAGAAAGCCCTCGCACAGAAACGAAAACCCAACACACAGTCAAAAATAAACAAATTTAAAAAAAAGAAAGAAAATGATCCAATATGGGACAAGATTTCACTAAGAGAATCTGGTTGGAAAGTTATGAGTGACTGGTAGCTGGTAGCTCTGTACTCCATATAAGAAGTCAGTTAGGTTCCTATTTTATTTAAAAATTCCATCCTGGAGTATTCTTAGTTCTACTTTGTATGTAGCAAATCTATTTGTGCTCCATGCCACCCTTAACTATTCTGCTAGGAAACCAGTTTTTGTTTTGTTTCCTGTAGGGTTCATCTTCCATCCTTTGTTGAAGGTTCTTTCTGCATAACCAGGCATGTGTGCACACAGACTGCTGTATAAGGTTCTTCTCACAACCTCTCCTCACGTGCCATAGAGCAGAGCAGAGGGAACTATACTCAATATCTTGTAATAAACTATAATGGAAAAAGAATCTGAAAAAAAAATAAAACTGAATCACTTTGCTGTATGCTTGAAACTAACACAACATTGTAAATTATACTTAAATACAAAAAAAAAAAAAAAACCCAGAGAATGCTGTTCCCTCCACCGCAACCCCCCCACGCCCCCCCCCACCAAATAATTGGAAAAGGACATCTTGAGACATGGTATTTTAAAAACCAAGGCTAGAAGTTGGCTTTTCATGAAGAAATATAACTTGGCCATAGACCTAGGGCACCCAAGGCAGATGATACAGCTGCACTGTGGTGTCACTGGTGAGGGGCCAGCATGTCATCCACCCATCCATCCACTTACCCATTCAGTAAATATCCCTTGAGTTATCTAATAGGTGACAGGAACTCTTTTAGGTTCTGGTGATAAAACAGGGAGTTAAAAACAAATCCAAGTTTTACAGAGCTTACATTCTAATGAGAGAGGTAGATCTTTTTCTTGACCACAAATTAATGAATTAATAAGCTGAGGTAAGAGTTCCAACTGAAAGGATGGTGGTCGTTGCAGAGCATGTGTCAAAGAAACCTAACAACAGCCAGGAGTTAGAGTGGGAGTTGGTAAGCTGAGGCTTCTCTTGAGAAGTGACTTTTGTGCTGAACTCTGAAAATGAACAGGAATGAAAAGTATCTTCAGTCAGAGGAAACACAGTGTGAAAAAGGCCTGTGGCAGGAGTTTGACTTGCTGGAGGGCTTGAAAGAAAACCAGTGTGGCTGAAGTACAGGGAATCTCTGAAGGGTGGTATGATGCCCTTTGAGAGAAGACAATGTAAGTCCTGTGGAACATGATTAGAATTCTTTGTTTTTATCAGATGTGATTGATCTAAAGGTTTTGGGCCATAAAGTGTTACTAGATTTCATTTTATAGTGAAACTTCTGGATACTATTTGGGAAAAAATGAGTAGCCAGTTTGACTTTGGGGAGAACAACTATTACCATAGGTCTGGAAGAGATAATAGTAACTTTGATTTGCTTATAAAATGGAAATGGAGGAAAATATACTGAATTTAGAGAGATTTGAGAAGTATTAAGATTTGGTGATAGATTGGAAATGAAAGTTTAGTGAATAGGCATTGTCAGGGAGGATACTTTAGTTTTATTCAAATAATTTAAGTTACCAGGTGAAATATACATTTATATATAAATATATATACACCTTATACATGTAAATATATATATATATATACATTTTGGTATATATGTGTATATATATACTACTTTTTACCGTATTATATCACAAATATAGAAGGTACACAGATCTTAAGAATACAGCTCAATAAATTATCAAAAAGTAAATGCAAGATGATATACCATCTTGGTCAGTAAATTTTATTAGCACCCCTGAAGTCCCTTTTGTGCTCCCTCTAAGACTCACACTCACAGATAGCCATTATCTTGAATTCTAACACCAGAGACTAGTTTTGCCTGTTTTTGAATATAAAAGGAATTTTACAGTGCAAGTTATTTTGTCTTTCTTTTTTCAAATGACATTAGTATAATTTCATCCATGATGTAGTTTGTAGCAGTAGTTTGTTCATTTTAATTTCTGTATAACATTTCACATTTTAGTTTTATACATATAAATATATATATAGTTTTATACATATATATGAGAGAGAGAGTCTATTGTTGATCGTTATTTGGGGCCATTATGAATAGTGCTGCTATGATCACTTATGTTCGTTATAAATATTATGAATATTAAGTATGTCTTTTCATTTAAATATACGCATATGTATGCAATTATATAAGTATATATATAATATTGTGTATGTGTGTGAATCTTTCTCTTGGCTGTACACCTGTGAATTCAATTACTGGATAGTAAGGCTAGTATTTATTGAATTTTATCAAACAGTGCCCAACTATTTTCTGAAGTGGTGTAGCAATTTGAGAATTCTACTTAGTTCACAGTTTTTTTAAAAAAATCTTATTTACTTAAAAAAATATTTGCCATTTTTTAAAGAGTATTTTAATATACATTTTTCTGATAACTTTTGAGGTTGAGCGCTGTTTATGTTTATATGGTTATTGACCATTTGTATATCTTATTTAGCAAAGCGACAATACATTTTTTTTTGCCTACTTATCCGGTGGTGTGTCTACCTTTTAAACAAGTGTGGATGAAAGTTATTTATATTCTGGATACCAGTACTTTGTTTTATATATACACATAAAGTATCAAAAAGTGAACCCCCTGGGTACACTACTATCTCAGTCAATAAATGGAAATGTATCTATTCTCTCACTTTGTGGCTTGGTTTTCACACTCTTAATAGTACCTTTTGGGGAATTGGATGAATTGATGCTGTGGTAAGCTGTAAACACGCTATCACACCTTGCATTGTGATCATGCAGATACTCATCAGGAGGTGAAGATTCCATATCTTAACCTCTGAATCTGGGTGTAGGCATGTGACTTGCTTTAGCCAATGGGGCATTAGGAAACATGAAGAACAGATGTGAAAACCATGTGTACATTGGAGCTTGCCTTCTCTTGTTTCTGGGAACCATTCTGCCCTACTGTGAACAAACCTTGCTTAGCATTTAGGTGATGAGACACCACAAGGGGTGAAGCCCCAGTTATCACAGTCTTCCCAGCATCTCAGCTGAAGTTCCAGACGTGTGTGTATTGAGAAGTCATCTGCTCATTCAGCTTCATTGAGCCAGCCAAGATTGGAAGAACTGCTCAGACAATCTACAGAATTATAAGAGATAGTAATGTTTGTTTTTTTAAGCCACTAAGTTTTGGGGTGGTTTATTATGCAGTAAAAGTAAAACTTATGCACTCCCCCCCGTCTTTTGTGCTAATATTATGATTATTATTATTATATATTTTACCTCTACATGTTATAATCACATACAGTGTCATCGTTATCACCATCACTGTCCTCATCATTGTTGTGGTATTAAACTGTCAATACTCTTCATATTTACCCATGTATTTGCCTTTTTTTAAATAAATTTATTTATTTTTTTCTATTTTTAGCTGCATTGAGTCTTCGTTGCTGCGTGCTGGCTTTCTCTAATTGTGGCAAGCGGGGGCCACCCTTCGTTGTGGTGCGTGGGCTTCTCACTGCGGTGGCTTCTCTTGTTGCGGAGCACAGCCTCTAGGTGCACGGGCTTCAGTAGTTGTGGCTCACGGGCTCTAGAGCGCAGGCTCAGTAGTTGTGGCGCACGGGCTTAGTTGCTCCGTGGCATGTGGGATCTTCCCAGACTAGGGCTCGAATCTGTGTCCCCTGCATTGGCAGGTGGATTCTTAACCACTGTGCGACCAGGGAAGCCCCGTGTATTTGCCTTTTAAAGTGTTCTTCATTATTTCTGTAAGTTCCTGTTTCTGTGCAACATTTCTTTCTCCTAGCCTGAAAATTTTCCATTGTTATTTCTTACAGGAGATTTCTGGTCAATATATTCTCCTGGATTTGGTCTGACAACATGTATGTCAGAGGCAGAATGTCTTTGTGTATCATTATATTCCTGTACCTATATCTCTGAAGATATTTACCTACTGCTACAATATGCTGAAGCAGCTGCAGGTGTGTGTGATCCCAGCGCAAGTGTTGACTCAAGATAATTTTCTTGTATTCCCGAGAGGAAATATCTACATTTTTCTCAGCTACCTATGTTTATCTCTTCTGGGTTAATGTGTATTTATTTACTTTTAACCCATTGATAAGAAATACAAATGGAAAAAAGGAGCAAAGCTAGTGAAAGAGAGAAGTCAAGCTGAAGTGATTCCTGTTGTTTCTGCAGCTCCCAGAAATGATGTCATGAACATGCCCCACTGGAAGTCTCTCCTCATATTAAGTGTGACGGGCAAGTGCAGGGGCCTCAGTCCTTGTAAGAGCATCCTCCAGTCACTCTCCTTGTCACTTCCCACATTGGAGCCCCCTGTTCTTTATCGCACAGCATGCAAGTAAGAGAGCAAGGCTATAATATGAAAGGTATGTCTGGGTAACAAAAAGGGAAATTGCTTGAGATTCATCAGATTAAACACGTACTGAGCTCCTAATCTCTGCCAGGCTCTGGGCATCTTAACACATTGTTACAGGGTGGATTCTAAAAGAAGAAAACTCTGGAATAGACAGTTGTTTTCAGGCAGTATATGTGAGGGTGTTCTCAGGATTAATACCTGCAAGGGAATGACATATAGAAGAAGAGGCAAAATTTCAGCTCCAATGCATTGCAGCAAAGACTCCAGCAAATCCCACAGGGAGCTCAGGAGATACGAATACCTTTCAGAGTTGTCATAATTTGGATACAGGAAGGAAGACCTTTATGCACCTGCACTAAGATGAGGTAGCCCTCTTCAGGCAAAAGTGATCCCTGGAGAGAGACTTGGCTTCTGTAAGAATGATTACCTTTCCTAAAGAGGAGCAGCAGACAACATATGGGAGACTCAACACAGAATTCACCACAAGCGTGCAATGTCATTCCCTGTGAGGCAGGTATCATATCATTTTATAGATGCATGAACTTTGGAAACTGATCATGCATACTCTCTTCCTTTTGTCTAGAGCAACCACTTTCTCTGGGCAGGGAGACAAGATTCAGGTGTAAGCGGTGCCTTCCAGTCATCAGTAATGGAAATATACATTATCCAGCTATAGGTACGTGGTACAAAGAGAATAAATCTTGGAGTAGACCTAAGTGAAGCTGACATTTTCCTGAATTGGTTCAAATAGAGTCTGTTTTATGGTCCATCAGTGTCCTCTAATGGATAGACATTTCCTGCACTCCAGGTCCTACTGGAGATTCCACTCAGGAGGTCCTACACTTGGCCTTATATGCCTCTGTTTTTCTCTATTCCCCTTTGAGTTTGGACAGCAACTTGCTTTTCAAAAGTAGCATTTGCTTCTAAAACAACACCCCGATCTCCTATCTCTGTTAATTTGGAAAAGCACAAAGAAAATAATTACCTATAATCTTATCACCTAGAGAAAACCATATTTGATATTGGTAAATATCTCTCGAGTGTGATTGTGTGTGTGACAATGTTTATTTATCTAATAAGAAACACACTGTATATTTTGTTTGGGACCTTTACCTTTTTTGAATCAATTTATCATACTATTCCTCTAAAACAGTTTTAATATTTATATAGTATTCTCTCGTCTGACTACCACATATTTAATTTAATCAAATCCCTGTTTTTTATATTTTAATTATTTCAATTTTTTAGAATTACAAATAACAAGATATAATTCTTTTATATAAATCTTAGTGGCTAGTTCATTATTTCTAAGTGTAAATTCATAAAAGTAGAGTTGATTCTTCTTTTTAACTCATTTGTAGGATCTCAGACCTAGGTCACTCCCTTTACTCACATCTAACTTAATCTGTCATTTTATCAAGCACAGGAGCATCTCTAAAAATTTGGGAAGGTTTGTGCAGATAATTGAACTCCCTTACTTTTATACCAGAGTAAAATGAATATTCAGGACAGTATTGGGTGGAGGAATGAGGACATCTTGTGTCCTAATGGAGTCAATAGAAGGACCAGATTCACCCCTTTGCCTTGTAAGCAATGTCTCAGAGATCTGATGGGCTCTTCACATACAGTAGAAAAGCAAGGATGCAGTTCAGGGAGTCTGCCTCCAAAGCTGGTAATATGGTCTCATCTGAAAGTAGGACATGAAATCTTGCCTATGCACTCTCTTGTCTATCTAGATAATTCTAGATCTCATATCTCTTCCTAACCCCTCTATATCTCTTCTTTGACTCCATCTGCCTTGGCTGGCTTTCGGAGGTTTAATATCGTGAATGAAGTAATGTTTCCTCAATAGTACCTTCTTTACTCAAGCTGAAGTCTTTCTTCTGTTGCCTTCAGCCTGAGTGGAAAAAGATGGTGGCCTAGCAGGAATCCATCAGGCAAGAGCATTGCAGAAAGGCCTGTGACAGTCATGGTGCCAAAAGCAATGAAGCCTTTTGAATTTGAGACCCAAGAAGGAAAACAATAGATGTTTCACACTGCAGTGGTGATGGAGAGTGCGTTCTTTTATGTAAAAGTTTTCAATAAATAGCTGAAGGATAAATTCACTCCAAAAAAAATTATGATATCAAAATATTATTGGCACAGTTGTTTCCTGGAAGCAAATAGTGCCTCCCTTGTGTGTGATGTCGAATCTGACCAATAGATCAGTGTGTCCCACAGCACATTATCAGAAAACCTGGTGAAACCCCAAAGATCGTAAGCTTCAAACTCAGCCACATAAAACAATTGTGAATAGGCTGTTTGTAGTCCAGAAGGTAATTATATATAATTTTATGTTGATTAATAGGAATCGTTTATTCTCCTCTATAAGCTTGGAGAGACTTTAGAAATTATTCATTTCAAAATATTTTTATAGAGTGGACTTTCAAGATGGCGGAGGAGTAAGACATGGAGATCACCTTCCTCCCCACAAATACATCAAAAATACATGTACATGTGGAACAACTCCTACAGAACACCTACTGAATGCTAGCAGAAGACCTCAGACTTCCCAAAAGACAAGAAAATCCCCATATATCTGGGTAGGGCAAAAGAAAAAAGAAAAATCAGAGACAAAAGAATAGGGATGGGACCTGCACCTCTGAGAGGGAGATGTGAAGGAGGAAAAGTTTCCACACGCTAGGAAGCCCCTTCACTGGTGGATACAGGGTGTGGGTTCCGGGGGGGGAAGCTTCAGAGCCACTGAGGAGAATGCAGCAACAGGGGTGCAGAGGGCAAAGTGGAGAGATTCCCACACAGAGCATCGGTGTCGACCAGCACTCACCAGCCTGAGAGGTTTGCCTGCTCACCCACCAGGGAGGGTGGGGGCTGGTAGCTGAGGCTCGGGCTTCGGAGGAGGTCAGACCCCAGGGAGAGGACTGGGGTGGCTGTGTGAACACAGCCTGAAGGGGGCTACTGTTCCACAGCTAGCCGGGAGGGAGTCCGGGGAAAAGTCTGGAGCTGCCTAAGAGGCAAGAGACCATTGTTTTGGGGTATGTGAGGTGAGAGGATTCCTTCCCTCTCTTTCCATAGAAGGCAGAGCACCACCTAAACAAGCTCCAGAGATGGGCATGAGCTGCAACTATCAGCGCAGACAGCAGAGATGGGCATGAAACGCTAATGCTGCTGTTGCAGCCACCAAGAATCCTGTGTGCAAGCACAGGTCACTATCCACACACCGCCCCCCCCCCCCCCACCAGGAGCCTGTGCAGCCTGCCACTGCCTGGGTCCCATAATCCAGGGACAACTTCCTGGGGAGAACACACAGTGTGCCTCAGGCTGTTAAACAAAGAAGAGAAAGGGAAATCTCTCTGTGCAGCCTCAGGAGCAGTGGCTTAAATCCCCACAATCAACTTGAGGTACCCTTAATCTGTGGAATACCTGAATAGACAATGAATCAACCCAAAATTGAGGTGGTGGATTTTGGGAGCAACTGTAGACTTGGGGTTTGCTGTCTGCAACTGACTTGTTTCTGATTTTTATGTTTATCTTAGTATAGTTTTTAGCGCTTGTTATCATTGGTGGATTTGTTTATTGGTTTGGTTGCTCTCTTCTTTTTTTTAAATTACATTTATATTTTTTATTTTAATAATTTTCTTTTACTACGTTTTATTTTATTTTTTTATTTTACTTTTCTTAAATTATCATTTTTTTCTTTCTTTTTTTCTCCCTTTTCTTCTGAGCCATGTGGCTGACAGGGTCTTGCTGCTCTGGCCTGGTGTCAGGCCTGAGCCTCTGAGGTGGGAGAGCCGAGTTCAGGACATTGGACCACCAGAGACCTCTTGGCCACATGTAATATCAATTGGCAAGAGCTCTCCCAGGGATCACCGTCTCAACTCTAAGACCCAGCTCCACCCAATGGCCAGCAAGATCCAATGCTGGACACCTCATGCCAAACAACTAACAAGACAAGAACACAAACCCACCCATTAGCAGAGAGGCTGCCTAAAATCATAATAAGGTCACAGACACCCCAAAACACACCACTGGATGTGGTCCTGCCCACCAGAAAGACAAGATCCAGCCTCATCTACCAGAACACAGGCACCAGTTCCCTCCACCAGGAAGCCTACACAAGTCACTGAACCAAACTTACAGACTGGGGGCAGACACAAAAAACAATGGGAACTATGAACGTGCAGCCTGTGAAAAGGAGACCCCAAACACAGTAAGTTAAGCAAAATGAGAAGACAGAGAAATATGCAGCAGATGAAAGAGTAAGGTAAAAACCCACCAGACCAAACAAATGAAGAGGAAATAGGCAGTCTACCTGAAAAAGAATTCAGAGTAATGATAGTAAAGATGATCCAAAATCTTGGAAATAGAATGGAGAAACTACAAGAAACATTTAACAAGAACCTAGAAGAACTAAAGAGCAAACAAACAATGATGAACAACACAATAAATGAAATTAAAAATTCTTGGGGGCGCCTTCAAGATGGCGGAGAAGTAAGACACGGAGATCACCTTCCTCTCCACAAATACACCACAACTGCATCTACATGTGGAACAACTCCTCCAGAACACCCACTGAACGCTGGCAGAAGACTTCAGACTTCCCAAAAGGCAAGAAACTCCCCTTGCACCTGGGTAGGGCAAAGGAAAAAAGGAAAAACAGAGAAAAAAGAATAGGGACAGGACCTGCACCTCTGGGAAGAAGCTGTGAAGGAGGAAAAGTTTCCACACACCAGGAAGCCCCTTCACTGGTGGAGTTGGGGGGTGTAAAGGGGGGAAGCTCTGGAGCCATGGAGGAGAGCACAGCAACAGGGGTGCAGAGGGCAAGGTGGGAGAGATTCCCGCACAGAAGATCAGTGCCAACAAGCACTCACCAGCCTGAGAGGTCTGTGATCTTTGATGTTACTACTGAAATTGTTTTGGAGTGCCATGAACCACACACCCATATAAGATGGTGAATTTCTTTGATAAATTTTATGTGTGTTCTGACTGCTCCATTGATGGGCCATTCCCCCATCTCTCTCCCTCTTGTTGGGCCTCCCTATTCCCTGAGACAAAACAATATTGAAATTAGGCCAATTAATAACCCTACAGAGGCCTCTTAAGTGTTCAAGTGAAAGGAAGAGTCACATATCCCTCATGTTAAATCAAAAACTAGACATGATTAAGCTTAGTGAGGAAGGCAAAAAAAGAGGCCAAAAGCTAGGCCTCTTGCACCAAATAGACAAGTTGTGAATGCACAAGAAAAGTTTTTAAAGGAAATTAAAAATGTTATCCCAGTGAACACATGAATGATAAGAAAGCAAAATAGCCTTATTGTTGATATGGAAAAAGTTTTCGTGGTCTGGATAGAAGGTCAAACCAGCCACAACATTCCCAGGGTAAGGCCCTGACACTCTTCAATTCTATGAAGGCTAAGAGATAGATGATGGTCAGCTGTTTTTAGCAAAATGTATTTTTTGATTAAGGTATATGCATTAATGCTCTTGCACACTTAATAGGCTACAGTATAGTGTAAACATAGCTTTTTTTAAAATTTTTATTTATTTATTTATGGCTGTGTTGGGTCTTTGTTTCTGTGCGAGGGCTTTCTCTAGTTGTGGCAAGCGGGGGCCACTCCTCATCGCGGTGCGCGGGCCTCTCGCTGTCACGGCCTCTCGTGTTGCGGAGCACAGGCTCCAGACGCGCAGGCTCAGTAACTGTGGCTCACGGGCCTAGTTGCTCCGCGGCATGTGGGATCTTCCCAGACCAGCGCTCGAACCCGTGTCCCCTGCATTGGCAGGCAGATTCTCAACCACTGCGCCACCAGGGAAGCCCTAAACATAGCTTTTATATGCACTGGGAAAGCAAAAAAGTTGTGTGTCATTTTATTGCAATATTCACTTTATCACAGTGGTCTGGAACTGAACCCATAATATCTCCAAGGTATGCCTGCACTGGAATGCAAACAGATCAAATACAAAGGCTGACATATCCAGGCACTCAGAAATGCACATGCTCTTCGATCTTGCCAGTGCTCAGGCTCTCAATGAGATATCCCAATCCTTCCTTCACAGCATGGCACCAGGAATAACTTTTGCCCCTTCCTTCCACCTTTTCTCTCAGTAAGAACTTTCCCTTCAACTCTTGGCATTGAGTACACCTGCTCCTTCCTCTCTCTTGTTCTCCAACAACTCCTGCCTGTCCACATGCACTCACGCTGGGTGTGAGTGCATATCTCATTTCAGGGTCCCAACCAAGAATTGGGGGTGGTGACTCAAAAGACAGGAATTCACTAAAGAAGATAGGTGAGAGTGGAAGAAGAGCCCCTCAGACGGGAAGAGAAAAAAGGATGCAGCCCATAGCAAGGTGACACAGTGTGAGTGAAGGGAGAAATGTATAATCAGGATCATCTCATTGTTTATCTTCACCTCTTTCTTCTTCAAGGTCATCAAGGCCAGGAAAAGCAAGGAACAACCATTCAATCCTGAATCATATATGGAAACCTGATTAGAGCTGTTCTTCTAAAAACCTGGATGTCATTAATATTGATGTTTATGGAACTAAGATCTAAGTACAGAAAAAAATATATATATTTTTTAAGTATATATATATAAATATATATATATATATATATGTTTGAAATACAGCAATATATATACTAGCTATTAATTCTTAGGAATGGGGTGTTAGGGGTGCTTTTCACCTTCTTTTTTATACTTTTCTATACTATCTCCATGCCATATTTTGCATCTATAACTTTTATAATTTGGAAAACATAATAAGCATCATGTTTTTTCCTATAGGCATGCCTCCCTAGGAGTCTAATTCATTGGTTTGTTGCTTAAAAGCAAATAGCCTGTGGCCTGCAAATCAGATAGGGACACCTAAGCCCCAAGCAATATTTGAATTTATACTTTGGGTGTGATCTTTACAGGATATAACTCTGGTCAAGAATGAACAGGTTGATGCTCCACCAGAATTGGTGCTCTATAGGGCTAACGCCCAAGCTGAGGCCTTCCAAAGCAGATGGCCATGCTCACACTCACTGCAAGTTTATCTCATGATGTAACAGGACAGAGTCCATAGCCTATATCCAGGTTTCCTTCTATTTTGACTGAGTCAAAATTAGCCAGACACTGACTGGAACTGAGCTACTGTCTATCTTCATGGTGAAGGAAGAGCATTTGCTAGGTGAACTTACGTAAACAAAAAGGCAGCGGAATGTTTAGTTTCCTTGAGATTCCAAGTTTTACATAATGTACACTGTTGATATCAAATGAGTCTTTTTTTTTTAAACATCTTTATTGAAGTATAATTGCTTTACAATGGTGTGTTAGTTTCAGCTTTATAACAGAGTGAATCAGTTATACATATACATATGTTCCCATATCTCTTCCCTCTTGCATCTCCCTCCCTCCCACACTCCCCATCCCACCCCTCTAGGTCGTCACAAAGCACCGAGCTGATCTCCCTGTGCTATGCGGCTGCTTCCCACTAGGTATCTATTTTACATTTGGTAGTGTATATATGTCCATGACACTCTCTCACCCTGTCACATCTCACCCCTCCCACTCCCCATATCCTCAACTCCATTCTCTAGTAGGTGTGTGTCTTTATTCCCATCTTGCCACTAGGTTCTTCATGGCCTTTTTTTTGTTTTTTGTTTTTTGTTTTCCTTAGATTCCATATATATGTGTTAGCATACTGTATTTGTTTTTCTCTTTCTGACTTACTTCACTCTGTATGACAGACTCTAACTCCATCCACCTCATTACAAATACCTCCATTTCATTTCTTTTTATGGCTGAGTAATATTCCATTGTATATATGTGCCACATCTTCTTTATCCATTCATCTGTCAATGGACACTTAGGTTGCTTCCATGTCCTGGCTAGTGTAAATAGAGCTGCAATGAACATTTTGGTACATGACTCTTTTTGAACTATGGTTTTCTCAGGGTATATGCCCAGTAGTGGGATTGCTGGGTCGTATGGTAGTTCTATTTGTAGTTTTTTAAGGAACCTCCATACTGTTCTCCATAGTAGCTGTACCAATTTACATTCCCACTAACAGTACAAGAGGGCTCCCTTTTCTCCACATCCTCTCCAGCATTTATTGTTTGTAGATTTTTTGTTGATGGCCATTCTGACCAGTGTGAGGTGATACCTCATTGTAGTTTTGATTTGCATTTCTCTAATGATTAATGATGTTGAGCATTCTTTCATGTGTCTGTTGGCCATCTGTATATCTTCTTTGGAGAAATGTCTATTTAGGTCTTCTGCCCATTTTTGGATTGGGTTGTTCGTTTTTTTGTTACTGAGCTGCATGAGCTGCTTGTAAATCTTGAAGATTAATCCTTTGTCAGTTGCTTCATTTGCAAATATTTTCTCCCATTCTGAGGGTTGTCTTTTAGTCTTGTTTATGGTTTCCTTTACTGTGCAAAAGCTTTTAAGTTTCATTAGGTCCCATTTGTTTATTTGTGTTCTTATTTCCATTTCTCTAGGAGCTGGGTCAAAAAGAATCTTGTTGTGATGTATGTCGTAGAGTGTTCTGCCTATGTTTTCCTCTAAGAGTTTGATAGTGTCTGGCCTTACACTTAGGTCTTTAATCCATTTTGAGTTTATTTTTGTGCATGGTGTCAGGGAGTGTTCTAATTTCATACTTTTACATGTATTTGTCCAATTTTCCCAGCACCACTTATTGAAGAGGCTGTCTTTTCTCCACTGTATATGCTTGCCTCCTTTATCAAAGATAAGGTGACCATATGTGTGTGGGTTTATCTCTGGGCTTTCTATCCTGTTCCATTGATCTATATTTCTGTTTTTGTGCCAGTACCAAACTGTCTTGATTACTGTAGCTTTGTAATATAGTCTGAAGTCAGGGAGCCTGATTCCCCCAGCTCCATTTTTCATTCTCAAGATTGCTTTGGCTATTCGGGGTCTTTTGTGCTTACATACAAATTGTGAAAATTTTTGTTCTAGTTCTGTGAAAAATGCCAGAGGTAGTTTGATAGGGATTGCATTGAATCTGTAGATTGCTTTGGGTAGTAGAGTCATTTTCACAATGTTGATTCTTCCAATCCAAGAACATGGTATATCTTTCCATCTATTTGTATCATCTTTAATTTCTTTCATCAGTGTCTTATAATTTTCTGCATACAGGTCTTTTGTCTCCTTAGGTAGGTTTATTCCTAGATATTTTATTCTTTTTGTTGCAATGGTAAACGGGAGTGTTTTCTTAATTTCACTTTCAGATTTTTCGTCATTAGTGTAGAGAAATGCAAGAGATTTCTGTGCATTAATTTTGTATCCTGCTACTTTACCAAATTCATTGATTAGCTCTAGGAGTTTTCTGGTAGCATCTTTAGGATTCTCTATGTATGGTATCATGTCATCTGCAAACAGTGACAGCTTTACTTCTTCTTTTCTGATTTGGATTCCTTTTATTTCTTTGTCTTCTCTGATTGCTGTGGCTAACACTTCCAAAACTATGTTGAATAATAGTGGTGAGAGTGGGCAACCTTGTCTTGTTCCTGATCTTAGTGGAAATGGTTTCAGTTTTTCACCATTGAGGACAATGTTGGCTGTGGGTTTGTCATGTATGGCCTTTATTATGTTGAGGAAAGTTCCCTCTATGCCTACTTTCTGCAGGGCTTTTATCATAAATGGGTGTTGAATTTTGTCGAAAGCTTTCTCTGCATCTATTGAGATGATCATATGGTTTTTCTCCTTCAATTTGTTAATATGGTGTATCACGTTGATTGATTTCCGTATATTGAAGAATCCTTGCATTCCTGGAATAAACCCCACTTGATCATGGTGTATGATCCTTTTAATGTGCTGTTGGATTCTGTTTGCTAGTATTTTGTTGAGGATTTTTGCATCTATGTTCATCAGTGATATTGGCCTGTAGTTTTCTTTCTTTGTGACATCTTTGTCTGGTTTTGGTATCAGGGTGATGGTGGCCTCGTAGAATGAGTCTGGGAGTGTTCCTCCCTCTGCAATATTTTGGAAGAGTTTGAGAAGGATAGGTGTTAGCTCTTCTCTAAATGTTTGATAGAATTCACCTGTGAAGCCATCTGGTCCTGGGCTTCTGTTTGTTGGAAGGTTTTTAATCACAGTGTCAATTTCAGTGCTTGTGATTGGTCTGTTCATATTTTCTATTTCTTCCTGGTTCAGTCTTGGAAGGTTGTGCATTTCTAAGAATCTGTCCATTTCTTCCAGGTTGTCCATTTTATTGGCATAGAGTTGCTTGTAGTAATCTCTCATGATCGTTTGTATTTCTGCAGTGTCAGTGGTTACTTCTCCTTTTTCATTTCTAATTCTATTGATTTGAGTCTTCTCCCTTTTTCTCTTGATGAGTCTGGCTAATGGTTTATCAATTTTGTTTATCTTCTCAAAGAACCAGCTTTTAGTTTCATTGATTTTTGCTCAAGTGAGTCTTATTTAGACCATGGTACCCACTTTTTCTATGGAGTTGTGTTAAAGAAAATAAAATTGTCTTTTATTTAAAAAAAAAGAATGACAGTTTGGACAAGCTGTGCCTTGTTCAAAGAAACCCAAGAGGGAGCCAGACCAGCTGAAATCCAGTCTATGCTTCAATTGCCAACCCTTATCCTAGGGTGGAGTTGCTTTAGTCCAAAACGATATTTTTTCAGAATTGGTCTCCTGGAGGGGCCATAATTGGGTAATTTGTGTACCATATAAGGTAACTTCTGGTGATTTGCATGAAGTCACTAGTATATGTGGGAAGTAATTCTAGCCCTGTCTGACGTGAAATAGCTGGCTCCACTTATTTACTCAGGTACCAACAGGTCAGTAGCTCTCCAGATATATTTCCTGGTCCTCATATATTTGAATCCTATGAGAAAGTTGCTCCAGGCAAAGACTTGCATTAGGCAAACACTGAAGAATAATTTATTTACTTTAGGGTACAATGGCAGAAAATAGATATCTAACACTGATTTTACAGTGTATTTTTTTTATTTTATAGAAATATAGTTAATTTACAACCTTGTAATATTATAATGTATTATTTCTGCTGTACAGAAAAGTGATTCAGTTATACATATAAATATATTCTTTTTCATATTCTTTTCCATTTTATTTTATTACAGGATATTGAATATAATTCCCTTACAGTGTATTTCTTGATTGCATATTTGGTATTTGGTGTTCTGCAATTATTTTGTGTCACTTAATCTTATAATAGTTCTAGAGGCTTGACGGTGTTCTTTTTACCCTCCTGATGAGAAAAATAAGGGACAGAAAGGCAAGATCACGTTATGAATAATTAGAACAATTCCATCATAACAAGAATTTCCTTCATGCCACTTTATTGTTAATTCTTCCTCCAATCCAAGCTCCCAGCAGCCACTAATATAGTTTCTTAACTTAAACTTTTCTCTTTTCCAGAGTTTCCTAAAATGGAAATTTAAATATATATAGCAATTTGAGTCTGGCTTCTGGCACTTAGTATTGTGGTTTAGGATTCATTCACATAGTTGTGTGTATCAGTTTATTCTTTATATTGCTGTGTAGAATTCAATGTGTGGACCCACCAGAGTTTGTTAATTCATTCCCCAAGTGAGGAACAATTGGATTGTTTACAATTCTAGTTAACTGATCAGTTACCTAGAAGATTGATAGTATTTTAGGCTTAATTTAATGGGCTCAGTGAATATATATATATAAATTGAAAGCTCAAAACTAGGGTAAAGACCATGGCCTTCTTATCCAAGGTTAATTTTAACTTTTATCCAAGGTTAATAATTCAAGGCTTGAATTATTCAGGAGGAAAGATTCTCCCTATCAGTTCCTCTGCACTAAAGCCAGGACAGAAGAGTTTAGCCTTAAGCTCCTGGAGGCAGAGTCAGCAGGTTCCCTCGCCAGGGCTCTTGGTGCTACCCTAGACCAGAAGCAGTCACACAGGGCTAGTTCCCAGAGGCTCAGAGTCAAACTATATTATTATTTCTCCCTTCTAATAAGTCACCTCATACTAACTCTGTCTTCTATTTTCTTCTTTTAAGCACAGTTCTTTCACCCCACCCTACTTATTGGACTCCCAAGTCAATCTAGTTTATCACTCAACTGTAGTAATTTTTTATTTATAACAAGAGGCACTTAGAATAAAGATCATGAATATAAATATAAAAATAACCTAGAAGGCAAACATTATGTGCATATGAAGTAATCCATTTTTCAGAAGCTACAAGGATAAAGGGAACTTGAAACAGGATTGCGACAGCATCTTGAAAATAAAAACACTTTTAATGTATTTCAGTTTTAGAACATCCACTCTACAGCTCTTGAGGTTGGGGAGGTTAATTTATTTTAGTTTTTTCTATATAAAAATATTCTTTAACATCTTTATTGGAGTATAATTGCTTTACAATGTTGTGTTAGTTTCTGCATCATAACAAACTGAATCAGCTGTATGTATACATATAACCCCTTATCACCTCTCTCTTGCACTTCCCTCCCACCCTCCCTATCCCACTGCTCTAGGTGGTCACAAAGCACCGAGCTGATCTCCCTGTGCGATGCAGCTGCTTGCCACTAGCTATTTCGTAGTGTAGATATGTCAGTGCTACTCTCTCACTTCCTCCCAGCTTACCCTTCCCCCTCCCATTGTCCTCAAGTCCATTCTCTACATCGGTGTCTTTATTCCTGTCCTGCCCCTAGGTTGATCAGAACTATATATTATTCTTAACATCTTTATTGGAGTATAATTGCTTTACAATGGTGTGTTAGTTTTTTTTTTTTTTTTTTAAGATTCCATATATATGTGCTAGCATATGGTATTTGTTTTTCTTTTTTTGACTTACTTCACTCTGTATGACAGACTCTAGGTCCATCCACCTCACTACAAATAACTCAATTTTGTTTCTTTTTATGGCTGAGTAATATTCCATTGTATATATGTGCCACATCTTTTTTATCCATTCATCTGTCGATGGACACTTAGGTTGCTTCCAGATTCTAGCTATTGTAAATAGTGCTGCAGTGAACATTGTGGTACATGTCTCTTTTTGAATTATGGTTTTCTCACGGTATATGTACAGTAGTGGGATTGCTGGGTCGTATGGTAGTTCTATTTGTAGTTTTTTAAGGAACCTCCATACTGTTCTCCATAGTAGCTGTACCAATTTACACTCCCACCAACATTACAAGAGGGCTCCCTTTTCTCCACATCCTCTCCAGCATTTATTGTTTGTAGATTTTTTGTTGATGGCCATTCTGACCAGTGTGAGGTGATACCTCATTGTAGTTTTGATTTACAATTCTCTAATGATTAGTGATGTTGACCATCCTTTCATGGGTTTGTTGGAAATCTGTATATCTTCTTTGGCGATATGTCTATTTAGATCATCTGCCCATTTCTGGATTGGGTTGTTTGTTTTTTTGATATTGAGCTGCATGAGCTGCTTGTATTATTTGTAGATAAATCCTTTGTCAGTTGCTTCATTTGCAAATATTTTCTCCCATTCTGAGGGTTGTCTTTATGTCTTGTTTATGGTTTCCTTTGCTGTGCAAAGACTTTTAAGTTTAAAAAGGTCTCATTTGTTTATTTTTGTTTTTATTTCCTTTTCTCTAGGAGCTGGGTCAAAAAGGATCTTGCTGTGATTTATGTCAAAGGGTGTTCTTCCTATGTTTTCCTCTAAGAATTTTATACTGTCTGGGCTTATATTTAGGTCTTTAATCCATTTTGAGTTTATTTTTATGTATGGTGTTGGGAAATGTTCTAATTTCATTCTTTTACATGTAGCTGTCCAGTTTTCCAGCACCATTTATTGAAGAGGCTGTCTTTTTTCCATTTCATATTCTTGCCTTCTTTATCAAAGATAAGTTGTCCATATGTGCGTTGGTTTATCTCTGGGCTTTCTAACCTGTTCCCTTGATCTATATTTCTCTTTCTGTGCAAGTACCATACTGTCTTGATTACTGTAGCTTTGTAGTATAGTCTGAAGTCAGGGAGCCTGATTCCCCCAGCTCCATTTTTCTTTCTCAAGATTGCTTTGGCTGTTCGGGGTCTTTTGTGTTTCCAAACAAATTGTGAAATTTTGTTCTAGTTCTGTGAAAAATGCCATTGGTGGTTTGATATGGATTGCATTGAATCTGTAGATTGCTTTGGGTAGTAGAGTCATTTTCACAATGTTGATTCTTCCCATCCAAGAACATGGTATATCTCTCTATCTGTTTATATCATCTTTAATTTCTTTCATCAGTGTCTTATAGTTTTCTGCAGACAGGTCTTTTTTCTCCCTAGGTAGGTTTATCCCTAGGTATTTTATTCTTTTTGTTGCAATGATAAATGGGAGTGTTTTCTTAATTTCTCTTTCAGATTTTTCATCATTAGTGTATAGGAATGCAAGAGATTTCTGTGCATTATGATGACAGTCTGCCAGACTCTGCTCCCAACCTTCTTTTTTCAGAAACTGCCCATCTCCCCTAGCCCCACCGTCCACATTTTAACAACGGGAGTTGCCCTGTGTGAACCACGTGATCTTAGGCCGTGGCAACAGCTGATGGGTTCAGGGGTGGCCTCTGGACCCCAACTAGACAAGTCAGATTTCTTCCCAAGAAACGTGTGACTGGAACTAAGGTAGATGAGGTTCATCTTTCTCTGGGTTGCTGGCATGGAACATGCAGACTCGGCACTGCTGGCAGAACTATTCTCAGCCTGTGGAAATGGAGGGAAATGGCCTGCAGTGAGGAAGGAGCAGGAAGGAGAGGTGTGGGGATGGAGAAGTAGAGTCCTTAATGGTGCACGATCCCAGACCCAGCTGTGTCCTGTCCCCAGGCCCCAGGGACACTTCAGGAGCCCTCCCCTTCTTACCTCAGGACACTTCTGGCTAGATCTCTTGTTTCAAGCAAACCAAGAGCCTGAGCAGCAGGAAATACACTGTATGAATGCGTGCCAAGCCCTGCAGGAGGAGACCTCACAGACTTGTCTCTGTATCTTGTCTGCTCCGCATCCCTCTCTCCTTCCAGAACAGCGCTCCACTCTGCTGGAAAACTGTTCCTTCCCTACCTTTCCAGCCATGTGGTTCTGGTGGAGGTTGTTCCCCCAACCCTGGCTACCCTTCACTAATATAATCCATAGCCTCCTCAACAGCCCAGTGAAGTGTCAAATGGTGGTTCTCAAAGTGTGGTTTGAGGGCCCCTTGGCAGTCTCCCTGGCACTTTCAGAGGGTCCTCCCCTTTTCACCCTTGTCATCTGTGTGTAGCTGGATTTTCATCTCATACTTCAACCAGCACAACACGTGGCAAGAGACTGAATACAGAAGCAGATACGAGGATTCAGCTGTCTTCTATCAAGCCAGACGTTGGAAGACATTTGCAAAAATGTAAAACAATGCCACTAAAGATTTTTGTCTTAGAAAATAGTTATTTTTCATGCAAATATTAAAAAAATAACAAATAAAAAATAAAAATATATAAAGAAATCATACAACTCAACAACAAAAAACAGCTCAATTAAAAAACTGAGAGGAGGAGCTGAATAGACATTTTTCCAAAGAAGACATACAGATGGCCAAAGTACACATGGAAAGATGCTCAACATCACTAATCATGAGGGAGATGCAATTAAAACCACAATGAGATATCTCCACACACCTGTCAGAATGGCTATTATCAAAAAGGCAAGAAATAACAAGTGTTGGCAAGGATGTGGAGAAAAGGGAACACTCGTACACTGTTGGTGGGAATGTAAATTGGTGCAGCCACTGTGGAAAACAGTATGGAGAGTCCTCAAAAAATTAAGAATAGAAATATCATATGATCCAGCTATTCCATTTCAGAGTATTTATCCAAAGAACACATAAGCACTATTTTCAAAAGATACATGCATCTGCATTTTCTTCACAGCATTATTTACAATAGCCAAGATGTGAACACAACCTAAGTGCCCATAAAGGGATGAATGGATAACAAGAGATGTGGTATATATACATATGTATACACACACACACACACACACACACACACACACACACACATACACAATGGAATTCTACCCAGTTATAAAAAAGATGAAGTCTTGCCATTTGCAATAACATGGATGGACCTTGAGGGTATTACGCTAAGTGAAATAAGTCAGACAGAGAAAGACAAATACTGTATTATCTCAGTCATATGTGGAATATAAAAAACAAACAAACAATAAACCAAAATAAATGAACAAACCAAACCAAACAAAAACAAACACATAGATATAGAGAATAGAATAGTGGTTACCAGAGAGGAATGGTGTGGAAGGGTGAAATGGTTAAAAGGGATCAATTATACCAACAGTATGGTGATGGATGGAAACTAAATTTTTGGTGGTAAGCAGGCTGTAGCATGTAAAGGAGTAGAAACATAATGTTGTACACATAAAACTTGTTATAAGCCAGTTAACACAATTTTTTTAAAATACAATGAAAAAACACATGGCTTCTCTAACATGTTTTCTATGAAGGCTAAAGGGAAACATGTAAGTGATGATGTACGCACATAGTGCTATACAGTTATAAACTGTTATGTGGTGTCTAAGGAACTTTAGATAAGGGACTGATTGTGTCTGTCTTGCATTGTATTTTCCTCAGCTATTTGAAGTGAGGAGGTGTAGCTCTTAGAGTTGGCCTCAAGGTGGCAGTAACTATACATAATTGCACAAAGTTACCACCAGCCCTGTGCACAAGTCAATTAAGTTCCTCTATAGCTCTACTCTTGTGACTTACAGTGTGGGTGAAATGACACATATTAATTACAGTAGTTGCAGTTTGTAGAAAAGAAAAATAAATAAGATCCTATACAAGTAAACACCGAGAAGACTTCTATCCAAACAGGAGATCTAAAAGAGGATTTCCTGAGGAGGAGACATTAAATTGGAACTCAAGCAATGAAAAGTTTTGACGAAGTTTGGTTTGTGAAAATCCTGAAGCAGAAGGAAACACAGTGTATTGAAGAAACTTTGAGTAGTAAGCAAAGGGAAGAAGTGTGAAAGAGACTCAATTAGCAGACAATGAACCCATTGCTGTCGTCACCTGTGTTCTTATGGATGATTCATATTTCTCTCCCTACTCCTTCCCAGGAAAACAAAAGACAGAAAATTTCTTGAGGCAAGAAATAGTGTCAAATTCACCAAGTATCCCCTGTAGAAGCAAAAGACTAAAGTGTAGTTAATTTTCAATATGCCTTTGATTAAATCATAATTGGAGTTATTTTTTGTAGAAGAGGAAATGAGACACAATTCTGAGGTTCAAGCACAATAATATGGATTAAAGAAAATGGAGCAAAAGAAAAACAAGACAAAAAAATTTTACTAAGAAAAAATGCCCTTGTGAACATGTGATTACTAATTAGGTGCTCAGATCTTCACTACAGAAATCCCCACAGGTTAACCTCGCTAGACTTCTTCCACAATAGTCTTTTTTTGTTTGTTTGGTTTTTTGGTGCCGAAACCAAACTCAAGACTACTGTGGGGGTTGTGGAATGAACCTCCACAGTAGTCTTGATCTTGAAATATTTTAGAAATGCAGAAATCACTGTCTTGTAAGAGGAGAAAGATAAATTAGTAAAAATCTCTGGAGACTAAAATGCAGAATGCTGTAATCTTGAAAAAGACTGAGAAAATAATGTATTTGGAAGGATTACAGTGAAAAATGGTGCTAGTTTAAATCATTTAAAAAGCTGACTAGTGCTGGCTATGTCATGCTGTGCCATGAGATAATTTCCTCCCTCAATTTCTTTCCTCTCAGGGAGAGAGGTTTTGAAGTTATAAGGTGATTTTGAAATTCTGCCCAAAAATGCTTGTAGCTTTTGTGCAGTCAGGAAACTGCACAATTTCCTCCTGTGAATATTTTATTCAAAATGAAGAATGGTAGCAGGCATATTTTCATTTAGTCTTTCATAACAAATTCATAGCTGAAAGAAGTTCCCACATTAAAACTTTCTTATCCGGTGAACTTAAATGTGGTTCAGTAAAAACCAAAGTTCCTTAAATTGGGCTCAGATAAAAAGGTGAGTCATCCAGCTACTTCTCCCTCCTTCACTGTTCTCAGAGTGGCAGTGGCAGGAGGAGATCCTGTAAGACCACAAGAAAAAAAGCATCCATGTTGCTGCAAAAGGCAAAAATTCATCTTTTTTATGGCTGGGTAGTGTTCCATTTTATATATGTACCACATCTTCTTTATCCATTCATCTGTTGATGGACATTTAGGTTGTTTCCATGTCTTGGCTATTGTAAATAATACTGCTATGAGCGTTGGAGTTCATGTATCTTTTTGAATTAGTGTTTTTGTTTTTGTTTTTGGATATGTACCCAGGATTGGAATTTCTGGATCATATGATAGTTCTATTTTTGGTTTTTTTCGAGAAACCTCCATACCGTTTCCACAGTGGCTGTATCAATTTACATTTCCACCAACAGTGTATAAGGGTTCCCTTTTCTCCACATCCTCTCCAACATTTGTTATTTGTGTTCTTTTTGATGATAGCCATTCTGACATGTGTGAGGTGATATCTTGTGGTTTTGCATTTCCCTGATCATTAGTGATGTTGAGCATCTTCTCATGTGCTTGTTGGCCATCTGCATTTCCTCGTTAGAAAAATGTCTATTCAGTTCTTCTGCCCATTTAAAATTTTTTAAATTGGGTTGTTTGGGTTTTTTTGATGTTGAGTTGTATGAGCTGTTTATATACATTGGATACTAATCCCTTATTTGTCATATCACTTGCAAATATTTCCTCCCATTCAGTAGGCTGTCCATTTGTTTTTTTGATGGTTTCCTTTGCTGTGCAAAAGCCTTTAAGTTTAATTAGGTTTCATCTGTTTATTTTTGCTTTTATTTCCTTTATTTTAGGAGACAGAACCACAAAAATATTCCTGTGATTTAAGCCAAAGAGTGTTCTGCCTATGTTTTCTTCTAGGAGTTTTATAGTATCCAGTCTTACATTTAGGTCTTTAATTCATTTTGAATTTTTTTGTATACTGTGTTAAAGAATATTCTAATTTCATTCTTTTACATGTAGATGTCCAGTTTTCCCAGAACCACTTATTGAAGAGACTGTCTTTTCTCCATTGTATATTCTTTCCTCCTTTGTTATAGATTAATTGACTAAATTTGTGTGGGCTTATTTCTGGGGTCTCTATCCTGTTCCATTGATCTATGTGTCTGTTTTTGTGCAAGTACCATACTGTTTTGATTACTCTACCTTTATAATATAGGATGAACAGACTAATTTACAGTAATGAAATTGAATCAGTAATTTTAAAACTCCTAACAAACAAAAGTCCAGGGCCAGAAGGCTTCACAGGCAAATTCTAACAAACATTTAGAGAAGAGTTAACACCTATCTTTATGAAGCTAATCCAAAAAATTGCAGATGAAAGAACATTTCCAAACTCATTCTATGAGGCCAGCATCACCCTGGTTACCAAAACCAGACAAAGATATCATAAAAAAAGAAAATTACAGGCCAATATCACTGATGAACATAGATGAAAAAATTCTCAACAAAATAATAGCAAACCAAATTCAACAATACATTAAAAGGATCATATACCATGATCAAGTGGGATTTATCCCAAGGATGCAAGGATTTTTCAATATCCACAAATCAATGTGATACACCACATTAACACACTGAAGAATAAAAACCATATTATCATCTCAATAGATGCAGAAAAAGCTTTTGATAAAATTCAACATCCATATATAATAAAAACTCTCCAGAAGGTGGGCATAGAGGGAATATAACTTAACATAATAAAGGCCATATATGACAAACTGACAGCTAACATCATACTCAATGGTGAAAAGCTGAAAGCATTTTCTCTAAGATCAGGAACAAGAAAAGGATGCCCACTTTCACCACTTTTATTCAACATAGTTTTGGAAGTCCTAGCCACAGCAATCAGAGAAGAAAAAGAAATAAAGGGAATCCAAACTGGAAAAAAAAAAAGAAGTAAAACTGTCACTGTTTGCAGATGACATGGTACTGTATATAGAAAATCCTAAGGACACTACCAGAAAACTACTAGAGCTCATCAGTGAATTTGGTAAAGCTGCAGGATATGAAATTAATATACACAGATATGTTGCATTTCTCTACACTAAGAACAAAATATCAGAAAGAGAAATTAAGGAAACAATCTCATTTACCATTGCGTCAAAAAGAGTAAAATAACTAAGAATAAACCTACCTAGGGAGGCAAAAGACCTGTACTCTGATAACTATAAGACACTGATGAAAGAAATTGAAGGTGACACAAAGAGATGGAAAGATATACTGTATTCTTGGATTGGAAGAATCAATATTGTTAAAATGACCATACTACCCAAGGTAATCTACAGATTCTATGCAATCCCTATCAAAATACCAGCGACATTTTTCACAGAACTAGAACAAAAAGTTTTAAAATTTGTATGCAAACAAAAAAGACCCTGAATAGCTGAAACAATCTTGAGAAGGAAGAACAGGGCTGAAGGAATCACTCTCCCTGACTTCAATAAAAGTAAGTTTAAAAAAAGACAAGAGATAAGTGCTGGGAGTATTTGGAGAAAAGGGTACTGTTAGTAGGAATTTAAATTACTTCAGCCACTTTGGAAAACAGTACGGATGTTTCTCAAAAAATTAAAAATAAAAGTACAGTATGATCCAGCAATCCTACTTCTGGGTATATATCTGAAGGAAGTGAAATCACTGTCTCAAAGATATATCTGCACTCCTATGTTCATTACATTATTATTCCCTGTAGTCGAAAGGGTTGAAGCAATACAATTGCCCATCCATATATGTGTATGTACACACACACACACACACACACACACACACACAATGAAATATTATTCAGTCATGAAATGAGAAAGAAGAAAATCCTGCCATTTGTGACAAGGTGGATGGACTTTAACGGGATTATGCTTAGTGAAATAAGTCAGACAGAGAAAGACAAACACTGTATGATCTCACTTAAAGGTGGAATCTAAAATAAACAAACTCACAGGATAGACTGGTAGCTGTCATGGACAAGGGCTTGGGAAAAATGGGAAAATGTTAGTCAAAGGGTATGACATTCCAGGTATAAGAAGAATAAATTCTGGAGATCTAATGTACTGCATGGTGACTATAGTTAACAATACTATATTATATACTTGAAAGTTTTTAAGAGAGTGTCTCTTAAATATCATCATCAAAAAAAGGTAATTATGTGATGTGATGAAAGTGTTAACTAATCTTATTATGGTGATCATTTCTCAAGATACAATGGTATCAGATAATCCCATTGTACATAACTCATATATAACACAATGCTATTATGTCAATTATATCTCAACAAAGCTGGAAAAAACCAACAACTCAGATACTATCTTTTTCCTGAAGTAGGTTGAGGCTTGGTTTTAGGCTTTGTTAAGAAGGTTCTAGAGTAGTTGCTAGTCTACTGTATAAAGTTCACTCCTAATTAACAACTTCTCAATTTTGTTAGTTTGATGCCCAGGTGCTAAATATGTGTTTCTATTTTGGCAGCATTCAACGTTGCCTGCACTCTTTGCTCTCTTGTTCTTCTGTTCTGTTCTCAAACTCCTAGGGGCTGTTCCGTGGTGGACCTCATTTTATCTCACCCTCTTTATGTGCAACCCAGGACTCAGTCAATGAGCCCTCTGTATAGCTCCCTTCTCTCCAGATTCCAGCTAGTTAGGTACCATGAAAACTAATATTTACCCCTTCACCTGGTGTGACTGTCATGCTCTACTTTGACACCTGCTCACTGGCCTGCAATCAGGAAATCTTCCAAGGTAGAGATCTTGGGCAATTATAAAGCTTATGTTCTGAGTTTTCCTTCTCTCAGGGATTTTATTCTTGTGCCACCGGTTGTTTGAAGACTGAAAACTCTCTCCTCATGTTATTTTATTGAGTAATATTGCTGCTTATGGTGGTAAGCTACTCTGCAATCACCAGAAACAGAAGTCGATAGCTATATTTTAAATATTGATGTTAGATATTTAATTTTTTAGGTGATATTTACTGTCACTTAGAATAGATTTAATTCACTATTCATTACTTTTTGCTCATTGCATGTCCCTATGTGGGGTCTGGAATCCACATATTTAAGATGTGAGAATAATTAGATATAGTTGGAAAACTAATAATGAGTGTACCTACAAATCAGAGAAATGGGACTAGATATTCCACACCAGCTAGGGATAGGGAAGCTTCTTGCAAGTATTGGTATCTTTGTGTCAATCACCAATGGTGCCTCCTCCAGAGAAACCAATTACACAAATGTTCCCCTTCTGGGGGATTTAGTTGCAGAAAATAACTCTTTGTGTGGACCAAATAAACCTTGCCCCAGGGCACAGGGTTTATAGATTTGAACACGGGCTGTGGGACCAAACTGCATCACCTTAGGCTGGCCCTGGTTAGGGCCTTGTCCTTTGGAGATCACATTCAGAGTGTAGACCTTAATGTTGATGAGGCTCTGTGTGCCCCACCCTGTATGGCTCATAGTGCACAAATCAACTACCCCCAAGCGGCTCACTTCTGCAATAAAGAGACCATATCCAGTACTTTTGGAGAACGATGATCTTCAAAAAAGAAAATTTTATTTTTTTACATGATGAACATTTTAGATAATAAGTAAATTTTATAAAAGAAAGTAACCTAATCCACAGCTCAGGTATAAAAAGTTCTTAATGTGCTGGGCTATGTCTACTGAATCTATTGTTTAAATATGTCTCAACTTTAAGAATATCAGTATTATAGCCACCTGAAGATTTAAAGGGGGAGGCTCTCCTCTTCAACTTTCAGAATTAAATGAAAACTGGTTGGTCCTTCCTATCTTCTTAGTCTTGAAGACCTTGAAGGAGAGATAAGAAAGACACAATGAGATCCTAACAGTTGACATTAAGTTCTGCTCATTTTTCTCCCTTCCCCCACACTTCATGTCCTAATAGTCTCCCATAGTCTCATCTCTCATACTCTTTCACATCTACTGAATTTCAGAACTCATTATGCTGTTTCACACCTTTGAGGACACGCATGTGTCATTTTCTTGGCTTAGAACTCTTTCCAATGCCTTTATTTTGCTGAGAAAAAATAGTATCTAATGCAGATTAATTTCTCACTTTGTGTTGGGCAGTGAGATAATGTATATGTATTGTCTCACTTAGCTTTTAACCAACCCTATGAGATAGAGGCTTTGACCCTTTTGGAGGACCAATTAAGCTGTTTCTCCAATACCAGCCAACTAGTGAGTGCTGAAGCCAGGATTCAAATCAGGTCAGTCCCATTCAAAGCCCTGCTCTTGACCACTATGTGAAATTATTCCCCTGCCCTCCTAATGTCTTCAAATATTTTATTATTTAGCACTAGTATCAAATCCTTTTGAAATCTATATGAATGTCATTTTCTCACATCCTTTAAAAAATCCTCCACTTACAAACGAACACAAGAACATTGTGTTTTCCTCCCACCTGCTAGACTCTATATGTAAGAAGATAGAAACTGGTGCTCTCAAAACCCAGACAAAATTATTTGCCTTTCTGGAAAACTAATGTTTCTCCATCCAGCTTCCACCTGGATGAAGCTGTGATTTCCACATGTGAGTTTCAGCTTCTGGTCAATTATTCTCAGTTGAAAGCAGAAAAGTCAAAGTTTGTCTCCTTCCTCACACTTGATAATGTGCCGTTTTCCATTCCCCACAACATCCATCTTTCCTGTATTATCCTGTATTTCATAGATTATGTTCTTCTTATTTACTTTTTTCTGCAACAGAAATTTAATATTCAGTGCCTGAAAATATAGTAACCTCCATATGTATGAGAAAGACCCTTGTGACACAGTAAACACAAGTTATAAAAAAGCAGTTAGGTGTGGACCAAAAACCACAGTTACAGAAAGACAGAGAAGATGAAAAGGCAGAGGGCTATGTACCAGATGAAGGAACAAGAAAAAACCCCAGAAAAACAACTAAATGAAGTGGAGATAGGCAACCTTCCAGAAAAAGAATTCAGAATAATGATAGTGAAGATGATCCAGGACCTCGGAATAAGAATGGAGGCAAAGATTGAGAAGATGCAAGAAATGATTAACAAAGACCTAGAAGAATTAAAGAACAAACAAACAGAGATGACCAATACAATAACTGAAATGAAAACTACACTAGAAGGAATCAATAGCAGAATAACTGAGGCAGAAGAACGGATAAGTGACCTGGAAGACAGAATGGTGGAATTCACTGCTGCGGAACAGACTAAAGAAAAAAGAATAAAAAGAAATGAAGACAGCCTAAGAGACCTCTGGGACAACATTAAACGCAACAACATTCGCATTATAGGGGTCCCAGAAGGAGAAGAGAGAGAGAAAGGACCAGAGAAAATATTTGAAGAGATTATAATCGAAAACTTCCCTAACATGGGAAAGGAAATAGCCACCCAAGTCCAGGAAGCGCAGAGAGTCCCATACAGAATAAACCCAAGGAGAAACACGCCAAGACACATAGTAATCAAAGTGGCAAAAATTAAAGACAAAGAAAAATTATTGAAAGCAGCAAGGGAAAAACGACAAATAACATACAAGGGAACCCCCATAAGGTTAACAGCTGATTTCTCAGCAGAAACTCTGCAAGCCAGAAGGGAGTGGCATGAAATACTTAAAGTGATGAAAGGGAAGAACCTACAACCAAGATTACTCTACCCAGCAAGGATCTCATTTAGATTTGATGGAGAAATCAAAAGCTTTACAGACAAGCAAAAGCTAAGAGAATTCAGCACCACCAAACCAGCTTTACAACAAATGCTAAAGGAACTTCTCTAAGTGGGAAACACAAGAGAAGAAAAGGACCTACAAAAACAAACCCAAAACAATTAAGAAAATGGTCATAGGAACATACATATCGATAATTACCTTAAACGTGAATGGATTAAATGCCCCAACCAAAAGACATAGACTGGCTGAATGGATACAAAAACAAGACCCATATATATGCTGTCTACAAGAGACCCACTTCAGACCTAGGGACACATACAGACTGAAAGTGAGGGGATGGAAAAAGATATTCCATGCAAATGGAAATCAAAAGAAAGCTGGAGTAGCTATACTCATATCAGATAAAATAGACTTTAAAATAAAGAATGTTACAAGAGACAAGGAAGGACACTACATAATGATCCAGGGATCAATCCAAGAAGAAGATATAACAATTATAAATATATATGCACCCAACATAGGAGCACCTCAATACATAAGGCAACTGCTAACAGCTATAAAAGAGGAAATCGACAGTAACACAATAATAGTGGGGGACTTTAACACCTCACTTACACCAATGGACAGATCATCCAAAATGAAAATAAATAAGGAAACAGAAGCTTTAAATGACACAATAGACCAGATAGATTTAATTGATATATATAGGACATTCCATCCAAAAACGGCAGATTACACGTTCTTCTCAAGTGCACACGGAACATTCTCCAGGATAGATCACATCTTGGGTCACAAATCAAGCCTCAGTAAATTTAAGAAAATTGAAATCATATCAAGCATCTTTTCTGACCACAACGCTATGAGATTAGAAATGAATTACAGGGAAAAAAACGTAAAAAAGACAAACACATGGAGGCTAAACAATACGTTACTAAATAACCAAGAGATCACTGAAGAAATCAAACAGGAAATAAAAAAATACCTAGAGACAAATGACAATGAAAACACGACGACCCAAAACCTATGGGATGCAGCAAAAGCGGTTCTAAGAGGGAAGTTTATAGCTATACAAGCCTACCTAAAGAAACAAGAAAAATCTCAAGTAAACAATCTAACTTTACACCTAAAGAAACTAGAGAAAGAAGAACAAACAAAACCCAAAGTTAGCAGAAGGAAAGAAATCATAAAGATCAGAGCAGAAATAAATGAAATAGAAACAAAGAAAACAATAGCAAAGATCAATAAAACTAAAAGTTGGTTCTTTGAGAAGATAAACAAAATTGATAAGCCATTAGCCAGACTCATCAAGAAAAAGAGGGAGAGGACTCAAATCAATAAAATCAGAAATGAAAAAGGAGAAGTTACAACAGACACCGCAGAAATACAAAACATCCTAAGAGACTACTACAAGCAACTTTATGCCAATAAAATGGACAACCTGGAAGAAATGGACAAATTCTTAGAAAGGTATAACCTTCCAAGACTGAACCAGGAAGAAACAGAAAATATCAACAGACCAATCACAAGTAATGAAATTGAAACTGTGATTAAAAATCTTCCAACAAACAAAAGTCCAGGACCAGATGGCTTCACAGGTGAATTCTATCAAACATTTAGAGAAGAGCTAACACCCATCCTTCTCAAACTCTTCCAAAAAATTGCAGAGGAAGGAACTCTCCCAAACTCATTCTATGAGGCCACCATCACCCTGATACCAAAACCAGACAAAGACACTACAAAAAAAGAAAATTACAGACCAATATCACTGATGAATATAGATGCAAAAATCCTCAACAAAATACTAGCAAACAGAATCCAACAACACATTAAAAGGATCATACACCACGATCAAGTGGGATTTATCCCAGGGATGCAAGGATTCTTCAATATACGCAAATCAATCAATGTGATACACCATATTAACAAATTGAAGAATAAAAACCATATGATCATCTCAATAGATGCAGAAAAAGCTTTTGACAAAATTCAACACCCATTTCTGATAAAAACTCTCCAGAAAGTGGGCATAGAGGGAACCTACCTCAACATAATAAAGGCCATATATGACAAACCCACAGCAAACATCATTCTCAATGGTGAAAAACTGAAAGCATTTCCTCTAAGATCAGGAACGAGACAAGGATGTCCACTCTCACCACTATTATTCAACATAGTTCTGGAAGTCCTAGCCACGGCAATCAGAGAAGAAAAAGAAATAAAAGGAATACAAATTGGAAAAGAAGAAGTAAAACTGTCACTGTTTGCGGATGACATGATACTATACATAGAGAATCCTAAAACTGCCACCAGAAAACTGCTAGAGCTAATTAATGAATATGGTAAAGTTGCAGGTTACAAAATTAATGCACAGAAATCTCTTGCATTCCTCTACACTAATGATGAAAAATCTGAAAGAGAAATTATGGAAACACTCCCATTTACCATTGCAACAAAAAGAATAAAATACCTAGGAATAAACCTACCTAGGGAGACAAAAGACCTGTATGCAGAAAACTATAAGACACTGATGAAAGAAATTAAAGATGATACCAACAGATGGAGAGATATACCATGTTCTTGGATTGGAAGAATCAACATTGTGAAAATGTGTATACTACCCAAAGCAATCTACAGATTCAATGCAATCCCTATCAAATTACCAATGGCATTTTTTACGGAGCTAGAACAAATCATCTTAAAATTTGTATGGAGACACAAAAGACCCCGAATAGCCAAAGCAGTCTTGAGGCAAAAAAATGGAGCTGGAGGAATCAGACTCCCTGACTTCAGACTATACTACAAAGCTACAGTAATCAAGACAATATGGTACTGGCACAAAAACAGAAACATAGATCAATGGAACAAGATAGAAAGCCCAGAGATTAACCCACGCACCTATGGTCAACTAATCTATGACAAAGGAGGCAAAGATATACAATGGAGAAAAGACAGTCTCTTCAATAAGTGGTGCTGGGAAAACTGGACAGCCACATGTAAAAGAATGAAATTAGAATACTCCCTAACACCATACACAAAAATAAACTCAAAATGGATTAGAGACCTAAATATAAGACTGGACACTATAAAACTCTTAGAGGAAAACATAGGAAGAACACTCTTTGACATAAATCACAGCAAGATCTTTTTCGATCCACCTCCTAGAGTAATGGAAATAAAAACAAAAATAAACAAGTGGGACCTAATGAAACTTCAAAGCTTTTGCACAGCAAAGGAAACCATAAACAAGACGAAAAGACAACCCTCAGAATGGGAGAAAATATTTGCAAATGAATCAACAGACAAAGGATTAATCTCCAAAATATATAAACAGCTCATTCAGCTCAATATCAAAGAAACAAACACCCCAATCCAAAAATGGGCAGAAGACCTAAATAGACATTTCTCCAAAGAAGACATATAGACGGCCACGAAGCACATGAAAAGATGCTCAACATCACTAATTATTAGAGAAATGCAAATCAAAACTACAATGAGGTATCACCTCACTCCTGTTAGAATGGGCATCATCAGAAAATCTACAAACAACAAATGCTGGAGAGGGTGTGGAGAAAAGGGAACCCTCTTGCACTGTTGGTGGGAATGTAAATTGATACAGCCACTATGGAGAACAATATGGAGGTTCCTTAAAAAACTAAAAATAGAATTACCATATGACCCAGCAATCCCACTACTGGGCATATACCCAGAGAAAACCGTAATTCAAAAAGACACGTGCACCCGAATGTTCATTGCAGCACTATTTACAATAGCCAGGTCATGGAAGCAACCTAAATGCCCATCAACAGACGAATGGATAAAGAAGTTGTGGTACATATATACGATGGAATATTATTCAGCCATAAAAAGGAACGAAATTGAGTCATTTGTTGAGAAGTGGATGGATCTAGAGACTGTCATACAGAGTGAAGTAAGTCAGAAAGAGAAAAACAAATATCGTATGTTAATGCATGTATGTGGAACGTAGAAAAATGGTACAGATGAGCCAGTTTGCAGGGCAGAAGTTGAGACACAGATGTAGAGAATGGACATATGGACACCAAGGGGGGAAAACTGTGATGAGGTGGGGATGGTGATGTGCTGAATCGGGCGATTGGGATTGACATGTATACACTGATGTGTATAAAACTGATGCCTAATAAGAACCTGCAGTATAAAAAAACAAACAAAACAACTAATACTAAACTTTCATTGGGTTATTTGTATGGAAATATGTTAATATAAATGTTTCAGACATTACATGAAATTTCTAAAAATCTTATATTTGTATTTGTATGGAAATATGTATGGAAATATGTTAATATAAATGTTTCAGACAGTACATGAAATTTCTAAAAATCTTATATTTGTATTTGTATGGAAATATGTATGGAAATATGTTAATATAAATGTTTCAGACATTACATGAAATTTCTAAAAATCTTATATTTGTATTTGTATGGAAATATGTATGGAAATATGTTAATATAAATGTTTCAGACAGTACATGAAATTTCTAAAAATCTTATATTTGTATTTGTATGGAAATATGTATGGAAATATGTTAATATAAATGTTTCAGACATTACATGAAATTTCTAAAAATCTTATATTTGTATTTGTATGGAAATATGTATGGAAATATGTTAATATAAATGTTTCAGACATTACATGAAATTTCTAAAAATCTTATATTTGTATTTGTATGGAAATATGTATGGAAATATGTTAATATAAATGTTTCAGACATTACATGAAATTTCTAAAAAAAAATAAAAATAAAAAAATAAAAATAAAAATAAAAAAATAAAAAAGCAGTTATAGGCACGGGTATGCATATGGCTTTGGCAAGGTCTTCTCTGAGAACTTACTTTTCATTATCTTGATTTTTTATTTTTGCCTTTCTTGTTCTAGATGTTTTCTATCTGGCAATTCTAGAACAGTGAGTTTTCTTCCTATTTTCTACTGCTTCCACCTTAAGGGCAGCTTTGTTTCCTTAAAACAACTGGAATCAGGGAATCAGAATTCCCTGATGGACATTTTTGGCTCCCCTCCTTATGCAGAAATGAATGAACATTGACTATAACTTTTCATTTAATAGATTATAAAAAATCTATATAACAGGTTAGGTTCTGGTAACTCACTAATTTTTTTCTCTACCTTCTCCATTTATTCACTCTTCTCCAATATCTTATTTCCATTGATGTAGTTCTCACAATTCACACTCTATATGTCTCACTCATGTAAGCTATGACTCATCAATTCTATAATTGCATTTATAGGCATGGTCTCAAAGATAGTGTAAGAAAGTAATGGAGGTAAATTAAGGGGCTATCTTAGGAGACACTTATACAGGTTTATGAAGCAGTCAATTATATAAGATGTAAGATGAGTTCATAGAAGTCTGTAAATTTTAGGGGGGATTTAAGGTATCATACTCTCTAGTACCCTGAATTTGGAAATTGATGTATCAGTAAAACTCTCTATGCCTTTTTTTTTGATAAATAAGGGAATTAGATTACCATATTTTCCAAATACCATGCAATACGATATTTCTTCAATTAGTTGTTCATGAATAACTGATTAAATGAATGAATAATCTAGAGGAGACAGCACTGAATTGTTATATCATTTGCCTAACTGTTGAATGTATATGCATTCAGGAGAATACAAGCCAATCTCTTTATTACTCTGGATGCATGTCGCAACCAGAATTCAATCTGAGTAAGGCAATCCATTCTTCAAAGTAAAAAGAAAGTGATGAATTTGCGGTGGAGTTCTGAGATAAAATTATTAGAATGTGCATATTGATTTATACCCTGCACAGTCCTTGTTCATGGTGTCTGAGACCAGGTAATTATAACTGGAGAAATGACAAGGTTTCTTGGTGAATCTTTTCAAGGACTTGCTTGGAGGTATCTTGGGTAGAAGAATGCTAACAGGCCACCCAATCCCATTTCCTGTTATGTGGCAGACTTGACCACCTATCTCTAGTCAAGAAAGAGAACTGAGAACTGAGTTCCAATATTCAGTCAGTAAGCAGAGCTTGGCAAGTGAAGACATTCAATTTCAGACACTGATCGAGAAAATGAAAAACAATTTTAAGAGATTACCTGATATAACATAAACAACTCATACATAAATGTTCCCGACGCTTGCTTGAGAAGACTATCCATCTTGGGAGTTTCTTTTGCTCTTTTTACAATGCTGTTTGGAACTTCAGACTTTTGATCAAGACCAACTTCAGACACAGATGATGCTTTGTTTATCTCCAGGATTCCTCTGCATTCAAAGTAATCTGATATGGTAATGACCTTCTGCTTTGTGAATTTCTCTTTAAGGTTGGTGTTAAAAACCTTCACTTGGAAAAACTGACTTGCAGTAACCACTGTAGCATGAAACATTGTATTTTTCCCCCCTTCTGGTGACTCATATTCAAATGCCTCTGCTGCTTTCAGTACCATCATTGTCATTGGGCCCTTTTGTAGAACACTTCTCCTGGCAGTTACTTTACTTTGGATCTGCGTTTTCTGGTTCTGTGTTGGACAGAAACAGGAAAATAAACTTACAAGTTTGAGCAGGGAACACAAAGTCTCTTTCTCTGAGTGAAACCTCAGTCATAACATTGGGCCACACAACCTTCCTAAATATTTGGACCTGGAGTCAGGCTAGAAAGGAAGTGCTTAATGGAAAGGAAACAGTAATGAACTGGTAAAGCTTAGTATAAGGTAGCAGACAACAGGAATAGAAGTTAGACTATCCATTATAAACAGAATAATCTCTCTTAATTAAAGCATGATCCTCAGCAAGAGCAACACAGAGCCATGGAGGATGAGAACATTGTCATGAAACATTTGAGGGATAGATTAAAATATAATAATAAATTCAAATATGTCCTCTACTCACTTAAACGACTAAAGAAAATAAAAAGAGTAAAAAAATAACTAAGATAGCATTGCAAACAGAGAACGGTGCCTACCACAAACCACAAACATTAAGGGTTTTCAAGTATCACTAGAGTACCCGGGGCCATTGTGAGGATTCAAAATATTGCCTCTTCCGAAGAAATAATAGTCTGCTACAAGTAGTGAGAAAGACATGTAGTGGCTCAGAATTCCCTGTTCTAAACTGGCTCAAATAAAAGATATTTGATTAGAACCATGTCCTCTTCGGTGTATCCACAGTATTTCTCAGTGGCTTGGATGCTAACAGAAAAACAGAGGACAGGTTTGTTTACCTCTAATCTCCTTTCTCCACAGTGGCCTGATTTGATTGAGTTGCAGCAGAATACTTTCATAATGGGAGAGTTGCCTGATCTGTAATAGGAAGTATGGGAGGCAAGCGGTGGGGGAGGGGGGTGTCATGTATTCATGAAAGATGGAGTCAAGCTATCTACCTCCACAGACCAGAAGTTCTTAGACTGGTCTGACCTGGGATATTACACATGGTGATCACCTGTAAATGATTGGACTTTACCTGGATATGGCTTCTCATCAATGTGACCAATTTACCATGACAAAGGAAACATCTTTGCCAAAGCAAGTTAATCAATAACAATAGTTATATACAGACTAACAATAGTCACTGTGAAATGCACCTGTTACTGACTTGAGGAAAACTTGGAAAAGAGAAACAGGAAATGTGTACCTCAGGTGGGTGAGTGGAGGATGGAGTTGATGATCAGGCCTCAGGAGGTGGAGGAAGGCCCACGGTTGTGGGTGTGTTGGTTACTGAAGGGTACAGAGACTGAATCTGCTCTGGAGATGCCTTATTCCTTTTTGTTCCAGTCTCTTCTTCAGTTTGTTTTTTTTTCTTTTCTGAAAGTAGTTTAATTTCTCTGTTAATGGTTTTCAGTATTAAAAGAAGCAGAACATATTTTCATTACATTGTAGTAGGTTCTATTTATATGAAATATGATGTCTTTGAAAACTCCAAGTAGTTCCAACCCACCACCAAAAGAGATGGCTGGGGCTTCCCTGGTGGCGCAATGGTTAGGAATCTGCCTGCCAATGCAGGGAACATGGGTTCGAGCCCTGGGAAGATCCCACATGCCGCGGAGCAACTAAGCCTGTGCCCCTACTGAGCCTGTGCTCTAGAGCTTGCGCTCTAAAGCCTGCGAGACACAACTACTGAAGCCCCCGCACCTAGAGCCTGTGCTCCACAAGGAGAGAAGCTACTGCAAAAAGAAGCCCATGTACCACAATGAAGAGTAGCCCCTGCTCGCTGCAACTAGAGAAAGCCTGAGTGCAGCAACGAAGACCCAACGCAGCCAAAAATAAAATAAATAAACTTATATATACGAAAAAAAAGAGATGGCCGGTAGGTAAGAATGGACATATAGTTGCATTATAAAAGGGATGGTTGATTCACACAGACATGTTACTACTCCAATCACCTCTGTGTCATAATGGGAAGAGCACTGTTCCTAGAATTAGAAAATCTAGGTTTATGTAAGCACGAGCAAGATGTGTTTTCAATCCAACAGTTAACATCATCTTTATAATGAGGATGATGTTACCATATCTATGTCACTTAAATGTTTACTGTATTTTTATAGTGCCTCACTCTTTTCCTGTCAAAAAGATGATCCATAATTCCTCAATTTGGTAAATCTGAACTGTTGGAATATTAATAAGGAACCAAGTGCCTTAGCAGAGTTCCTTCTGTGGGACTACAAGCTTACCTGAACCATAGGATTCTTCTCTACTCTCCTAGGTGTCAGAGCACTACTTGTGGTAGGTGCCGGTGTAGCAGAGCCTGTTTCTTTCTGCTTTCTCTTTTTTGCTGAATTTTTCCTTTTTTGTCTTAGTTTGTAACTGATATAAAAACAGAGACTCAATAAACCCAGAGCAGCTGTTTGAAGAGAGCTGAAGCAGTTTCAGTGTTATTTCCCCTCAGCTTCTGCTTGTGGGTCTAGGTGTGCTTTTGTCTACCTCTACTGCATTCACCATCCTAGCTGCAAGGGGGCCAATAGTAGTAACACAGGCAGGGAGACTGTCTCCTGCTTCCTCAATTGTTTTTGTATTGACTCCCTGTGCAGTGTTCCTCCTGTCCTCTGGATTCCCATGTACCTCAATTAAACCCTTTCCCTACCCTGTTCTCCTATCATGTCCTTTAATAAAACCTAAGGTTTCCATGATGCTGACTGCTTGCTCATGTTATTTAAAAGATCTGTTAAAATTACAGAAGCCAGTGAAAGCAACTATGATACAAGTTGATGAGGTGACAAAATGGTGATATTGGTCTTTGGATTTTTAAAAATTTTCATTTTGCCTGGTGATTTTACAAAAGTTCTTCACATCTCAAAGAGGTAGTTTTTTATGTTAAGTACTGCTCCATCTTTATTACTAGAAGGAATAATAACCATGGAGCAAATAGTCTTAATAGAACAGACACATTAATTGGTTAAAGGTAAATGTTATTTTAAATAAACCACAAATCTTAAATTATTATTTTGTCATTTTCTAACATTTCTAATGTACTGCAAGTTTCAACTTCTCATCCATTTCCTCTTTCTTTCATTTTTTATCCTTACCCTAAATACAACCTCCAACATACAGACACTTTCCTTTATAGGAAAAGATTGCCCTACATTGTCAAACCTGTTGGCTGCTGCAGTACTAACACTTTCATGGCCAATGAGTCAAAAATTGGGAAAATAATATATTAACTATGACTAAGGTGTTGTACTAGTTAAGATTGGGGAGGGCCAGAGAAGAGCGACTGTGGGTGGGATCTTCTGCATTACCTTTTAGCTTCTCCTTTCTAAGTTCTTTTACAAGGTCTTTAAATGTTTCTATGTCTTCTAATACATCTATTAGTTTGTTGACAAAGGTAGCACCTGGGAATTTTTTTTCCCATCACATCAGCAGTCTGAATTTTGTTGTATTTATCTTGCTTTTTTCTAGTCAGTTTTAAATCCTGGGCCAGTAAAGACTTAATCATGCTAAACTGATAATCATTCATGTTCTGTAATCCTTTCACCAAAACAATTTTCTTGTATTCATTTACCATGTCTCAAGTTATGGATGACCCTACAAGAGAAAAATAACATACAATGTGACACATTTATACAGACAATTTAAAAGACTGGTTGTGTCTATGTGAGTGAGCGGGCCATGTGAAAGTGCTGCCCTTGGGTGTATGTGACAAAGAGGTACTCTTCACTACCAAGTGTGTCATTTGGAAAATGTGCTGAGAGCTGCTGCTTTAGGAAGACTTAAATTGTTTTTCCTTATTAATGATGCTAGTTGAGTTGGATCAGGGGTGGGTATGGTAGAAGGATGCCTGGAAACAGGACATTTTTACAGTGTTTAAAATATGGGTTGTATAGTGTCAAAGTCCGTGGTGCTCCTCCCATCCTTCATTAGGGCTAGAGCCTGGCCGTGAAGGTCTGTGGTTGGGTCCTGACTCCTCCCACACCCACTGTTACTGAAGTGACTGATGTGCAAAATAGGCTGCAGCCTCTCACCTTATATAAATATCCTTCTGCCACAGCACTACAGTTGCATGCTGGGTACCTGCCTTTGTCCACTTTGCTCTTCCTTTAGTCCGTTCTCATTAGCATCATCTCTCCTTGGGGCTTGGACCACGTCCTTTGTGCCCATATCACTGTCCCTTTGCTGGACTTTTTTAAATTGGGGTATAGTTGCTTTACAATGTTGTGTTAGTTTCTGCTGTAAAACGAAGTGAATCAGCTATATGTATATATATATCCCCTCCCTCTTGGACCCCCCCCCCATCCCACCCATCTAGGTCACCACAGAATACCAGCTGAGCTCCTGCGCTATACAACAGGTTCCCATTAGTTATCTGTTTTACACATGGTATTGTGTATATGTCAATTCCAATCTCCCAATTCATCCCACCCCCCTTTCCCCCCACTGTGTCCACACATCCATTCTCTACGTGTGTCTCTATTCCTGCCCTGCAAACAGGTTCATCAGTATCATTTTTTTAGATTCCACGTATATGCATTAATATACAATATTTGTTTTTTTCTTTCTGACTTACTTCACTCTGTATAACTTGCTGGACTTTTACCTGCTCTCTAATGCAGAATCACAGCATTTATTGTCTGGGGTTATTTAATAGTTGGCTTGAATTTCTTCCTTCCAGACTTAATCTCTCTAATAAGTTATATTCATAGATCAAGTTATCTCTATAAACTACATTTCTACCCCACTTGAAATCCTTCAATAGTTCCCCATTTTCTTTATGAACAATTCCTTATCCTTAGCCTAGTTAGGAAGGCCTTGAAAAATCTCTTTCTTACTTTTCCCACTTTCCATTTTTCATATTTAAGCTCCAGAACTTTATAGCATATCTTGCTGTTCCAGACCCTGTCATGAAATATATTTCCGATGTTTTTTTTTGAAAAGTAGATCTAGGGAGTACATGGTCTTCATGAAACTATTCAAATTTAAAAGTCTGCCAACTTATACAATATGCAGAGGTACTCAGCCTGAATCCAATCATCTGGAAACCCTTACATAGGATATTTTACATATAGTATCCTAAACTCTGATATAATACAGCTTATGAGAATCACTATTTGTGAAAAATGACACTTCTATCATTTTTTTCTCCAATACCTTCCCCCAACACATTGACTCAGGAAATAGAATATGAGTGTTAAGACCTCAGACTTCGGAGTTCAGAAGATTTGGCTCCTGGAACATAAGAGTTTGGCTATATAGTTCAATGAATACAATTAGAATATAAACGATTGATTTGTAAGATTAGATTGAAAACTCTCCCACAGGAGATAGGTTGAGATTAAGAAATAGAAAATAGAAAAGAAAATGTAAAACATGTCAGAATACAGGTTGAAATCCCCATGTTATTAGTTGCAGAAAACTAAAAAGAAAATTAGGAAGTATTTGAAGAAATAATGGGATAAACTTCTTGGAATTAAAATAACATGAACATCTTCTGATTGATCAGGCCAATAGAATATTGAATAGGAGAGTGAAGGAAAAAATCCACACCAAGACATGCCATAGATAAACTGAAAAATATCCAGAAACAAGATCAATTTGACAGCTTCCAGAGAAAAACTGTAGATCACTCACAAAGGTTCAAAATTAGATTCTCGGCAGCAAAACTGCATGGAGTATAGTGTCTGTAACCAATCCATATCTGTACTTTTGAAACTTCCCAGAAACGTGAAACCAAAATTGTATGTGTAAATTTGGTGACAAAATTTATCAGAAAAGTACCTGATGTGAGATGGCAGGAGTCTGTGTAATATTTTTTAAAAATTCCACTTTAGTGTGAATGTTCATATGTCTTCCTCCTGAAATAGTAGTGCATTTGAGATGAGAGGCAGGACTTAGACCTGACTGGGCCATGTATGGAATACACTATGTATGGTGTGTGCCTTAAATAGTCTTTCTTAAGTCACTCGACTTCTGAACTCCAAACCCTGGTGACCTCAAGGGTTTCAGAGAGGTGTTGCAAGCATAAATTGAAGGAAAAATAATTTTGAAACAGGAATTTTATATTTAGCTAAAACAGCTCTTTAAACGTGATGGTCTATAGATGATCCTCTGAAAATGACCAACAAAATTAACCAGAAGATTTGCAACACAAAGACACCTACCAAGCACTCTTTTGGGAATAGTATTAAACAAGAAAGTAAAGAAATGGGGTAAAAAATGCTGCAGGCTAAAAAGCAAAAGGGAACAAGATATTAAGTATTTTAATGTTTTAAAAATAAATGCAGTCTTGTCTGGAGAGAAACAAAACAGGAAGTAGGTCAACATGTTGACATGATGGTAAGGAGAAATGATTATATGAGTGTCCACTAAGTTACTTGTTCTTTTTTTTTTTTTTGTAAATTTATTTAATTAATTAATTAATTAATTAATTTATGGTTGCACTGGGTCTTCGTTACTGTGCAGGCTTTCTCTAGTTGTGGCAAGTGGGGGCTACTCTTCGTTACGGTGTGTGGCTTCTCATTGCAGTGGCTTCTCTTGTTGCGGAGCACGGGCTCTAGGCACGCGGGTTTCAGTAGTTGTGGCTTGTGGGCTCTGGGCTCTAGAGCACAGGCTCAGTAGTTGTGGTGCACGGAATTAGTTGCTCTGTGGCATGTGGGATCTTCCCAGACCAGGGCTCGAACCTGTGTCCCCTGCATTGGTGGGCAGATTCTTAACCTCTGCGCCACCAGGGAAACGCAAGTTACTTATTCTTAAGGAGAAGTTAGATGTATAAATAGACAAAGAAAAAGAAGGAAACATAGAATAAGAATTACAAAAAGTACTATAAGCTAACCAAAATACAGCATTTTACCTAATGTGTTTCATACACACACACACACACACACACACACACACACACACACACACACACACACAAACAGAGGAGAGAGAGGTGACCAGCAATGAAGTTTAATTAACCAGTCCTGGGAGTGTTAAACCCATTAAAAAACAAAGTTTTCAAAAATCTAACTATGTATTGTTGACTAAAGGTCATTTAAAGGTTTTTAAATGTAGTTACAAAAAGTTTTATCATGCAAACATTAAAGAAAGCAGTGTATCTGTATTTGTGTAGCTTTAAATAGACCTTAAGATAAAGACTCATCAGAAATGGAGTTTTAGTACACAATGATAAAAGGTTTAAGTTCCAGAAAGAACTTACCTGGAACAGTTTAAATTCTGTATTTACCTAATAGTAATAAGTATACTTTATTATTAATTTATATTCATTCATATTATTATTCATAGTATTATGTAGCATATTTCTCTTTCTTTCACTATATATACACATATACATATAACATTTATATTAGATATTGAAAGAACTATAAGGAAAATTTGACAAAATCATGATTATAGTTGAGATTTTAACATATTTTAATTACTGAACGAGGTACCCAGAGATCTTCTCTGATAAAACCCTGACAAAACTCAGCTCACTGAAAATTCTTCCACAGTAGTCCAAATTTAGAGTTCTTCATAAATGCAGCACTCAATAATTGTTTTGTTTAAGTAGGAAGATAAATCAGGAAAGCTCTCAGAAACTGAAGTGCAGGATGTTATGATATCCTGAAATGAAGAAAATGAAGTTTTTTCAAAGATAGCGTGGAAAAATGTCATTGGTTAGAGTCACTTAATAACTTGACTAGTGCTGATTACCTCACACCATGGGATATACCCAGAGATAAAGAGGTTGTGAAACAATGTTGAGACTCATCTCATCAATGTCCTTCGATTTGTATTTCCTTAGTCAAAGAAACCAAATGGTTTTCTTCTGTAAACATCCTAGTCACACGAAATATTAGAGATAAATTATTGTTTATTTATTTATTTTACAAATGTCTGAAGAGTTACAACATTAAAACTTTTTTATCCAGCAGACTTAGATGTGGATCAATAGATACCAAAGCTCCTTAATCAAGGCTCTTACCTCAAAGGAGAAAGGAAAGTCACCAGCTACTTATTCCTCCTTTTCTGTTCACACAGTGGCAGTGGCAGATCTTGGTTAGAAGCATCTATCACTACCAATACTTGACTGTACTTCCTGGATGGAGAAAAATTGCCTGTGAAGTTGCCTCTAGTTTCAATACTATGTGAAACTTTTACATAGTTATTAACAGTTGACATACCAGAGGTATAAAATCATTATTTACATGTAATTTCTTCCTAGAGTATTTGGAAATAAATTTTGCCCAAGTTATCCTCTTGCCTATGACAAGGATCCACTACTTCTATGATTCACTTTCATGATTACACTTGCCTTTCAGAATTATTCACAGAATCACAGGTGAGTAATGGGCTTATATCATCACTGCAATGAATCCTTCAAATTCTGGAAGAGCAATGACCTTCTAGAAGGGTTGAGGACTTAATAAATACTTTTTATACATTTTTTCCCATATAGTACATTGGAAATAATTTGAAAAATAATCCTGAGATGTCAAATAAATGAAACCAATCAGTAGATAATATTGTGGTAGCCCACTATCTGACCTGTAAGAAGGATGACATCATGAAATGAAAAATGATCCCAAAGACCTGGTACATTTAGTAGATGATTTGAGGTCTCCTGAAGGGAGAATAAAACTGACTGGATTAATTCAAACTAGGTTTGTGGAGTACAGAGTTGAAGTCTAGATTTAAAAAAAAAAAAAAAAATCTGAATATGCAGGAGTAAGTCAGGGAAAACCAAGGAGGATTTGGCAAGAACACCACAATAACCAGTAGGTTTTCATGCATTTCCATTACAGACTTTAGTGCTGCTTATGTGGACGTGTTGCTTCAGAGGGTCCCAATCCACAGACCAGGAGGCAGAGGACACATGACAGGAACGACCATGAGTCAGGGCATTTTCTTCTCCTGTTACTAGAAACTCCTCAGTTGTTTCTGCAGCAGAAATGAAACCATATGCAAGCCCCAATGTCCCCACTTTTTGAAGTAAAAGGCTGACTCAAGAGTTAATGATCACTCACCTCCTAGAGTAATGGAAATAAAAACAAACAAACAAACAAAAAAAACAAATGGGAACTAATATAACTTAAAAGCTTTTCCACAACAAAGGAAACCATAAACAAGGTGAAAAGACAACCCTCAGAATGAGAGAAAATATTTGCAAATGAAGCAACTGACAAAGGATTAATCTCCAAAATATACAAGCAGCTCATACAGCTCAATATCAGAAAAACAAACAACCCAATCCAAAAATGGGCTGAAGACCTAAATAGACATTTCTCCAAAGAAGACATACAGATTGTCAACAAACACATGAAAAGATGCTCAACATCTCTAATCATTAGAGAGATGCAAATCAAAACCACAATGAGGTATCACCTCACACCAGTCAGAATGGCCATCATTGAAAAAACTAGAAACATAAATGCTGGTGAGGGTGTGGAGAAAAGGGAACCCTCCTACACTGTTGGTGGGAATGTAAATTGATGCAGCCACTATGGAGAACAGTATGGAGGTTCCTTAAAATATGAAAAATAGAACTACTATATGACCCAGCAATCCCATTACTGGGCATATACCCTGAGAAAACCATAATTCAAAAAGAGTCATGTACCAAAATGTTCACTGCAGCACTATTTACAATAACCAGGACATAGAAGCAACCTAAATGTTCATCAACAGAGGAATGGATAAAGAAGATGTGGTACATATGAACAATGGAATATTACTCAGCCATAAAAAGGAACAAAATTGAGTTACTTGTAGTGAGGTGGATGGACCTAGAGTCTGTCATACAGAGTGAAGTAAATAATAAAGAGAAAAACAAATACTGTATGTTAATGCATATATATGGAATCTAGAAAAATAGTACTGATGGACCTAGTGGCAGGGCAGGAATAAAGACACAGACATACAGAACAGACTTGAGGATGCAGTGGGGGAAGGGGAGGCTGGGATGAAGGGAGAGAGAAACATTGACATATACACACTACCAAATGTAAAGTGGATGGCTAGTGGGAAACTGCTGCATAGCACAGGGAGATCAGATAGGTGCCTTGTGACCACCTAGAGGGGTGGGATAGGGAGGGTGGGAGGGAGGCACAAGAGAGAGAGGATATGTGGAAATATGTATACATATAGCTGATTCACTTTGTTGTACAGCAGAAACTAACACAACATTGTAAAGCAACTATACTCCAATAAAGATGTAAAAAAAATAAATAAAAATAAAAAAATCTCTCTACCATAAAAGAAAACAAGAGTTAATGATCAGGAAATGTGAAGATGTAGAAATAAAGAATAGCTATTTGGCTGGACAACTGGTAGCAACTTAGACTATAAATCCACCACACAGCAGAATCACCAAACTCCCAGTTCCCTGAAAGATATAGATAAAGGCCTGACACACATTCCTAAGTTGTTTCTACAGGGAGCAGACCCCCTCCAGATGAAAACTGCTGACCCCAAGAACATAGACCCTAGACTGGTTGAAACCGGAAGGTTGATGATGCTTGAAACTTCACTTTGATGTCAACCAGTCTGAGAATTTTCCAAGAGCTGATCATACCCTGCTCCTTAAACACTATAAAACTCCTTACTACCCCCTTCAGGGTGGGTCAGTCTTGAGGACGTTAGCTCACTGTGGTCCCCTTTGCCTGACAAAGCAATAAAAGCTACTCTTTTCTACTTCAACCAAAACTCTGTTTCTGTGTTTCTATTTGGCACTAGTGAACAGGGGTTGAGTTTCAGCAACAGAAAGCACACACATTATTGGCCCAAATAAGAGGAAGTCTGAACAATGCTCTTAAATTCATACTGTGCAGTTGAAATTTTAAAAGATGGACCAAAGAAATGGAAAAAAAAATGTGACCTTTTTCTGATTCTTAGTGGCCAAGTGGTTGATGGTTAAGGCCATCATAGAGATACAAAGTGATTTGTCAGGCTCTCAACACTTCTAGAGGATCAGTGTTTTTCTAGAATGTGCAAGGATTCATTGTTATAATGAGATGAGCTAAATGGGAAATGATCTAAGTGGGAAGCGAGGGAACTCTTAATATGGGAAAAAATGCCTGGAAAAACCTCCTATCATCTCAAGTATTATTACAGAAGATCACTCAAATTCCTCAGTGTAGAGTCCCCACCAGATCGATGCCATATGTCTAGCAGATACCAGAAGCCTTCTAAGAAGACGTGTCAGAGCAAACAGAAGAGTAATTGCACCAAAAAATAACATGCAACTCAAAATTCCATATTAGACCTTGGGATAAAGATACACATGAAAGATCTGTAGTTTCAGAGAAGAAAATGGAAGGGAAAAGGGTGTTGGGTATAGTAAATCAAAACTCTTTACCTCTTATGCCTAAGGGCCAGAACAAAACCTATTAGTGTGTGAGCCTGAGCTGGCCAAGTTGATTTATATATTTACCAAGTTATCAACCACTTGAGTTAATCTTTTATAAGAACCAACATTTGGCTCTATTAATTTTCTTTATGTTTTTTGTCTGTTTTATTGTTTTTCTGTTTACTGTTTGTTTTGTCTGTTTACTTGTTTTCACAATACACAAAATAAATTTGTGTATTGATTTCTGCTTATAGCTTTACTTCCTTATACTGTTGCTTTCTTCGCTCTCTTTTTTTCTAGTGTTGTAAGATGTAAATTTATATCAATTACATTACCACTTTTTCTTTTTTAATATAAACACTTAAAGTAAAAATATGTTTCCTCTAAGTATTACTTTTGCTTTGTTCCCCTAGGTTTTGTGGGATGTATTTTACTGTCCCTAGTAACCCTTGGCATGTATTAACTAATGGCTTATTTTTAAATGTATTATATAATTTTGAGATATTGGAGAATTTTCTAGGTATCTTATTGCTGATTTCTGATTTAGCCCTGTGTGGTCATGAAGTATACTCTAAGATTTCAGACATGAATTTTACTGAGACACTATAAGTCCCTGCATTTTATTTTACTTTGGCACACTTGAAGAGAACATGTAGATTCCAGTTGTTTTAATGGTATTAAATTAGATCATATTTTATGGAAATTAGATCATATTAGTTACATGTGGTATTAAATTTTTCTGGTTTTTTTCCTGATATTTTTCTTCTTGTCTATCAATTATTGAATCAGAGATTTTAAATATCTAACTATGATTGTTGATTTGATTTTGCTATTGGTTCTTGTTTTATAATTTTGAAACTCTGTAATTAGGTGCGTTTAGGGAATTGTTATGACTTTCTGGTAGATTGGCCAAGATATTTTCCAAGTGCCTTTTTTTTTTGGTCAGAACTTGACTTTTCTCTGACTCATGTCATGGCTTGGTTTTAGGCTTTGTCAAGGCAGATCTGTGTAAATCCCAAGATGTTCCCCTAGCCTAATGAACTGGTGTGACTCAGACTCTGACTCATGTCAGAGATGGGTTTTAGGCTTTGTTAGAGTGGGTTATATAATAGTCCCTACACTAGTGCTTGACCCTTCCTTCTGAGGCTCAATCTTTCTGTGGTCAACCTGGATGGCAAAGGTGGTAAATACATATATCTCTATTCTAGAACTCTCTGATGTTCCTCAGCATTGTGTGCAGTACCTGTATTTTTCTATTCCAACTTTACTGAGATATAATTGACATATAACATTGTAGAAATTTAAGATGTATGATGTGTTGATTTGATACACATATATATTGCAAAATGATTGCATATCCTTAGGTAATACCTCCATCATGTCACATAATTGTCATTATTATCTTGTGATGAGAACATTTGAGATCTACTCTCTTAACTTTCAAATACATGATACATTATTTTAACTGTTATCACAATACTGTTCATTAAAACCCTAGAACTGGGCTTCCCTGGTGGCACAGTGGTTGGGAGTCTGCCTGCCAATGCAGGGGACACGGGTTCGAGCCCTGGTCTGGGAGGATCCCACATGCCGTGGAGCGGCCGGGCCCGTGAGCCATAATTGCTGAGCCTGCGCATCGGGAGCCTGTGGTCCGCAACGGGAGAGGCCGCGATGGCGAGAGGCCCGCGCACCGTGATGAAGAGTGGCCCCCACTTGCCGCAACCGGGGAAGACCCTCGCACAGAAGCGAAGACCTAACACAGCCATAAATAAATACATAAATATAATTAAAAAAAAAAAAAAAAGAAACAACCCTAGAACTTATTCATCGTATATGTGGAAGTTTGTACCCTTTAACCAATATTTTCCCATTTCCCCCACCACCTCAGTCCCTGGCAATCACCAGCGTATTCTCGGTTTCTATGAGTTTAAATTTTTTAGATTTCATATATAAGTGAGGTCATCCAGTGTTTGTCTTTCTCTGTCTGACTTATTTCACTTAGCATAATGCCTTATAGTTCCATTTATGTTTCTGCAAATGGCAAGATTTCATTCGTTTTTATGGCTGGGTAATATTCAATCATCATATATATATATATATATGTATATATATCACATCTTCTTTATCCATTCATCTATTGACCTCTTTTTATGTTGTATATTTGTTAATATAGTAGCTATAGTTATTTTTTATTTCTCTTGTCTTTTAACATTTATACTATAAGACACCATATTACAGTTAAGATACCACCATATTACAGTATTTGAGTAGTCTGCTTTTGACTAAATATTTACTTGCTCCAGTGTGTTGTGTATTTTCATGTTACTAATTAGCATCCTTTAAATATAGCTTGAAGAACTCCTTCAGTCTTTTTTGTAAGGCAGGTCTAGTGTTGATAAATTCCTTTAGCTTTTGTTTGTCTGGAAGTCTTTATTCCTCCTTCATTTTTTTAATAATGTGTCTAAAAATTTTTTTTTATCTTATTATGTTTTACAGTAGATCCTTGTTGGTTATTTATTTTAAATAAAGCAGTGTGTACATGTCAATCCCAAACTCCCAGTCTATCCCTCCCCTTTCCCCTTCCACCCTGGTAACCATAAGTTCATTCTCTAGGTCTGTGAGTCTGTTTCTGTTTTGTAGATAAGTTCATTTGTATCATTTTTAAAATATTCTGCATATAAGTGATATCATATGATATTTGTCTTTCTCTGTCTGACTTACTTCACTTAGTATGGTAATCTCCAGGTCCACCCATGTTGCTGCAAAATACATTATTTCATTTTTTTATGGCTGAATAATATTCCATTGTATATATATACCACATCTTTATTCATCTCTTGATGAACATTTAGGTTGCTTACATTTCTTGGCTATTGTAAACAGTGCTGCGATGAATATTGGGGTGCATGTTTACTTTCAAACCAAGTTTTTCTCCAGATATATACCCAAGTGTGGGATTGCTGGATCATATGGTAGCTGTATTTTTAGTTTTTTAAGGAACCTGCATACTGTTCTCCATAATGGCTGTACCAATTTACATTCCCACCAACAGTGCAAGAGGGTTCCCTTTTCTCCACACCCTCTTCAGCATTTATTGTTTGTAGATTTTTTGATGATGGCCATTCTGACTGGAGTGAAGTGATACCTCATTGTATAGTTTTGATTTCCATTTCTCTAATAATAAGCAGTGTTGAACATCTTTTCATGTGCCTCTTGGCCATCTGTAAGTCTTCTTTGGAGAAATGTCTATTTAAGTCTTCTGCCCATTTTTTGATACGGTTGTTTGTCTTTATGGTATTGAGTTGCCTGAGCTGTTCGTAAATTTTAGAGACTAATCCTTTATCAGTCTCATCGTTTGCAAATATTTTCTCCCATTCTGTGGGTTGTCTTTTTGTTTTGTTTATGGTTTCCATTGCTGTGCAAAAGCTTTTGAGTTTAATTAGGTCCCATTTGTTTATTTTTGTTTTTATTTCCATTACCCTGGGAGATGCATTGAAAAAGATATTGATGCGATTTATGTCATAGTGTTCTGCCTATGTTTTCCTCTAAGAGTTTTATAGTATCTGGTTTTACATTTAGGTCTTTCATCCATTTTGAGTTTATTTGTGTGTGTGTGTGTGTGTGTGTGTGTGTGTGTGTGTGTTTTGAAACATCTTTATTGGAGTATAATTGCTTTACAATGTTGTGTTAGTTTCTGCTGTATAAAAAAGTGAATCAGCTATGTGTATACGTATATCCCTATATCCTCTCCCTCTTGTGCCTCCCTCCCACCCTCCCTATCCCACCACTCTAGGTGGTCACAAAGCCCTAAGCCGAGCTCCCTGTGTGATACAGCTGCTTCCCATTAGCTATCTATTTTACGTCTGGTAGTGTATATATGTTATTTCTACTGTCTCACTTTGTCCCAGCTTACCCTTCCCCCTCACCGTGTCCTCAAGTCCATTCTCTACATCTGTGTCTTTATTCCTGTCCTGCCCCTAGGTTCATCAGAACCATTTTTTTTTTTTTTTAGATTCCATATATATGTGTTAGCATACGGTGTGTGGTTTTAAAGAGTGTTCTAATTTTATTTTTTTTATATGTAGCTGTCCAGTTTTCCTAGCACCATTTATTGAAGTGACTATCTTTCCTCCATTGTATAGTCTTGCCTCCTTTGTCGCAGATTAATTGACCATAGGTGTGTGGGTTCATTTCTGGGCTTTCTATCTTGTTCCATTGATCTTAATTTCTGTTTTTGTGTCAGTGCCATACTGTTTTGATGACTGTAGCTTTGCAGTATAGTCTGAAGTCAGGGAGCCTGATTCCTCGAGCTCCATTTTTCTTTCTCATTGCTTTTGTGTCTCCATACAAGTTCTAAGATTTTTTTGTTCTAGTTCTGTGAAAAATGTCATTGGTAATTTGACAGGGACTGCACTGAATCTGTTGATTGCCTTGAATTGTATAGTCATTTTCACAATACTGATTCTTTCAATCTAAGAACATGGTATATTTTTCCATCTGTGTCATCTTCGATTTCTTTCATCAGCATCTTATAGCTTTGGGGGTATAGGTCTTTTGTCACCTTAGGTAGGTTTATTCCTAGGGATTTTATTCTTTTTGATGCTATGGAAATGTAATTGTTTAATTTCTCTTTCTGGTCTTTTGTTGTTAGTGTATAGAAATACAACAAATTTCTGTATATTAATTTTTATCCTGTTACAATACATTACTGAATTCATTGATGAGCTCTAGTAGTTTTCTGGTAGCATCTATAGGATTTTCTATGTATAGTAGCATGTAGTCTGCAAAGGATGACAGTTTTACTTATTCTTTTCCAATGTGGACTTCTTTTATTTCCTTTTCTTCTCTGACTGCTGTGGCTAGGACTTCCAAAACTATGCTGAATAAAAGTGGTAAGAGTGGACATCCTTGTCTTGTTCCTGATCTTAGAGGAAATGTTTTCAGCTTTTCACCATTGAGTATTATGTTAGCTGTAGGTTTGTCATATATGACCTTCTATGACAACTTACTGGAGAGTTTTTATCATAAATCGGTGTTGAATTTTGTCAGAAGTTTTTTCTGTATCTATTGAGATGATCATATGGTTTTTATTCTTCAGTATATTAATGTGGTGTATCACACTGATTGATTTGTGGATATTGAAAAATCCTTGCATCCCTGGGATAAATCCCACTTGATCATGGTGTATGATACTTTTAATGTATTGTTGGATTTGGATTGCTAGTATTTTGTTGAGGATTTTTGCATCTGTGTTCATCAATGATATTCGCTTGTAATTTTCTTTTTTTTTTTTTTTGTGGTATCTTTGTCTGGTTTTGGTATCAGGATGGTGGTCTCATAGAATAAGTTTGGGAATATTCCTTCCTCTGTGACTTTTTGGATTAGTTTCACAAGGAGAGGTGTTAACTCTTCTCTAAATGTTTGGTAGAATTCCCCTGTGAAGCCATCTGGTCCAGGACATTTGTTTGTTGGGAGTTTTTTAATCACCCTTTCAAATTCAGTACTTGTGATTGGTCTGTTCATGTTTTCTATTTCTTCTTGGTTTTGTCTTGGGAGATTGTACCTTTCTAAGTATTTGTCCATTTCTTCCAGGTTGTCCAATTTATTGACATATAGTTGCTTGTAGTAGTCTCTTATGATACTTGATCCTTTGTATTTCTGTGCTGCTGTTGAAATTTCTCCTTTTTCATTTCTGATTTTATTGATTTGAGCTCAATCTGGGTCTTTTTTTTCCCAATGAGTCTGGCTAAATGTTTATCAATTTTGTTTATCTTTTCAAAGAACCAGCTTTTAATTTCATTGATCGCTTCTATTTTTTCTTCATTTCTATTTCACTTATTTCTGCTCTGATCTTTATGATTTCTTTCCTTCTGCTAACTTTAGGTTTTGTTTGTTCTTCTCTCTCTAGTTGCTTTAGGTGTAAGTTTAGGTTGTTTATTTGAGATTTTTCTTGTTTCCTGAGGTAAGATTGTATTGCTATAAACTTCCCTCTTAGAACTGCTTTTGCAGCATCATATAGGTTTGGATTGTTGTGCTTTAATTTCCATTTGTCTCAAGGTATTTTTTGATTTCCCCTTTGATTTCTTCAGTGATCCATTTGTTCTTTAGTAGCATATTGTTTAACCTCCACGAGTTTTTTTTTTTTTTTTTTTTACCTTTAATTGATTTCTAATCTCATAATGTTGTAGTCAGAAAAGATGCATGATATGATTTCAATTTTCTTAAATTTACCAAGGCTTGCTTTGTGGTTCAGAATGTGGTCAATCCTGGAGAATGTTCCATGTGCACATGAGAAGAATATGTATTCTGCTGCTTTGGAATGGAATGCTCTATAAATATCAGTTAAGTCCATCTGGTCTAATGTGTCATTTAAGGCCTGTGTTTCTTTACCGATCTTCTCTCTGGATGATCCATCCTTTGATGAAAGTGGGGTGTTAAAATCCCCCACTATTATTGTGTTACTGCCAATTTCTCCCTTTATGGCTGTCAGTATTTGCCTTATCTATTGAGGTGTTCCTATGTTGGGTGCATATATATTTACTATAGTTATATCTTCTTGGATTGGTCCCTTCATCATTATGTAGTGTCCTTAGTTGTTTCTTGTAACAGCCTTTATTTTAAAGTCTTTTGTCTGATATGGGTATTGCTACTCCAGCTTTCTTTTGATTTCCATTTGCATGGAATATCTTTTTTCTTCTTCTCACTTTCACTATGTATGTGTCCATAGATCTGAATTGGGTCTCATGTACACAGTATATATGGGTCTTGTTTTTGTATTCATTCAGCCAGTCTATGACTTTTGGTTGAAGCATTTAATCCATTTACATTTAAGGTAATTATCTATATGTCTGTTCTTATTGCCATTTTGTTGCTTGTTTTGGATTTATTTTTCTAGGTGTTTTTTCTTCCCTCACTCTTTTGTTATCTCCTTTTGTGATTTGATGACTGACTTTAGTGTTGTGTTTCAATTCCTTTTTCTTTCTTGTGTGTGTATCTATTGTAGATTTTCATTTTATGGTTACCATGAGATTTTGATATAGCAGTCTCTATATAAACAAGATTGTTTTAAGTTGCTGGTCTTTTAATTTCAAATGCAATTCCAATATCCTGCATTTGTGATCTCCCCTTCTCATAATTGTTAGTTTTGATATCATATTTGTCTGTGGATAATTTCCTACCTCTACTGTCTGTTTGCCTTTACCAGTGAGCTTTTCCATTTGTAATTTTGTTTCTAGTAGTGGCCTTTTCTTTTCTGCTTAGAGAAGGTCCTTTAGCATTTGTTGCAAAGCTGGTCTAGTGGTGCTGAATTCTCTTAGCTTTTGCTTGTTTGTAAAGCTTTTGATTTTTTCTGTCAAAACTGAATGAGGGCCTTGCTGGGTAGAGTATTCTTGGTTGTAGGTTATTCCCTTTCATCACTTTAAATATATTGTGCCACTCCCTTCTGGCCTGCAGAGTTTCTGCTGAGAAATCAGCTGGTAACCTTATGGGAGTTCCCTTGCATGTTATTTGTTGCTTTTCCCTTGTTGCTTGTAATACTATTTCTTTGTCTTTAATTTTTGTCAATTTGATTACTATGTGTCTCGGCGTGTTCCTCGGGTTTATTCTGCCTGGGACATTCTGCGCTTCCTGGACTTGGGTGGCTATTTCCTTTCCCATGTTAGGGAAGTTTTCAACTATAATCTCTTCAAATATTTTCTCAGACCCTTTCTTTTTCTCTTCTTCTTGGACCCCTATAATTCAAATATTGGGGCATTTAATTTTAGTCCCAGAGGTCTCTGAGACTGTCCTCATTTCTTTTCATTCTTTTTCTTTATTCTGTTCAGTGGCAGGGATTTCTACCATTCTGTCTTCCAGGTCACGTATCCATTCTTCTCCCTCAGTTATTCTGCTATTGATTCTTTCTAGGGTATTTTTTCATTTCAGTTATTGTATTGTTCACCTCTGTTTGTTTGTTTGTTTGTTTTAATTTATTTTTGGCTGTGTTAGGTCTTCATTTCTGTGTGAGGGTTTTCTCTAGTTGCAGAAGTGGGGGCCACTCTTCATCATGGTGCACGGGCCTCTCTCTGTGTTGGGGATTCTACACACCCACATGCAAAAAAATGAAAGTGGACACTACCTTACACCATACACAAAAATCAACTCAAAGCAATATGATCTTATATGCAGAAAACCCTAAAGATATTCCTGTTAGAATTAATCAATGAATTCAGCAAATTTGCAGGACAAAAAAGTCAACACACATGACTCAGTTATGTTTTATACACTAACAATCTGAAAAGTAAATTCAGAAACAATTCAATTTATGATGGCTTAAAAAATAATGACATACTTAGAAATAAACTTAGCCTAGAAGGCAAAAGACTTATATAACGATAGCTACAAAATGTTTCTGAAAGGAATCAAAGACACAAATACATGGAAAGACATCATGTATTCATTGATTGGAAGACTTCATATTGTTAACATGTCAATACTACCCAAAGTGATCTACAGAGTCAGTGTAATCCCTATCAAAATCCCAATGCCATTTTTTTTTTTTTGCAGATACAGAAATATTCGTCCTAAGATTTATATGAAATATCAACATACTCCAAGTAGCCAAGACAATTTTGGAAAGGAATAACAAATTTGGAGGTCTAAAACTTCCTGATTTCAATCAAAACAGTGTGGTACTGGCATAAAGACAGACAGGGAACAGGCCAATGGAATAGAATAGAGGGCACAAAAATAAAATCCTCACATATATGGTCAAATTATTTTTGACACAGGTATCAAGACCATTGAATTAAGAAAGGATAGTTTTTTGAAATGGTGTTGAGTAATAAGGATATTCACATGCAAAGGAATTAAATTGAACCCTGACCTGCATCATATACAAAAATTAACTCAAACTGATCAAAGATCTAAACATATGAGCTAAATCTATAAAACTCTCAGAAGAAAACATCAGGGGAAACTTCATGACATTGGATTTGGCAATGGTTTCTTTGATGTGACATCCAATGTATAGTCAACAACAACAAAATAGATAAATCGGAGGACAACAAAATTAATAACTTCTATGTTTCAAAGTAAGCAATCAACAGAGTGAAAAGGAAACATATGGACGAAGAAATCATTTGCAAATTATATATCTGCAAAGGGATTAATATCCATGATATGTAAAAATTTCTACAACCCAATGAAAAACAAAGTCAAACAACTTGATTAGAAAATGTATGAAAAATTTGAAGTAGACATTTCTCCAAAGTTGATATATGAATGATCAATAAGCACATGAGAAAGTATTTAATATCCATAATCATTATGGAAATGCAAATAAAACACAATGAAATACCACATTACATCCATTAGGTTGGCTATTATATATATATAAATAAAGGAAACAGAAGATAACAAGTTTGGTGAGGATGTGGAAAGATTGGAACACTTGTGCACTGTCAGTGGGAATGTAAAAATGTACAGTTGTTATGGAAAACAATATAGGGATTCCTCAAAAAAATTAAAAATAATATTATGATCCAGTAATTCCACTTCTAGGTATATATCCCAAAAAGTAAAAACAGGGTCTTAAAGAAATACTTACACACCCACATTCATTGATGTATTATTCACAATAACCAAAAGATTAAAGCAATAAAGTGTCCATTGATAGATGAATTAATAAACAAAATGTGGTATACACATACAATGGAAAATTATTTTACTTTAAAAAGAAAGGAAATTCTGACACACGCTACAGCATGGATGAACTTTGAAAGCATTATGTTAAGTGATATGTCAGTCACAAAAAGACAAATACTGTATGATTATACTTATATGAGGTACTTAGAGTATTCAAATTCATAGAGACAGAAAGTAGTGTTTCTGGTGTTTGCCAGAAGATGGGGGGAGGGAGAATGGCGAAATTGTTGTTTAATGGGTATAGAGTTTCACTTTTGCAAGATGAAAAGAGTTCTGGAGATTGGCTGTACAACATTGTAAATGTACTTAACACTGTTGAATTATGTACAGGCGTACCCCAAAGATAGTGTGTGTTTGGTTTCAGACCACTGCGAGCAAATATTGCAATAAAGCAAGTCACATGATTTTTTTTGGTTTCCCAGTGCATATAAGAGTTATGTTTACTATACTGTAGTCTATTGTATACAATAGCATTATATCTTAAAAAAAACAGTGTACATACATTAATTTAAATATAATGTTATTGAGAAATGGTGCTGATTAGACTTGCTGGATACGGGGTCACCACAAACCTGCAATTTGTAAAAACACAATATCTTCCAAGTGCAATAAAGTGAAGCACAATAAAATGAGATATGCCTGTATTTAAAAATGGTTAAAATGGTAAATTTTATAGTATATGTATTTTAACACAATTAAACAAAGCAAAACTGTTCCCATATTCAAAGCTTCACAAGTTTTGCAACACAAAGACCCTCATCAACAACTCTTTGGGAAGACCTATTCAATAAGAAAAGAAATGTTGGCAGCCAAAAGAAAAGTAAGGGTAAGCAAATGTCTTCATTAGATGTCTTACAAATAAGTAAAGCCAGAACAAAAGAGAAGAAAACAGGAAGTATGTCAACATGGTAGGTTTGGAGGTTGGGGGACCAGAAGATATGAGAATTCTCTAAGACACTTGTCCTTAAAAAGAAGATAAACACTTTTAAAGAAACTTGACAAGAAAGGAGAAGAAAAAAGCATAGAATAAGTGTTACAAATTTTAATAAACACTGATGGAAGAATTAAGATAAAATATATACATAAAGTAGATACAGAAATGGACAAGAGACAAATTTTTTCAATTTGGATTAAAAATAAATCTAGCTATATGTTGTTGACAAAATAAACATAAAGCACAGTCACTTAAAAGTTGAATAACTAGATATAATAGTGTAGCTTTAAATAGATTTTTAGAAAAAAATATCAGTACAGATAGAATTTCACTACATAATGACAACATATTCAACCCCTGAGAAAATATAATTTATGTATTTACATTATATATATATGTGTGTATATATATATATATATACACACATATACAAAACTTGTTATTACTTTACATTGCTCAATATGGCAACATATAGTAATTTTTCTTTCCCTTTATTTACATAGTATATATACTTGTATTTACAGGTATCCTCTGCTTTCCAAAAGTTCACATTATGCCACTTCACTTTTACCAAAGACCTACATTAGTGCGGTAACGGCTTTTTTTGTAAAAGTGAAAATCCTCTTTGGATTTTTTTCAGTTAGCAAAAAAGGTACTAATATAGGTCTTTGGTAAAAGTGCAGTGGTGAAAGGCAAACTTTTGAAAAGTGGGGGACGGTCTTTGCTTTACACCATTTTGGCTTATGAAAGGTTTCATAGCAACACTCTCAGAGAGTGGGGGAAACCTGTATATATGTAAACTATATAAAAATATATGGAAGAATTCAAAAGAACTACAATGAGAAATTGACAAAACTACCATTACAGCTGGATATTTCATCATATCTCTCTCAATTGTTGAAACAACAAGGCTAAAAAAATAGTTATGATTAAGATTCAGAAGATTGACTAACACAGTTAACAACTTAAGAAACTTTATTTGACCTATGACGTTTTGAATCCAACATTTATAAACTCTTCTCAAGCGCAACTTAAATAATTAGAAAATATTTATCATGTAAAAATTGTCAGTTTTACTAGTACCTACACATAGTAAGTGTCTAGCACATAGTAGGTGCTCAATAAATACTGGATGAATGAACTAATGAATGAATCAGTGATGTCCTGTTATTCAGGAGTAGGAAATACTGGGAAATAATTTGAAAGGGAGAGAAGCAACTTGTATATGGTGCAGGGATTCTGGTATCCAGCAGACAACTCCTAATCAAATTCATCCTAAACAATTCTACTTATTCATAGAAAGATTCCTTTTCCATCTCTCCCGCCATCATGTTTACAACCACATTCTGGTCTGCTTGCCCTTTATTAGAAGAAGAGTTCAAATCCTCAAAGATAACTAAGTCTGAGTAAGTGTCTGAAGTGGTTCTGACCACTTTTAAGCAGCTTGGTCTATGAGTGGTTGCAGGGCCTTTGAAGGGACACTGTGACTACAGAACTAAGACTGAGATTTCAGCTCTTTGTTGAATTCCTCTTGTGGATTTAGGAGTCATGTTCTTGGTTCTATTAGGTATTAGACATGTAACTATAATGCTAATAATAATAGCAATCAACAAAGTTAGATTTTATTCTTGTAGCACTTAACTGGTGCCTCATTTCTGCTCCTTCCAGGGGGGTGTTGAAAGTCAGCAGCTGAAGCAGCACATGGTTTAATCCTTACAGAGGTAGATGGCAAGTGCCAATGGCAAGTGTCAATTTGTAGTTGACAATTCCAACATAAATTATCTTAATTCTCCAACAACCTAAAAGATAGGTGCTATTAACAATTTCAGTTTTGCAAATGAGGCAAAAAGGGGTTATCTAAATTGCACTACATTTTACAACCACCGATTTGTGATTGTGATTTTACAACTGCTGATTCAAACCCAGGGATTTCTTACTGCATGTTCTTTATATTATTACCAACACTGAAAATTGCACTTGTGGTTCTGATTTTCTGGTACTGTCTGAGAGTCATAGTGCCATATATGTGTCTATAGGTATGTAGACAAGCAGAGAAGTGCAGACAGGAAGATGGTTAGAACTGCTTTATTTTTTTCTAAAAGAAAATGATAGGATTTTTTTTTTTCCCAAAAAGGAAATGAGAGTTTAAAAAATGTTCTGAAAGTGCAAGGAAGTGTGGTAACACCTTCCTTTGTCTGAACCTAGACGGTATACACCCCTCTTTTGTTGGGGTGTGGTGTCTCTTGGGGCATATATTTATCTTACTCTCATATTCCTTACTTCTCCCTTTACCTCCTTTATACCCAATAAACTTTTTTTTTTTTTAGCAGAAGTGAGGCTACTACACTCTTGTTTCTTGATGCTGTTACCGGGGCTATCAGAACGAAACCCACATCACAGCTCAAAGAAACCATGTTTCTTTAATTCATGAAGTCCAATCTCCATATTTTATATATTAAAAGTAGTACGGGTCAAAAAAAATAGTATATAGGTCAGGGAAGGTGTGTGACCCACTTTGAGTCAGAAGTAGTTTGTGGCAGAGCCTCGGTTAAAACTCAGGCCTCCTGACTTCCACTCTACCTCCACAGTGCCTCCTATGAATGTAGGGAACAGACGCCCTTATGCATCATGGTTCAGGCAAAGCTGGGAGGCTGGTGTCTCCCACAGGCCTGGAGAAAGGGCTCCTAGGAGGACCATATCTTAGAGCTGCTTTTTTTGACATCCTGCTCTGCATTCTCACATTCCCAATTAGTAGTCATTGAGGGAGGCAAGAGGAGACAACTGAGGCCTCCCCAAAGCTCCCTGCTCCTCAACTCAGGCAGGGGGAAGCCTCTGCAGAGAAACTGCTGATTATCACAAAAGTTGAGGCTCTGCTTCATTAAGCAGGTGCATCCCCTCCTGGGAATAGTTCCCTGGCCTCACCCTCTGGCCTTCCCAGCTCCACTAAACAGCTTGTTTGCCTTCTCATTAGCAAAGTTGTTAGCACATGCTCTGTTCCCGAGTTGCTCAGAAGAAAAGTTTTGTGGGAAGATTTCCTTAGCTGGATAGCCTGCCTCTCATGTTTCCCTATGGGATACCTCCATAACCAGGTCCTTCAAACAAGCTGTGTGTGGCAGTGATAATTCAGCGGTGGCCCCAAGGCTCCTCTGCTTGACCAAAGGGAAGTAGAAGGAAAAGCCTAGGCTGGCTAAGGGTATGGAAGTTCACTACAACCGCCTGAGATCTAACTGAGAAGGAAGGGAATAGCTGACTTGTGTTGGACACGCTGCTCAAAGATTTCCAGTGTCATCTTGTGTTGTTGGTCCTCTGAGCAGAGGTGCCCATGCTGTCTGGACTCCTTCCCACATACAGCATTCCTACAGACCCCACACATTGGTACAGCTCTCTCATATTCACCAAGCACTCTCACACTGCAGCAGCGCCTCCCCACTGAGGCAAGGAAGGACAGGATAAATGTTATTATTCTCTGTTTTTTAAATAGGGGCCTGAGGCCTACCTTGTACAGAGACTGACTTCACTGTTTTGGTGGATTTCTAGCCCTTATTAGTTAAGATCAGGTGAAATGACATTCGAAATTGCTTAATATTTCAGCCCATTTAGACCAACCATCAGTAATTTAATTTAATACCTATATATTTACCACCAACAAATTAGTAGTAATAGCAGTAATACTATCTATTGAGTGTCCACAATAATGGGTATATAAACTTATACTGCATGAGGAAACTGAGGCTCAGAAAGGCTATGTGACTAGTTTAGGATCATAGCAAAAATGATGCATCTAGTGATCATGCCTAGGTGAGGGGACGGGGAGGAGAAAATTTTATATAAACACTAGTATAGGACAGGTAGGGAGATGGGTTCAATAATTAGTAACAGATGGAAAGGAAGGCATACAAGGGGAATAAATGGGAGGTGCAATTAGAAATAGTAGATTCAGAAAATGTTAGAGGTCACCATTACCCTTATTTTACCTTCCCTGACCTGTGGCATCTGGATTTACCAAAAGACTCGTCCTTAGTCTCTTAAACTACAGTACCCAGTTTCTGTGTGCAACAGCAGAAAGAGAAGATTCATTAGTATGTCAGGGGTCTCAGATCCTCTTCCAATTTCCCCATTTGCTCTGCCCCTCACCATTGGTAGGAGTTTTTAGTTAAGTTATGCCATCATCCAGCCCTGGGTTCCTGGACCTTAATCTGTATGCTGAGGCGCTAGACTTGTTGACTCTTTTGTTGAGTGCACAGATTTATACTACCTGTTCAGAATGCACCCTTGTCTATGTCTGCCACAGGTAGGCAGGTGTCCTGGAATGAGGAATACTCTTTCCTTCTTTACGTTAGTTCAGCAATTGCTGTGTAACCCTAGCACGAAGCAGATGCAGCATTCTTGACATATCAAAGAAGACACCAGGAAATCATCTGATCTCATATTTTCAAACAAACATACAGCATTAGAACCATAATACATAAAATAGATGAGTACAAAGAAGAAAACAGATTGAAATAGAAAGTAGAAATGGGAACCCAAAGCCCTGGCCACTCCCTGTGCCCTTTTTTCTACCCTGGCTCCTCAAGCAATTCCTCTACTGAGATGATTCAGTTTCGCCTTCTCACTTTTTCAGATGAGAGAACTGAGGGCCAAGGAGGTGACATGAACTACCAAAGATGCACAGCTTATTAGGGACTAAGACAGGACCAGAGTTTGGCAGAGACAGGTCACTGTATGGATCATGAATATTCTTTATGAGAATGTTTTTAATTGTTCTTATGCAAAAATGAAATTAGAAATGTTCCTGGATGTGGATTCAACCCCAGATCCACTCCAGTGGGCTGGGTGACCTTGGCAAGGCTTCCTCAGACTCATTCTCTCTCTTTGCCAAATGAGAGTAAGAAGTGGGTGACTGAGCACATTCCTTTCTGCTTAGGGAGTTATTATTCCACAATTGCAACACTTGTAAAGAAAGCAACATCCAAACTCCACCTGGAGGAGTAAGATATGAATAAACAGAATATAGAGGAAATAGTGTTGGTCCAAATCCCAGTTTTGTTGCTGTTTGGCTATATGATTCCAAATAAAAAAAACCTTAACCTCTGTCTGAGCAACCTCATATTTAAAAGTTTCCTCATATTTAAAAGCAAACTATTTATAATGATCTCTACCACACAGTCCTATAAAGATTAAAGGAAATGAAACATGTAAAGTGATCAATACTTAAATGTTCCTGAAGCTTGAGGTACTCCATAAATAATAAAATCTTTACTATTCTAGAGGAAGGGCTGTGTATTGGCCAGAGAAGGGATTTTGAAGACTGGTACCTGGATTCAATCATCATCTCTACCACTTTCTTTCTGCACAACCTTGAACAATTCACTTAATCTTCCTGTTTTCCATCTGTAAGATGTTCCTTCATCTGTAAAATGGGGACAGCAGTAAAACCTCATTCAAAGAATTCTTTTGAGGATTAAATTATTTTATACACATAAAACATATAGAATAATTAACACTACATATGAGATAGTCATTATTACTTCAAATTTGTCACATAAATTTTTTCAAGGAGAATTTCTTCCCTTAGGTATGCCTGATTTTACACATATCTCACACTTTTGTCACATCTGTGGGCCAGTAGAATTGATAATACTCCAAACTGAACATCTTCCTTGGGCTTAGGTGTTCAAAATCACCCTAGACATACTGTGTGTTTCTCCTTGCCCTTGTGAAATTTATACTATCCCTTAATGCATGGCTTTGGGGCCCTTATCCTCTTCTTACTCTTTCTGTTCTCCTACACTGTGGTTATCTCAGCTTGTCTTTATTGGGGTGGTCATGGGGTTAGCAAATTACTATTCAGTCAGCACATTCCCAGGTGGCCATCCAAAAGAATCACTGACAATTTCTTGGGTCACATTAATCAATACTGCGTAGTGAGCTTGAGGACTTACAATCCTATTGTGGAGACATCTTACAACTCAAGGTAGCATATATTTCACCAGTGATTTCTGGTATGGAGCCTGGTGTATTCTTTCATTTATGAATAAGTGAACAAAATAGTGAATGAAAGAATGGACTTCTAAGGATCAAATGAGATGACAGAGATTGTGTCCTTTCTATAACCCCACCAGGAGTCACTACTCTTTTTTAGATCAATGCAGTGCTTCAAACTCATCTTACTCTTTACTTCACAATCTTTTGTTCTCTAAACCTTCTGAGGTCCTTCCCTTCAGACCTTCCTTAGGGCAGAGCTTCCCAACAAACATAGGTATTAGGTGAGCTGAGTTGCCCATCTCCCTCTACCTTACCCTTTGAGTGATAAGATAGAGCCTGAGGAAATTACAGACTCTGGACAGTTTGCATTTAAGCAGACTTTATTAACACTTTTTAAAATTTGCTAAGATGTGAAAAGAAGTCGGAAGCAATGTATGAATGTGACACGCTGGGGTGGATCCCTCAGGGTCACCTTTTCCTTTTTCCATGTTGACAGCAGTTTATCACTCTAGAAGAAGTTATATATATAATATCAACTCTGATTGCAAATTCTGCAGTAGTATCAAAGTTAACATTCTATCACATAGGATGTATATTCAGTTTATCATCGAAGTAAAGCCCAGATGTTTTTAAGAATAAAGCAGGGCACTATTAATAATTATCCTGGGACAACAGGTATTAACTAGAACTCACTTGAGCAAACCAGGATGTATGATTGTACTATGCCACTGTATTGACATATATTTTAAGAATAAACACATTGGTTTCAATAGATAATATACCTACATTATTAAAAAATCAAAATAATTCATAAAAAAGTATATGTAAAAAGTATTTCTCCAACCCAGGCCCACTGGTCCCATGCCAGCCCTACTCCCCACAATAGGAAACAACTTTCATCAGTGTTTCCTACAACAGTGTGGTGTTTCTTTATGTAAAAACAAGTAAATATGAGTATTCTTATAAGCCCCATGGAGACCATTTCCTATCACTGTAGAAAGTGCTTTCTCATTTTGATAAACAGTTCCATGGTGTTCCATTGTGTGTTTAATTTAACCAGTCCCCTACTGAAAGTCTCATGGGTTGTTCCAGTCTCACTATTACAAACAGAACTATAATGAATAACCCTGTGTATACATCATTTCATATACATATCTTCAAGATGAATTCCTAGAAGTAGGATTGCTGGGCACAAGTGAATGTGTAGTTTGCATAAAGATTGCTCAAATTTCCTCCAAATTTATTTTGCTGTTTTGTACTCCTATGAGCAATGTATGAAATTGTCTGTTTCCCTGCAGTTTTCCCAATAAAGTGTGTTTTTAAACTTCTGGATCTCTGTAAGTCTGAAGGCAATAAAAGTATTTCAATGCAGTTTAAAGTTGCATGTATCATTATTAGTTAAGATGAATATCTTTTCATGTATTTAAGTGCCCTTATTGTTTTATAAATGCCTATTTGGGGATTGATCACCCACACTTCAAATTAAGTATCTTGAGGAAAGGGATTATGATTTATGCATCTTATACTTTGCTCAGTAAGAGGTGTGTGAAATAGGAAGCATTTAATAAATATATTTCGTGAATGAATAACAGAATCATTGGTTTCCCCTCTCCACACACTATTTAAGCTGCCTTTGGTAACACCTTTTCTAACCTTTGGCTCATCACATTTTTTTCTCTTGGAAAACAATATTCCATATAAATATATACATAATATAGAATATATAGATAAATAAAAATTCTAAATCACTTATAAAATTATTTTAAAACAACTATTCATCTATTCCTTTCTAATAATTTCCTGTAATATAGGCTTTTTTTCAAATGTTAGTAATCATTGTACAATGTTGACACTTGAGATAATGTTTTCTTTTCTTAACACTCTAATAGACATTCTTTGTTGCCTCTTTTGCTAAATCATGAATTTCTTAATGGAAGCATCAGACCTTGTTCTTTTCTTTTGCTCCATTTCTAATACAGAATAAGTGTTAATTGAGCATGTTTTACTGGTGGGGGATGACATGAGAGGAAAATAAACAATTTGCTTAGCTAAGCAAGACCTAAACTTGAAATGCTTCAACTTTTATTTTCCCTCTTCATGCTACTTTCAGGTCAACAACCTCATTCCTTATTCATTTACAGTGCTAAATATTTTGAATATATATTTTGCATTGATTTGGGTTTGTGTTTGAGTTTCTTATAAACACATATTTGTATTACATTGATTGCTTTCTGAAGGCAAATGCACAGCCATTATATACTCGTTTGGTGCAAGCCAAGATTATATACAATTGAACACTGAAAAGCATGGGTGAAGTCTGTCCCAGAATCTGCCTTATAGATCCATAAACAAGGCTACAAACTGGGGTGTTTTGATATTCGGGAATGTGAGGGATGTAGCAATTTCATCAAATGGTAGTTGCAACTATTTATCCTGGAGAACTGTCAGGCGTTTCACTTGAAGTGGAACCTATGCACAAGGTTAGAAAATATGGAACAAGAACCTCTAAATGCCCAAGCATCTGAAAAAAATTTTACTTAAGGACAGATTCTTCCAATCTTGAGGTTACATTATTTTCTAAAGCAAAACTCTCAAAAACAAACATCACTCTTTTCTGTTGTTAAAACAACTCCAGCTCTCACAGGAAGATTTTCCTGGCTGATTTGAGGAGATTTAATGGTTTCTCTTAGGTTTATGTGGTCTATCTGCAAATATTCCATGATTAATGTTCTGATAGCCAATTTAATTTTGTTATTATCTTGTCCTCTGCCTCTGATTCCTAAATGTGAAACCACATTTGCATCGGCCAATGGTGCAAATCTACTGTTCTCCAGTGGATTAATTCTTTCAATCTGTTACTTATATGACCATTATATCCATGCAGTCCATGCTTTTGTATAATGCCCAGTCAAGGTCAGAATTTGTATGCTGACTGCAGGACTTTTATCAAGATGATGCTGATGGTAATAAAAATGACAACAATGATGGAAAACTGAATAAGCGTTATGTAGACGTTCCATATAATTATAATGGCAGTGGTGGTATAAATGATGATAGCGAGTAGCAATACTGGTGGTTGTGTTGGTTTAGAATAGTATTTGGCACACGGTAAATATTCAATAATGATTGAATCAATGAATAAATGATAGTGGGCATGGAGAAGGTAGTGGTGGTGATGATTGTCACAGGGATGAAGAGAGTCAAAGCAGAAGTGATGGTGCCGCTGATGTTTATAGTGTAGTAGGTTAGTAGTGGACAAATTGATGATTTACTCTTCCTAGGTCACCTAGCTCTTATTACTGGAGTTGAGTGGAAATGAAACTGAGCAGTCTCCATGCAACACAGTTTTCAAGAAGATGAAACTCACTTCTGGGGCACTCAGTGTGTTATTCTATTTGTGTACATAAGATTATGCAAGATGGGTTGTCTCTTTCTATAGAAAGCTATATGGAATTTTCACAAAGTTCTAGTGGCCTAGAAAGACAATGTCCCTGAGACTTGATCCCAGAGCTCAACAGTCAGGGTTGCAGGGTTGAGAAAAGTCATTTAAGAAATAGAGCTACTCTGCTTCACTTTCCTGTGCCCAATATCCTGACCCAGAGGAACCCCTACTGAGAGCTAGTTACATGCAGCAATACCATTGAATGCATGGTAAGCAACCCCTGGGAGACCAGCATCTCCAGGAACATGAGATATAAGTAGAGAAGTGTTTTGGGGTGAAAGGATGCTGAGGAAGATATAACAAGTACTAATTTCATCCAAACAGGTAATGGTTTTGGATGGTGCATCAGAGATAAGAGATGCTGAAGAAGAGGAGTAGGGGAGCACTTTGACATTTCCTAGGTGAGGTCTGTTAGGCTATGAGAGGAAAATGCTAGGAACCATGGTGTTAATGTCCCCCACAGCCCAGAAACATTTTCAGTGATTTTAGGGAACTATAAATTATCTGTGTTGTAAGGGTTTTAGAAAACATCTATTCAAACATTTTCGTGTTAGAGAAAAAGAAGTTGAGGTTATGCAAGAAGTTGCTTAGCCGACAGTGCACTGCCAGTTAGTGACAGAGCAAGTTCTCAAGCCAAATCCTTGACTTAAAGGAAGACTTTTTCTTTTTTAAATACTATAGAACTTCTTGCTTGGGTGTTCTGACTTCATGGTTTTCCTCCTTGAGAATTCCCAGTGCATTTCTCCTTTGGAGATCATCTTTCAAAGGAATGAAACTCTTAAGTGAGTTATCGTCAGGCACCATGGACGTGAGACTTCAGGGACTGTTCTCAGAAATTCTGTGTTTCTTTTATTTCCCTTCTATTTTTTTTTTCTTCTACTCCTTAGAAAACTAGTCTATAAACTCTAGAGGGGATTCCTGAAAGAGGCCTCAGCAGTCAGTTTTAGGGGATAATTTTTCTCTCTTCTCCAAAGCCCTATATTGCTGTTTATTAATCATTAAAAACTATAAGAAGGAAGGTTGGGGAGAAGATGGCGGAAGAGTAAGACGTGGAGATCACCTTCCTTCCCACAGATACAGTAGAAATACATCTACACGTGGAACTGCTCCTACAGAACACCCACTGAAGGCTGGCAGAAAACGTCAGACCTCCCAAAAGGCAAGAAACTCCCCCCGTACTTGGGTAGGGCAAAAGAAAAAAGAAATAACAGAGACAAAAGAATAGGGACGGCACCTGCACCAGTGGGAGGGAGCTGTGAAGGAGGAAAGATTTCCACGCACTAGGAAGGACCTTCGCGGGCAGAGACTGCGGGTGGCAGAGGGGGGAAGCTTCAGAGCCACGGAGGAGAGCGCAGCAACAGGGGTGCGGAGGGCAAAGCGGAGAGATTCCCGCACGGAGGCTCGGCGCCGAGCAGCACTCACCAGCCCGAGAGGCTCGTCTGCTCACCCGCCGGGGCGGGCGGGACTGGGAGCTGAGGCTCGGGCTTCGGTCGGATGCCAGGAAGAGGGCTGGGGTTGGCGGCGTGAACACAGCCTGAAGGGGTTAGTGCACCACAGCTAGCCGGGAGGGAGTCCGGGAAAAAGTCTGCAGCTGCCGAAGAGGCAAGAGACTTTTTCTTCCCTCTTTGTTTCCTGGTGCGCGAGGAGAGGGGATTCAGAGCACCGCCTAAACGAACTTAAGAGACAGGCGCAAGCCGCGGCTATCAGCGCGGACCCCACAGCAACAGGGGCGCAGAGGAAAAAGCGGAGAGACTCCCGCACAGAGGATCAGTGCCGAGCAGCACTCACCAGCCCGAGAGGCTTGTCTGCTCACCTGCCGGGGTGGGCGGGGCTGGGAGCTGAGGCTCGGGCTTCGGTCGGAGTGCAGGGAGAGGACTGGGGTTGGCGGCGTGAACACAGCCTGAAGGGGTTAGCGCACCACAGCTGGCCAGGAGGGAGACCGGGAAAAAGTCTGCAGCTGCCGAAGAGGCAAGAGACTTTTTCTTGCCTCTTTGTTTCGCGGCGCGCAAGGAGAGGGGATTCAGAGCGCCGCCTAAACGAACTCCAGAGACTGGCGCGAGCCGCGGCGATCAGCGCGGACCCCAGAGAAGGGCGTGAGATGCTGGGGCTGCTGCTGCCGCCTCCAAAAAGCCTGTGTGCGAGCACAGGTCACTCTCCACACCGCCCCTCCCGGGAGCCTGTGCAGCCCGCCACTGCCAGGGTCCTGTGATCCAGGGACAACTTCCCCGGGAGAACGCACTGCGTGCCTCAGGCTGCTGCAACATCACGCTGGCCTCTGACGCCGCAGGCTCGCCCCGCCTCCTCTATACCCCTCCCTCCCCGTGGCCTAGGTGAGCCAGAGCCCCCGAAGCAGCTGCTCCTTTAACCCCGTTCTGTCTGGGTGGGGAACAGACGCCCTCAGGCGACCTACATGCAGAGGCGGGTCCAAATCCAAAGCTGAACCCCGGGAGCTGTGCGAACAGAGAAGAGAAAGGGAAATCTCTCCCAGTAGCATCAGAAGCAGTGGATTAAAACTCCACAAACAACTTGATGTGCCTGCATCTGTGGAATACCTGAATAGACAACGAATCAGCCCAAATTCAGGAGGTGGACTTTGGGAGCAGGATATATTAATTTTCCCCCTTTTCCTTTTTTTGTGAGTGTATATATATATGCTTCTGGGTGAGATTTTGTCTGTATAGCTTTGCTTTATAATAGCTTTATTTTACTTCACTATATTATAGCTTCTTTCTTTCTTTCTTTCTAGTTTTTCTCCCTTTTACTCTGAGCCGTGTGGATGAAAGGCTCTTGGTGCTCCAGCCAGGCATCAGGGCCGTACCTCTGAGGTGGGAGAGCCAACTTCAGGACACTGGTCCACAAGAGACCTCCCAGCTCCACGTAATACCAAACGGCAAAAATCTCTCAGAGATCTCCATCTCAACATCAAGACCCAGCATCACTCAATGACCAGCAAGCTACAGTGCTGAACACCCTATGCCAAACAACTAGCAAGACAGGAACACAGCCCCATCCATCAGCAGAGAGGCTGCCTAAAAGCATAATAAGGCCACAGACACCCCAAAATACACCACCAGATGTGGACGTGCCCACCAGAAAGACAAGATCCAGCCTCATCCACCAGAACTCAGGCACTAGTTCCCTCCACCAGGAAGCCTTCACAACCCACTGAACCAACCTTAGCCACTGGGGACAGATACCAAAAACAACGGGAACTACGAACCTGCAGCCTGTGAAAAGGAGACTCCAAATACAGTAAGATAAGCAAAATGAGACGACAGAAAAACACACAGCAGATGAAGGAACAGGGTCAAAACACACCAGACTTAACAAATGAAGAGGAAATAGGTAGTCTACCTGAAAAAGAATTCAGAATAATGATAGTAAGGATGATCCAAAATCTTGGAAATAGAATAGACAAAATGCAAGAAACATTTAACAAGGACGTAGAAGAACTAGAGAGGAACCAAGCAATGATGAAAAACACAATAAATGAAATTAAAAATACTCTAGATGGGATCAATAGCAGAATAACTGAGGCAGAAGAAAGGATAAGTGACCTGGAAGATAAAATGGTGGAAATAACTACTGCAGAGCAGGATAAAGAAAAAAGAATGAAAAGAACTGAGGACAGTCTCAGAGACCTCTGGGACAACATTAAACGCACCAACATTCGAATTATAGGGGTCCCAGAAGAAGAAGAGAAAAAGAAAGGGACTGAGAAAATATTTGAAGAGATTATAGTTGAAAACTTCCCTAATATGGGAAAGGAAATAGTTAACCAAGTCCTGGAAGCACAAAGAGTCCCATACAGGATAAACCCAAGGAGAAGCATGCCAAGACACATATTAATCAAACTGTCAAAAATTAAATATAAGGAAAACATACTAAAAGCAGCAAGGGAAAAAAAAAACAAATAACACACAAGGGAATCCCCATAAGGTTAACATCTGATCTTTCAGCAGAAACTCTGCAAGCCAGAAGGGAGTGGCAGGATATACTTAAAGTGATGAAGGAGAAAAACCTACAACCAAGATTACTCTACCCAGCAAGGATCTCATTCAGATGTGATGGAGAAATTAAAACCTTTACAGACAAGCAAAAGCTGAGAGAGTTCAGCACCACCAAACCAGCTTTACAACAAATGCTAAAGGAACTTCTCTAGGCAAGAAGCACAAGAGAAGGAAAACACCTACAATAACAAACCCAAAACATTTAAGAAAATGGGAATAGGAACATACATATCGATAATTACCTTGAATGTAAATGGATTAAATACTCCCACCAAAAGACACAGGCTGGCTGAATGGATACGAAAACAAGACCCATATATATGCTGTCTACAAGAGACCCACTTCAGACCTAGAGACACATACAGACTGAAAGTGAGGGGATGGAAAAAGATATTCCATGCAAATGGAAATCAAAAGAAAGCTGGAGTAGCAATTCTCATATCAGACAAAATAGACTTTAAAATAAAGACTATTACAAGAGACAAAGAAGGACACTATATAATGATCAAGGGATCGATCCAAGAGGAAGTTATTACAATTGTAAATATTTATGCACCCAACATAGGAGCACCTCAATACATAAGGAAAATACTAACAGCCATAAAAGGGGAAATCGACAGCAACACAATCATAGTAGGGGACTTTAACACCCCACTTTCACCAATGGACAGATCATTCCAAATGAAAATAAATAAGGAAACACAAGCTTTAAATGATACATTAAACAAGATGGACTTAATTGATATTTATAGGACATTCCACCCAAAAACAACAGAATACACACTTTTCTCAAGTGCTCATGGAACATTCTCCAGGATACATCATATCTTGGGTCACAAATCAAGCCTTGGTAAATTTAAGAAAATTGAAATCGTATCAAGTATCTTTTCCGACCACAACGCTATGAGACTAGATATCAATTACAGGAAAAGATCTGTAAAAAATACAAACACATGGAGGCTACACAATACACTAGTTAATAACGAAGTGATCACTGAAGAAATCAAAGGGGAAATCAAAAAATACTTAGAAACAAATGACAATGGAGATAGGACGACCCAAAACCTATGGGACGCAGCAAAAGCAGTGCTAAGAGGGAAGTTTATAGCAATACAAGCCTACCTCAAGAAACAGGAAACATCTCGAATAAACAACCTAACCTTGCACCTAAAGCAATTAGAGAAAGAAGAACAAAAATCCCCAAAGCCAGCAGAAGGAAAGAAATCATAAAGATTAGGTTAGAAATAAATGAAAAAGAAATGAAGGAAAGAATACCAAAAATCAATGAAACTAAAAGCTGGTTCTTTGAGAAGATAAACAAAATTGATAAACCATTAGCCAGACTCATCAAGAGAAAAAGGGAGAAGACTCAAATCAATAGAATTAGAAATGAAAAAGGAGAAGTAACCACTGACACTGCAGAAATACAAAAGATCATGAGAGATTACTACAAGCAACTCTATGCCAATAAAATGGACAACCTGGAAGAAATGGACAGATTCTTAGAAATGCACAACCTGCCGAGACTGAACCAGGAAGAAATAGAAAATATGAACAGACCAATCACAAGCACTGAAATTGACACTGTGATTAAAAACCTTCCAACAAACAGAAGCCCAGGACCAGATGGCTTCACAGGTGAATTCTATCAAACATTTAGAGAAGAGCTAACACCCATCCTTCTCAAACTCTTCCAAAATATTGCAGAGGGAGGAACATTCCCAAACTCATTCTACGAGGCCACCATCACCCTGATACCAAAACCAGACAAAGATGTCACAAAGAAAGAAAACTACAGGCCAATATCACTGATGAACATAGATGCAAAAATCCTCAACAAAATACTAGCAAACAGAATCCAACAGCACATTAAAAGGATCATACACCATGATCAAGTGGGGTTTATCCCAGGAATGCAAGGATTCTTCAACATACGCAAATCAATCAATGTGATACACCATATTAACAAATTGAAGGAGAAAAACCATATGATCATCTCAATAGATGCAGAGAAAGCTTTCGACAAAATTCAACACCCATTTATGATAAAAGCCCTGCAGAAAGTAGGCATAGAGGGAACTTTCCTCAACATAATAAAGGCCATATATGACAAACCCACAGCCAACATTGTCCCCAGTGGTGAAAAACTGAAACCATTTCCACTAAGATCAGGAACAAGACAAGGTTGCCCACTCTCACCACTATTATTCAACATAGTTTTGGAAGTGTTAGCCACAGCAATCAGAGAAGACAAAGAAATAAAAGGAATCCAAATCGGAAAAGAAGAAGTAAAGCTGTCACTATTTGCAGGTGACATGATACTATACATAGAGAATCCTAAAGATGCTACCAGAAAACTCCTAGAGCTAATCAATGAATTTGGTAAAGTAGCAGGATACAAAATTAATGCACAGAAATCTCTTGCATTTCTCTACACTAATGACGAAAAATCTGAAAGTGAAATTAAGAAAACATTCCCGTTTACCATTGCAACAAAAAGAATAAAATATCTAGGAATAAACCTACCTAAGTAGACAAAAGACCTGTATACAGAAAATTATAAGACACTGATGAAAGAAATTAAAGATGATACAAATAGATAGAGAGATATACCATGTTCCTGGATTGGAAGAATCAACATTGTGAAAATGACTCTACTACCCAAAGCAATCTACAGATTCAATGCAATCCCTATCAAACTACCACTGGCATTTTTCACAGAACTAGAACAAAAAATTTCACAATTTGTATGGAAACACAAAAGACCCCGAATAGCCAAAGCAATCTTGAGAACGAACAATGGAGCTGGGGGAATCAGGCTCCCTGACTTCAGACTATATTACAAAGCTACAGTAATCAAGACAGTTTGGTACTGGCACAAAAACAGAAATATAGATCAATGGAACAGGATAGAAAGCCCAGAGATAAACCCACGCACATATGGTCACCTTATCTTTGATAAAGGAGGCAAGCATATACAGTGGAGAAAAGACAGCCTCTTCAATAAGTGGTGCTGGGAAAATTGGACAGGAACATGTAAAAGTATGAAATTAGAACACTCCCTGACACCATGCACAAAAATAAACTCAAAATGGATTAAAGACCTAAGTGTAAGGCCAGACACTATCAAACTCTTAGAGGAAAACATAGGCAGAACACTCTACGACATACATCACAACAAGATTCTTTTTGACCCAGCTCCTAGAGAAATGGAAATAAGAACACAAATAAACAAATGGGACCTAATGAAACTTAAAAGCTTTTGCACAGTAAAGGAAACCATAAACAAGACTAAAAGACAACCCTCAGAATGGGAGAAAATATTTGCAAATGAAGCAACTGACAAAGGATTAATCTTCAAGATTTACAAGCAGCTCATGCAGCTCAGTAACAAAAAAACGAACAACCCAATCCAAAAATGGGCAGAAGACCTAAATAGACATTTCTCCAAAGAAGATATACAGATGGCCAACAGACACATGAAAGAATGCTCAACATCATTAATCATTAGAGAAATGCAAATCAAAACTACAATGAGGTATCACCTCACACTGGTCAGAATGGCCATCAACAAAAAATCTACAAACAATAAATGCTGGAGAGGATGTGGAGAAAAGGGAGCCCTCTTGTACTGTTAGTGGGAATGTAAATTGGTACAGCTACTATGGAGAACAGTATGGAGGTTCCTTAAAAAACTACAAATAGAACTACCATACGACCCAGCAATCCCACTACTGGGCATATACCCTGAGAAAACCATAGTTCAAAAAGAGTCATGTACCAAAATGTTCATTGCAGCTCTATTTACACTAGCCAGGACATGGAAGCAACCTAAGTGTCCATTGACAGATGAATGGATAAAGAAGATGTGGCACATATATACAATGGAATATTACTCAGCCATAAAAAGAAATGAAATGGAGGTATTTGCAATGAGGTGGATGGAGTTAGAGTCTGTCATACAGAGTGAAGTAAGTCAGAAAGAGAAAAACAAATACAGTATGCTAACACATATATATGGAATCTAAGGAAAAAAAAAAAGGCCATGAAGAACCTAGTGGCAAGACGGGAATAAAGACACAGACCTATCAGAGAATGGACTTGAGAGTATGGGGAGGGGGTGGGGTGAGATGTGACAGGGTAAGAGAGTGTCATGGACATATATACACTACCAAATGTAAAATAGATAGCTAGTGGGAAGCAGCCGCATAGCACAGGGAGATCAGCTTGGTGCTTTGTGACCACCTAGAGGGGTGGGATGGGGAGGGTGGGAGGGAGGGAGGGAGATGCAAGAGGGAAGAGAAATGGGAACATATTGTGTATGTATAACTGATTCACTTTGTTATAAAGCAGAAGCTAACACACCATTGTAAGGCAATTATACGTCAATAAAGATGTTTAAAAAAAAAACTATAAGAAGGATAGAGGTAAGGATTTTCTTATCTCTTCAGTTTCCTTTATATATATGTACACAGAAAATTGAAGTATAGTTGATTTATGATATTGTGTTAGTTTCAGCACACAAAGTGTGTACTGTACAGCAAAGTGATTCAGTTATAGATACATATATATATTCAGTTTTAGATTTAAATATACCTTACATAAAGGTATATTTCTTAAAGTTTGTAATCTTAAGGTACTAAGAGAATTGACCCTCAGCTTTATGCATGCTTCTCTATATCTTCCTGTCTGCAGAACTTAATAAATGACAGTTTTGCTTTAAGTTTGGAGACTGTTGTCTATTTCCTCTACTCTCTCCACCATCCCTTGTTATAGATATTTTCAACCAGTAGTTAGGTCTCTCTTGTTTCCTGATGGTGGAGTAGGGAAGAAAGTCAGTTTCTGGAGTCACTAGAGCACAATATTATAGCATAGAAAAGGACTGAACTGGCCTCAGGAGCCTTGGTTTCTAGTTCCAACACTGTCAACAACAGTTCCAACCATGTGTACCTTCAGGACTGCAATTCCTCTATTGCAAAGTGAGGAGCATTGCTTAAATAATATTAAGTTCCTTTCAGGTGCTCACATTCGGTGTTCTTGACCCTAGGAAAATTTTCTGTATAGAGGAAAAATCCTGATGTTGTTAATCTTCTGTCTTTACCCCTTGCTCCTAGGAATCATGGATCATGTCAATCACACATGGACCCAGAATTTTCTCCTTGCTGGTTTCACTACCACTGGAACCCTGTGACCTCTTGCTTTCTTGGGGACACTGTGCATCTATCTCCTCACCCTGGCAGGGAATTTGTTCATCATTGTCCTAATTCAGGCAGATTATGGATTGTCCACATGTCCCATGTAGTTCTTCATCAGTGTCCGCTCCTTCTTGGAACTCTGGTATGTCAGCACCATAGTTCCCATGCTGCTGCATATCTTGCTCCATGGGCATTCACCCATCTCATCAACTGTGTACTTTGTCCAGCTATAGGTCTTCCATTCCTTGGGCATGACTGAGTGCTAATTGTTGGGTGTCATGGCGCTGGACCGCTATCTTGCCATCTGTCGCCCACTCCACTAACATGCACTCATGAGCAGACAGGTACAGTTATGGCTAGCAGGGCCCACTTGGGTGGCTGGCTTCTCAGCTGCACTTGTGCCAGCCAGCCTCACAACCACTCTGCCCTTCTGTTTAAAAGAGTTGGCTCATTACTTTTGTGACTTGGCACCACTAATGAAGTTGGCATGTGTGGACACAAGCTGGCATGTTAAAGTCCACATTGCAGTGATTGGCATTATCAATGCATGCAAACTTGTGCTCATTTTAGGACTGTATCCTTAGAGCTGTGCTGAAGCTGCCTTCAGCTGCCAGTCATGCCAAGGCCTTTTCCACCTGTTCCTCCTGTATAACTGCAGTAGCGCTATTCTTTGGCTCTGCCTTCATTGTCTATGTAGGGCCACCTGAGAGTCACCCTGAAGGCACTGACAAGCTTATTGCCTTGGTGTACACTTTTCTTACTCCTTTTCTCAACCTCATTATTTATACTCTCAGCAACAAGGAAGTGAGGGAGGCTGTCAGGAGTGTCACCCAAAGGATTAGGACTATGTTGAAGAGACTCTGAGGATCAATCCATAGGCCATTCATTTGGTAAGGGTAGGCTTTAGTTGCTTAGTCAATCAACTAGTCAAATAATTTGTTAAATATAGTGCATATACCAATTTAAATGGATTGAGGTCTTAGATAGGGACAAATTGGGAAATTTGTAGAGGGTGGAGAAATATGGCCTCTGAACCCATACTTGTCTAATATGGGTGAAAGATCACATAGCTTAAAAAATAATCAAATAATAATGATGCAAGTGCAAATACCAAGGTAGACTTAGAACTTAGAGAGAGACATAACTGTGTTTAAAAGAATTTGGAAAAAACTGACTGTGAGACTTTGCTCGAGATAGAATTCCTGGAAAAGCATTGAGAAAGTAGTAAAGGAGCTAAGTAGAAGGAAAAGTAAAAGAACTTCTTGGGTAAATGTTTAGATGTTGATTGGTGAGCCATGGGAAGAGGGTTCATAAGAGCGTGGAGTTCAGTGTTTCTGGGTGAAGCCACCATAAAAGAATGTTTAAAGCTGGATCTCAAAATTAACTTTCTAACTGGGAAGATCAGGGGGTTAGAAATGAGGGTCCTGGGTGTGCTGATGGTTAAATGTGAGTTATAGAAATATATTCTGCTCTTTGAATTTGAAATCATCAGTTAGTCAACAAGGCAACATTATTGATAGGGTTCCTTGAGTGCAAAACTAGGTCTGGGAACCAAGAAGAGATATAAAAAGGAGGCATAATTTGTTTTCAAAGAGCTTATAGTTCTGTTGTGAAGAGTCAATTGTCTTCTCTCTCTCTCAAACACACACACACACACACACACACACACACACACACACATGCTCTATACCCCAGCAGCAACATATTGATTAATATCAAGAGATAGATTTTTCTGTTTTAATTTCTGTGTATCTGTGATGGTAGAGGTCATGGAAAGTGGAGGGAAGGAGTGAACGGATTGGCAGAAAGGGAATGAGGAAAACAAAAGTTTTATAGAAGTTTATTCTGACATTTTCCTCAAGTCTCAGATTTTGGGATCCTAAAACCCTAGGCACTCAGTTGGTACTTTTCTGAAAGTTCTCTTCAAATAAGACATGAAACTGTAGTATCCCCCTTGGAGATTCTTTGTATCAGGATAACATCGTCACAACTATACTGAAAATACAAAAGGAAAACTCATTTTAAAAATTATTCTCCTGGGCAACATTTTTTGAAATGATTGAGTAAATGAGTTTAGGGTTTCCTGAACTAATGAAGTTGAAATACTTTATTTCTATTGCAAGGATAACTTGGTGTTTATTTTAATTTATATTATTGGGAGAAAATGTGTGTGGAGTGACATACAAACTATTCTTCCCATAGAATAACTCTCCTTCTTCTAGAGAACATGACTACCATGAGATTTAACAAGGATTTCTCTGGTGAGCCTTTCTGCTCTAGGTTTCTTGCCATCTCTCCTTTCCAAAAGTAGGAGTGGGTTCTCTGCTTCCCAGAACCATGCTTTTACCATGCTCTTACCATTTATACTTGAATATTTTGTGTCCATTTTCTCATTAGATCTCCAATAGCAGGTAAATGGATGAATGTCTTTCCAAATTCAGTTAGTAGGTAAAGAGTCTGAACTCAATTCAAAAAGTTTAACTTTACTGAGGAAGAAGAAAGAACAGCATTTTAAAAAACAGAGGGTCTGATTCTGCTGGCTGAGTCTTCACCCTCCCTACCATTCCTGTCAACTATGGATTTTTCAGTCTGTATGAACCCAGGAATCAGGTCACAGATGACTTTTTTACTTAAATGTAGGTTAGCTAGAGAAAATCCTTTCAAAGATGATTTATATGATCCTGCATAGTCAGTATTAGAAAGGTATTTTTTCCCTACAGTCATAGAGTTCTAAAAATAAGAAATTATAGGTAATTTCTTTAGTTCTTTGACTCAGTGAACAAATCATTAAACCTTTTTGAGCTTTCCCCAAACACAAGGTGATTTGAAGTAAGTTCAAGTCTGAGAGCCATTGATCTAATCTGGTGAAATTGGAAGAGGAACTGGGCAGGTGTAGCCCAGCCCTTTTCTCTGTTCCTATTCTTGGGAACCAGCCTGCCTAGTTTGTGTGTTATGCTCTCTGCCATGGAGTGGAAGGAACTTGTCCCCATGGAGGAGGGCTGTGGCTTTCAGTGCTTTTTGGTAATCAGGTGCGGGAACCATAAGGAAAGTTAACACACCCACTATCATAGTAAGACGTTTGAAAACCCTCTCCTGAGTAAGTATATACCAGGCAGATATATATTCCATTGAAAGAACATAGAATACAGATTGACTTTAAGCTCATGTCGAATTAAACAAATGTTAAACTATAATATAAGGCTCACTGAAAATTTGTACCCTGGTGACCATAGTTAATGATACTGTACTGTGTGCTTGAAATTTGCTAAGAGGGCAGGGTAGATCTTAAGAATTCTTATAACAAAAAGAGAAGAAAGGAAGTAAGGGAGGGAAGAAAGAAAAAAAGAGAAAAAGGGAGAAAAATCATACTGTGGGTGATAATCGATATTTTAATTAACTTGATTGTGGTGATCATTTCACAATGTATACCTATATTGAAACATCAAGTTGTATGACTTAAAAATATACAATTTCTATTTGTCCATTATATGTCAATAAAACTAAAAAATAAATTAAAAGTCTCAACACAGTTAAAAGAATTAATACTATGTAGACTAGTTTCTAAACTGTAGACTAGTTTCATGATATAATTAAATTAGTAAATATTCTTATGTTTGACATTAAAAAAACACTTCTAAACAACTTATGAATCTAAGATGAAATTATAAGGGAAAGTAGAAAACATTTAGCCCTGAACAATAATAAAAATTATAATTTCAAAACTGATGGGATAAAGCTAAAGTGTTTCTTAGAGAGAAATTCATAGCCTTAAATGTTTACATTATAAAAGAAACAATGTGCAAAACTGATTAGTCAAGCAAGCATCCAAATTAGGCACTTAGAAAAATAATATTAGGGAGAAAAATCAAAGAAAGTAGAAGGAGGAAAAATATAAATATGGGAGCAGAAATTAATATAATAAAAATAAATATATAACAAAGAGGATATATAAATCAAAAAATTGGTTCTAGAAAAAAAAATTAAACCCCTGACAAGACTAACAAAGAATAAAAAGGAGAGAGGAGTAAAAATAGGAAATAATAAGAATAAAAAATTGATATAACTACAGGTTTAAACTACAAAGTTTAAAGTGATAAGATGATAGTATTAACAATATATGTTAAGTAATTAAAAATTTAATTAGCTAGATTCATTTTCAGAAAATTGAAAATTACCAATATCAACTTCAGAAGCAGTAGAAAATCTTAGTAATATTGAATTAGAAGTTAAAAATATTACTAGAAAAAAAAACATTGGGCCCAGATGGCTTAACAAGAGAGTTCTACCAAATATTGCAGAAAAAGGTAATTCCTATTTTTATAGAACTCATTAAGAGAACAAATATACTGGAAGTACAATTCAGCAAAGCATTTTATGAAGCTTGCTGGTTGCTGGTTCTAAAATAAATAAAACCAGTGTATGAAGAAAAGAATCACAGGCCGGTCTCGCTCATTAACATCAATGCAAAATTCTCCCTCCAAATAATCCTAAACCAAATTCAATGATCTATATTAAGTGATGATAACTGAATTTGGTTTATCTCAGATATGCAAGATTTACTTAACATTTGAAAAGTGAATAATATGATTTATAATATTAACAGATTAAAAAAGAAAAACCATGATGAATATCTCTTGATTCAAGAATAAAAAAACATTCAATAATAATTCATAATTAAAAAGTAAGAAACAATAATAAAATACAAATGAAAAAAAGACTTCCTTATCCTGATAAAGGGCACTTTCTAAAATCATACAGCATAACTAATAGTGATATGTGAAAAGCATTTCTTTTAAGATCAAGAACAAAATGAGATTAACGGATAATACAACTTCTAGTCAACATTTTATAGGAGGTCCTGGCTATTGAAGCAAATAAGCAAAAAGAGTAAAGAAATTAAAAGTATAAATACTGGATGAAACTTTAATTATTTTTAGATGGTATTTATCTTGAAGCATAGATAACCATGGATAAATTATTAGCATCAATGTGGTTGACCAGCTTGCTAGATACTACTCAATGAAAAAAAAACCAAAAACAGCTGTATTATTGTATAACAGCAACAATCATAAAATACAATGAAAGAGACAATTTATAATATATATATATAGTACTTAAAAGATATTCAAACTCAGCCATAAAAAGGAAAGAAATTTGGTCAATTGTAGAGACGTGGACGGATCTAGAGACTGTCATACAGAGTGAAGTGAGTCAGAAAGAGAAAAATAAATATCTTATATTAACGCATATATGTGGAACCTAGAAAAATGGTACAGATGAACCGGTTTGCAGGGCAGTAATTGAGACACAGATGTAGAGAACAAACGTATGGACACCAAGGGGGGAAAGCCATGGAGGGTGGGGGTGGTGGTGTGATGAATTGGGCGATTGGGATTGACATGTATACACTGATGTGTATAAAATTGATGACTAATAAGAACCTGCTGTATACAAAAAAAAAAAAAAGATATTCAAAACTTTTTTGAAAACTCATAAATTTGTATTTAAAGTCATTATATAGCTCTTTTATATGTGATGATACAGAACACATTCATGGATGGGATATCAATATTAGAAAAATATTTCTTCTCCCTAAATTGGCCTACTAATAAAACAAAATCTCATATGAAATTCCAAAAGCGGTGTGCATGGAATTTGACAATTTTTCCCAAGGTCAAGAATAGTCATGACATTCAAGAAGAAGAAAGAGAATAGAAAAGGTGGCACATTAGCGTGATGGGGGTTTCCACCAGGCATCAAGTGAGTCAGATTTACAAGATAATTTAGTTATACTCAGTGGCCTATGAAGGTGACAGTATTAGAAGAAATTATAATTTAAGCTTTGATTTATATGGTAAAGAATTCTTTTGAATGTGATGCTTTTCTCTAATGTTTCTTGTAGAAACAGAATTAAAATGCGCCATGTCGGAATGTATATTCCATATGAGAAGCTGAAAAATATTCAGAGATTGGAATCCTGAACAGTAGGTTATAGGGTGCCTGTCACAAGTATATAGAAAGTTCCACATAACGCTCAGTTTAAAACTTGCCAAAAGAATTAATTTTTTTAGATTCCTACAAACTCAAACAGAAGGGTGGAAGTTAATGTGATTATTGCTTTAGACATTAAAAGCTGTTCTGAATTTTTATAATCTTTCTTCTTGAAAAAACAAAGATTAAACTCTTTTTGTGTGTGGGGAAATCAGATACATCTGAAAGGACTAACTACAAAAACGAGTTATGACCATTCTTAATCTTTCATATTGGACATGCTTTATGACATCCTAAAATCTACCAAATAATATTTTATAACTCATGAAAAAAATGAAAGCTTAAGTTTTATGTGCATAATGAAAATTAACAGCAATACAGTACTGTTTCTTTCCCTGAATTCGTAAAAGCAAAACAGATGTGGTCTGTGCTTATGGTAGACTTCTAAGCAGAGTCAACATTAATCTTATTGAAGAACTTTGCTTCAATTTGATTAGTATGCACAATTGTCTAGTTTTGGGGGGCTTATATAACTGTATTCTTATGCTTCTCCTATTTACAATAATCAAGAGATTTAGAAAAGAGCTTCTAAACAAACTTTGAGGTCCAAGTGATGGCTTTAGAGTTTCCTTTCAATTATAGTTTATTTCCTTCTTATAGTTTATTTCTTTCCTTTCCTCCTTATAGTTTATTTCCTTCTGACTCACTTGATGTCTGGTGGAATCCCCCATCATCTTAATATGCCAGTTTTTCCTTCCTCTAAAGGGGGCTTAGATGACATTTCACTGCGATCACTGCTCCTACCAGGGTTTGCTGGTATTATCTCTGCCATCTATAAGTCACTTAAAGGGCACTGCCTTCCAGTTCTGAGAGACAGGGCGTGGCTCTCTAAAATTCTACATTTGTTAGTTGCATAGAAGCCTAAATAAGAAAAACTCGTAGAAGAATATCTATTTGCTCTACATTCACTTAAGACATTTTTGCAGAATGATTACTTTCTGAGTAGGGAAAGTTATCTTTTCAGGGATCATGACAAATGGAAGCAGTCTCAAAACACTAGAGTCAGAGAAAAGTCATTCAACATAGTGTGTATGTTTGTGTGTGTGTGTGTGTGTGTGTGTGTGCGCGCGTGCACGCGCGTAAAAAAGGTTCCCAAGCTACAGCCCTGGATCCAACCATGGCCCATGGACCAAATCAGGTACATAGCCTGTTTTTGGAAACAGACTTTGCTGGAGCACAGCCACATACATTTATTTACATATTGTCTATGGCTACGTTTGTGCTGCAGCCAGATAATTGAGTAGTTATGACAGAGACATAGGGCCTGAAAAGGGTAAAATATTTTCTATCTGGCTCTAATAAAGTTTGCCCACCCCTTCCCTACAGTATTTACATGTTATCCTATAATGTATAGACTGGTAAGCATTAAGTTGATTAAATTATAATCTTAGGACTAATTATATTCTCAGGACAAACCAATAAGTGGTCACTTACCATTTTCATGTTGGTTTTTAATTAGGCATCTCCCCACTGATGATTCTGATTCTGAGACAGTGTCCTTTGATGTTTTACACAATGCTTTTCTTAGCTCTACTCAATTATTACCAGGGCTTCTTACCTTCTATTTCCTTTTGCCTACAGGATCCCAGTCCTATGAACATGCCCTAGATATACCTGGGGAGAAAAGGAAAAATGTGGGTTGGATGAGAGTATTGTTAGGACAGCTTATAGGTAGAAAAATAACTTTTCCTAAAGAATGTTTATTTCAAAATGACTTTCAAAAAAAGGATCTAGGGGTCTGTCACAGTGGTCTCTACTCAATCAGCAGTGGAACTAATAACCTGGAGGAGAACCTAAATAGTATACCTGTCAAATCTGTGGATAAAGTTGGAAGGAATACACAAAAGGGCAGAGGGTAGAATCAGAATCTAAAAGCATCAGAAAGCACTAGGAAAATAGATTGAATCTCACAAGTTGCACTCTAATGGAGGTAAGAAAAGGTCTTGTGCTTGGGTTTCAAAACAAAAAGAGCAAGTTCAATAACCATAATAAAACCCTCCAGACAAGTATAGGCAGGAAAAAAAAAAAATTATATCCATTTGAAAAACTGTACTGAATGTCTTCTCTACTACAGGCATTGTATCAGGCAATAAAAATATAGCATGAACGGGAGTTCCCTGGTGGCCTAGTGGTTAGGATTCCGGGCTTTCACTGCCCTGACCTGTGTTCAATCCCTGGTCAGGAAGCTGAGATCCCACAAGCTGTGTGGTGTGGCCAAAAAATAAATAAATAAATAGCGTTGAATGGACACACATGGAACAAACACAATCTCTGCCTTCATGAAGCTTACGTTCAGTTTGTAAATAGAGGATAAGTTATTAGAAATGGGAGGAATTCAGAAATACGCAGTTCTCTGGAATCATGTAATAGGAGAATCTGGTCTATCTTGGTTGTAATTGTTGTGTATATTTATATGTATGTGTGTGGGGGGGGTTATCAGAAAAGCCTTTTCTTAATTAATTCTTTCAACAAATAATTCTTGAATATCTACTTTGTGCAAGGAAAAATACTAGGCACTGAATGATGGTATTAAACACACTTGGTCTCTGTCTTCACTGACTTTATTATATATTGATGAAAAGAGAGAAATAAATGTATGAATAAGTAATTAAAATTTGTGCTGTGAAAGGAATGGCCAGGAGGCAATAAACAGAAAAAAATGCTGGAAGACAGGGTATTTATATAGTGTGGTCAGGTCAGACCTCTTTGAATAAGAGATGTTAAAGTGGAGACCATAAGAATGAGGAGGCATTACCTTGGTGAAAGGGGTCCAAGGTAGAGGGATACAGTAACAGGATTTTTTTTTTCTGGAACTGTCTCAAGCAGAGGGAAGTGTGATTAAAAAACGTAATAGATTTAACTGATTTCTATTTTTGTACGAAATCTTCGTAGCCTTGTTGCTCTTTTCAGGGAGTGAGACCATGACAAACCAAAGCCAATCTAAGAAGGAGTGACCAGTATGTTGAGGAACTTTAACATACATGTAGATCAGCTGAAGTCTCTTCAGCTGCAAGAAAAGATAATCAAGGCAGGACATAAAGCCTGTGTTCTACTATTTGTGGAACTTAGTGATATGTTGGATCCAGAAGATCGCCTCAGGACCAACGCATGGAAGTGACAAGGAGATGGACTTCCATTCATGAAAACTAAATTTTAAACAATCCAGAGTTGTACTTACTTTGGTTATTTTGTAATATAGTGAACTCCTTAATAGGGAAATTAAAAATTAATGTTGGAAACACTAAAAGGGAAACGATGTAATGGTTGGGAGGGAAAGAAAAAGGTTATGGGTTGTCTAGTCTGTACTAGACTTTGTAGTTTGCCCTTTATGTATTTTATCTGAGAAAGAGAAAGACAGTCAAATCTAGCCCGTGGTGTTCTCACAGAAAACCAACATCAGACAAGGTCACTGTCTGACCATGATGAAGAGGTGGGGAAAAAAGAAGACAGCTTGATAATCATGTATAAGCACATACAAAAACAAGATCACCATACAAATCAGAAAAAAAAAATTTCCCTTTCTTAGCTAATATGAGTGACTGCTGTTTCTTTATCAATTGCAAGTTTAGTCTACCTTCTGAATAAAATTCATTAAGATACCCAATCATAGAATTATCTCTAGTAACTGACAGGATCCAATCCAGACCAATCCCTGCTTCCTTGAACCTTCCCCTAAATCACCTAACATGAGCCCACATCCTATAATAATTCTTTTCTAATGACCCCTTACTGAAATGCTCCATGGTCCACATGATGTGTGATCTCCCTCACTGCAATAAACCCAATTTTGTTAAACTCTAGGTGTGTTCCTGTTCTTCGCCTGGAGGCATTGTCATGTCTCTGATTCTCAAAGCAACCCAAATATGCCATCTTTAAAGGTGAAGAAAATAAGGCTGTGAGATATTACGTAACAAATGTCTGCCCAGAGTTATCTGGAGGAATTTAATGAACAAACATCTACTCTACACCTACTAAGTGAAACAGGAATGTGTGTAGACACATTTTAGAACTAATACAGTTTTTTTTTGTGTTTATTTTCCCATAACCCCCACAACACACATTTATACATGAGACTATATAGATTCAAAGAGATAAATGACTGCCTAAGGGCACATAGGTAATGAGTGGTGGTCAGGGGTACAGGTCTTGAGATGGGCACCATTTGTGGCTATGTGCCCTTGGTTATGTTCTTTCAACTGCTGTCAACAATTCTGAAGGCAGCGGAGCTTAGAAGTGATGAGCACAGGTTCTGGGGTCAGAGTTCATAATCCTGACAAGGGTACTTACTAGCTGTGTGACCCTGGACATATTTTTAAACTCTCTGTGCCTCAGTCTCCTCAAACGTAAAATGGGAATAAGAATTGTACCAACCTCATAGAGTAATTATGAGGATCATATCAGTTAATACATGCAGTGTGCTTAGAACGATATGTTACCTAGCAAAGGATCAGTAAATGGTTATTTTATGAGTGCCGGATTGAAATTAAGATTTCTGAGGCTCTAAAGCCCTTTTTTTTTTTTTTTTTCAGAACAAGCAGCTCCTATCAGAGGGGCTTCTCAAAGGAAGAACAATGTTGGGCTGGATCAGGCACATGATCAGGAAAAGTCATTGTTTGAAAAGATGAGGGAATATACAAAGTCTCTTTGGACTTGTGAGGTGAGACAAGGAACTGTGAGTGCATGTGTTTATGGAAAGAGTTGTAGGAGGGTTGGGGGTCATTTCTGCAGAGTCCAAGAGTCTGTGTTGAGAAGTCACTGGAGATGGGGAGAGGGGAAGTGTTGAAAAAGGGGAGATAAGATAGCAAGCATTTGAGGAAAGGCTTCTCTGAGCCCACCTGGTGGAAAACAGACATGGCCTCTCTCCACGTGCCCTCCCAGGAGCCTCTCCTGAGCCTGATTCTCATCTACCTCTGGGGCTGGAGGTCTCTCCCTTGCCTGTGCCCCTCGTGGCCTGAGACAATCAGGGTTAGCTCTGGGGACTCTGCCCCGTGGGGACAGAACTTGCTGAAGAAGAGGAAAGGTTCCTGGATATAGTCTCCATCTCCCACAAGTATCTGAGCAAAGCAAGACAAAGGCAGATACTGAATGAAGTTCAGTGGCTGGTAGGTGATCTGGGGATCTGAAAGGTGGGACCTATAATAAAGTATCTGAAAACATAATATTTTGAAGTTAGAGAGTGGGGTTAGTGGAAAGATGACTTAAATAACCGGGACTTGGGCATGTCCAATTCTGAGAATCATAGAGTATCAGATTTAGAAGAAATTTTAAAGGTTATCTTGTCTACTGTCCTCCTGTTTGATACTTAATTTACACTGTACAAACAAGAGATTGGCTAATGGCTATTTTGAGAGACAGGAAGTTTCCCTATGTACTGCCATAGACTGGCTATATCCGGCATGGATGGCAGAGAGTAGAGGTTTCTTAGAGTATCATTCATGACATAGGAACTGTACTAAGAAGGTCTAATGAGATATTATATCATCTTAGGAGCAGCTGTATTTGAAAAGGTTTCACCTAGAGAGGGCTGTACATAGGCTCTCCAACTGTGGGGTGGAGGAGCGGGGGTTAAAGACACTTGGTGATGTAGCAGTGTAAGATCTAGAGGTCTTCAAAATGCTCCTGAAATTATTCCATGTCTGTAAGAATTTACTCAACCTACACATACAGTTAGCTTCAAAAAGCTAATTTGTAGAAAGATAAAACATCATCAATAAACTTACTATACCCAAAAGATGATCAAAATATTTCTTAGATTTAATTTTTCTGGGTGGGTGAAAGTAATGAAGACTTTTTCAACAGGATTAGGGGAAAGGAGGCAAGACAAAATTTGAGATGCTAAGTTTAGATGTATTAAGCCTGAGATGCCTAGAGGACAAGAAGGGTGTGTTCAGATGTAATTGAAAAACATAAATTTAGTCTACAAAAATTTAAGTATATTCAAGAAACATTGAGTTCACAGTTCTATGCTCATTTTTCTAGGCATTGGTGGGGGATATACAAGAATTAATAATGTACTACATGTACTCTCAAAGATCTTACCAATTTATGGGGAATACAGACTCATTATGGAGGTAATATTGTTACAATATGTTAAGTGGACACTGTAAACAATATGAGGACATAGAAGAAGGAATAAGTAACATTTTCTGGGGGATTCAGGAGAGGCTTCACTAAAGAGCTAACATTTGACCTCATTTTGAAGGATGAGAAGCAGTTACCAGATGGAGAAAAGAGGATGAGAGGTCAACCAGAAGCAAATGGTTAGGAGGAGCAAAGGTGCCAGATTGTGATCAAGCAAAGATTTCTGTTTTGGCGTATTTGTCCCCTGTAATTAGAGAGGTAAATATACAGTTCCTTTAGCATAGAAGAGATTCAAGTAGAATGCCTTAAACACTAATTGCTTTGAATTAGTTTAGCATTTAAAAATATCAAGCCCAGAAGTTAATTTCCACTGCAGCACACTTGGGTTTGGGAGCAATGTTTTGATTTAGGTACGTGGTATGAGTTGAAGGGAAAGTATTGGGGGGTGTCTACTAACTTTTAAACAATTGTTAAATTAATTAGTTTGATTAAACAATTAGTTTGTATTGAATACCTTTAATGTGTTAAGACAAATGTTAGGATTACCAAAAGAAGCAAGAGACTGCAGTTTGTCAGTTCGGTGGCTAGAATTTAGACAGCCCTCACCAAATGCAGTGTGAGCTACACAGGATATGGTGTGACTGACATTGGTTAACATTTTTATGCATTTAAAGTCACATTGTTTGTGTTCTTTTAGTTGTGATGGTTTCTTTTCCTTTTTCTTTCTTTTCTTTTTGCACCTGCTTCACTCTGTGCTTGAGAACAGTTAGAATGTCTAATAGTTTTTCCTATGAAATATCACCAAGCCAGCTATGTATTTCTCACCTATAGTTGTTTTTCTGAAAATGCAGGATTTATGCTAATTGCCACTTTATTGTGTTCATTTTTTAGTCTGCATTCTCTCACCCTATGTGTTAACACCCTACTCATCTTTCCATCAGCAATAACGACAAGGCAAATTCACACCTTCATCTCTGAGCTTGAGGTTAGAATAGTTAAATATCAGTGAAGCTTTAAAAATCTACATATGATTACATCATTCATCTATCTAACGTTCTTTAGTGGCTCCCCCCACCTTTTGGGGTAAGGTCTCAAATCATTGGGTGAGCTTTCCCAGTCGCCTTACCATAAAGGGAGCATACATTTCCTTAACTAAGGCTGCTTCCCGCTCAGTGCCTGCACATGTGCTTTTTGTCTAAAATGGTTCTTTTCCCCTTTCATGTAACTCTTACTCTTACTGAAAATTCTGCTCAAAGCCTTCCTCTTCTGAGGAGCCTTTCTCAGTCATCCTCGTCTGAGAAATGGGCCCCTCCATTAGCACTCTGTAGTGCTCTGTACTTCACAGGCTATATCAAGATGACTGCTTTGTTGGCTTCCCCAGGAGGGTGCAAGTGTCTGGTTGCAGAGATTATACTTTGGTTAATTCTGTACTCCTTATCCCTGACACATGTGTATCCAATAAGGTTTAGATAGGTGAACTGAACAATTAGAAAAGGCTTGCCACTGCATTAATCTCATGGACAAAATTCATCCTTTGAGACCTGACTGAAGGAAAAACTATGAATAGAATGTTAGGGGAGGGTCACATAGTATAGAGGTAAATACCATGGAATTAGAGTGCATAAAGTCAACTTCTGTTTCTGTGACCTGGTATCTATATGAAACCTCACTATTCTCTCTATTCCTAAATTTTATCATCTGCAAGATAAGTATAACAATGGTACTTATCTCATTGGATGTGTGAAAATTAAGTAAATATTGAATGCAAAACACTTGTAAAATGCTCGATGCACAGTGAGTGCTAATAAGAGTTAGCGATTACTATTTTTAGGGTAGTATAAATAGTAGTAACTGTGGTAGTAGTAATTAAATTTCTCCTTTAAATAAAAAAAGCAAAACAGTAAAGAGAAAGTTCTGAGTTGGATTTTGCAGTCACCTCAATCTAGCTTTTTCTCCTTTCCTTCCCCACCTCAGCCTCCCATGGAGCCCACACAACCATTCAAGCCTGGCTGAACTTGTGCTCCTTGGTTTCCCCAAAGTGACACATGTCAGGGGCTGGCTTTTTGTCCTGCTGCTTTGGCATACCTGTTCACTATCAGTGGCAACATGGCCATCTTTTTAGTCATACGATTGGATGCAGCCCTACACACACACCTATGTACCACTTTGTCAGTGTTCTCGCCTTCTTGGAGCTATGGTATACAATCACCACCATCCTCAAGATGCTAGCTAATCTTCTCAGTGATAAGAAGACCATTTCTTTTTCAGGATACCTCCTTCAGACTTACTTCTTCCACTCCCTAGGGGCCTCTGAATGCTACCTTCTTACAGCAGTGGCCTGTGACCGATCCCTGGTCATCTGCCGGCCCCTCCACTATCCTGCAATTATGACCCCCACACTCTGTGCCAAGATGTCTGCTGGTTGTTGGACTTGTGGATTTCTGTGTTCCAATTCTGAAGTCATCCTGGTCTCCCAGTTCCATTTCTGTGGCTACAGTGAAATCCAACACTTCTTCTGTAACTTTCCACCTCTTCTGAACCTGGCCTGCGAGGACACATCCAATAATGTCCTGGTGGATTTGCCATCAATGCCTTCATCATCCTTATCACTTTCCTCTTTATTATGGTGTCTTATGGAAGAATCATTGGGGCTATATTGAAGATAAAAACAACAGCAGGAAGAAAGAAGTCCTTTTCTACATGTGCCTCACATCTTATTGTGGTCCTCATATTCTTTGGGATCATCATCTTCATGTATATGCGACTAAAGAAGAGCTAATCACTGACCCTTGATTGGACACTTGCTGTAGTCTACTGTGTACTAACACCACTGGTCAACCCAATTACCTACAGTCTTCATAACAAGGGACTCATTAAGTCCATTAAGAGAACCATCTTCTGGAAGGGACAGATAGCTAGTCCCACCCACCATTGACTTTCGACCAAGGTCCTTCTTCCATTTCACTGTTGATATCATAAAAGTTCTATGTACCTTTGTCCTGACCTTGAATAATCTTCTCATCATCACACATGCAATGAATCCCATCTCCTCTTACTTTCTCAAAGGCTTTATTTCTTTATGTTTTCTTCTATTTCCTACATCTTTATGATTTTATTTTTTACTTGAACAGTGCTTTCTGAATTTAAGAATACTTTAGTATCTCCATTCTTAAAATTAAGCATACACATTTCCTTGGTCACACATTTCCAGCTAGCTAGCAGTCTATTTCTCTGTTCTCTTTTCCAGTCAAACTTCTCAACATGATTAATGGCACAATCTATCTCTTGTTCTTCACTTCCTATTCAGTTTTCAACCCATTTCAATCTGGCTTTGGCTTCGACCTTTCAACCAATATTTTACCAAGGTCATTAATGACCTCCACACTGCCAAATACATTAGACTCTTCTTGTCTTTCCTCTTTCTTGAACTCTTGATACACTTAACCAATTCCTCTTAAAAAAAAGTTTGTCTCTTAGATTCTATGTTATCAGTGTCTCTTAATTTTCTCCTTATCTCTCTAATTGGTCTTTATCAGTCTTCTTTGTCTTGTAGCACTGTCTTCCTAGATGCTCAGAGTTATTCCTATGGATTTAAATTTCATCCCTACCTATGCCAACAATTCTTGAATTTATATCTCCAAACCAGAACTCTCTTCTGAGCTTTAGACTTATACATCCAAGTGCCTCTTAACAACTCTAGCTGGATGTATTTCAAGAATTTAAAAATTAACTGGCCAAAAATGAAGATTTATTTTCTTCCTAGGCTCTTCAAGAGTTCTTATAAGATTACAATTTTTCATTCTTTGAATGTTTGATGAAACTCACAGGTAAATTTTCAATTTTCCAGTCCTGAAAGCTTGATGCTTTTGTTTCTCTGTGCTTGGGTCAGAAAATTTCAAATAATTTATTTCAATTCTTCTTCTTCTACCCCTTCATTATTAACACATGCCAATCCTTCTTCAAAATATATCCTCAAATCTGTTTTTTTCCCTCTTTCTCTTTAGTGTTAATATCCTAGTGTAAATCTCTAGTATCTCTCGACTGGATTAATACGATAATATTCTACACACTCTCCTTGCTCCTACTCTTGTTCCATTCTAATATATTTTCCATATAAAACTAAAGTGACATATTTTAAAACTGAATTGGATACGCCATTCTCTAAAACCGTGAAAGATTACCAATTGCACTTTGGATAAAATCCAAAGCCTCATCAAACTTTATAAGATTCAACAAAATTCTCCCATTCCTTCTTCTCCAACATTGACTCCCACCTCTTCTCCATCAGTTCGCTCTTACCCAGCCACATTGTCACTCTGAGTTCTTCAAATAAATTAAGATCTGTATGGCTTCAGAAACTTGACACTGCCCCCACCCCCAACCCCAGCAACACTTCAATTGGCTCACTCCTCTTTGCATGAGTTTCTGTTCAAATGTCACTTTTAAATGACATTATCTTTTCAAGGACTTCTGCACACTCATCCTAATTTATGCTACTTATTTTTCTTTTGAAGAATTTTTTTTCCTTCAAAATATGTATCAAAATTTAAATGTGTATGCACATTTGTGTGTATGTAGATATAGTTAGATATAGATATAATTTTTCAGTTTTTCCTACAAGTCTATAAAATATATTTAGTCTAAAATCATGTCAGTTTAATACAGAGTGAAGTAAGTCAGAAAGAGAAAAACAAATACCGTATGCTAACACATATATGTGGAATCTTAAAAAAAGAAAAAAAGGTTCTGAAGAACCTAGGGGCAGGACAGAAATAAAGACACAGATGTAGAGAATGGACTTGAGGACACGGGGAGGGTGAAGGGTAAGCTGAGATGAAGTGAGAGAGTGATATGGACTTATATATACACTACCATATGTAAAATAGATAGCTAGTGGGAAGCAGCCACATAGCACAGGGAGATCAGCTTGGTGCTTTGTGACCACCTAGAGGGGTGGGATAGGGAGGGTGGGAAGGAGAAGCAAGAGGGAGGAGATATGGGGATATATGTATATGTATAGCTGATTCACTTGTTATACAGCAGAAACTAACCCACCATTGTAAAGCAATTATACTCCAATAAAGATGTTAAAAAACCCCAAAAAAACAAAACAAAAAAATCCCCGATGTTGATATCCTCTTCAAAAAAACAAAAACAAAAACAAACAAACAAACAAAAACTTCCTATGAAGTAGGTATCCTTCATATTGCAGATGAAGAAACCAAAAGTTAAAATAATCACTCAAGGATTCACAGCTAATAAAAGATTGAACAGAAAAAAAAAATAAAAAAATAAAATCATGTGAGTTTGGTATCTTGATCTATATCTATATCTATATATATATACATATATATATTGTATATATTTGTGTATATATATATATATATATATATATATATATATCCAGAATCTAGCAAGTGTCTAAACATGGTGAGCATTCAATAAAAATGTAATAAATGGAAAATGTAATGAATCTTACCCACTCTTGTCACTGACTTATTTTGATCTTTAGTGATTCTGTCCTGATTCCAGTCACTATTGGAACCCACTCCCTTCCTATTTACGAGTGAAAGGTAGTATCATTCATCTCTTTCTTACAAATCCTCCACACCTAGTTTTAATGTATTTAATGTAAATTTACATGGGAAACAGAAAGCAAAAGGAGTCAGAAATTATAGAAGGAAAGACTCAACATTCTTTGGGCCTGATTCCTAGTTTGTTTTACTCCCTCTATTTGATGTGGTAAGAATTTGACTACACTCCGAGTAAATGATGTACTCTATGCCAACTCCTGTTCTTGGCCCCACAACCCTTTTATTATGCAGAACTTAAAACTAGGCAAAGGGATGCAAAATGTACAAGCTAGATGGTAGACTACCAATTAAAAACATTACTGAAGTAGGACAAACATGCAGAGAACTGTACAAAACATAAATGTGCAACACAATGAGTGTTCACACACTGAGCTCTTTTATGTAATGAGCATTCTGAACAGAACACTGGAAATATCTCCAACACTTGCTTCATGCTCCTTTACATTAAACACACTCCTTCTTTCCCTCCCATGAGTATAACCAATAACCTGACATCCAACACTGTAGACTGATTTTGCCTGTTTTGGTATTTTACATAAGTTGATTCTTACAGTACACATCCTTTTGTGCCTGATTTCTTTCACTCAGCATTATGTTTATGAGATTCACCTCTACTGTCTTATTTAGTCGTAGTTTTTTTCATTCCTGAGAGGTGATTGTTAAATTTTCAGGGATTTTGTGAGCAGGTAGCTTGAAATCAGGCATGGTGGGAATATTTACACTATGCAAATCAGCAGATACTACAAATGAAGGCCTTTTTTCAAGGTGAGGGGTGTCAAAGATAAACAAAGCTGGACACTAGTTATAGTAGTAAGGACAGATTTTAATCAGTAATATACTATTGCAATAGGGTAGAAGGTCCAGTGTGAACTGAATTCAACTTCAATTTGTACAGAGGTGTGTGGGTAAATTAACACCTGGTTTTTCCCTGACAAAGAAAATTCTAGTTCACAAAAAGAAGTGAATGAAAATGAAATAGAGAAGGGTGGAAATTTTAATGAAAAAGATAGTGGTTATTTATCCATAATTGGCATATGGAGATTTAGAAACCTGAATAAATCAATAGTCATTAATTAAATAAAATTATTAGTTAAAAATCTATTCATAACAATCAAGGAATAAAATAACACATTGGCTCAAAATTTAAATTATTAGTTAAAGTACATGCACAAAAAAAGAAACAAAAAAAATAACCCTCACAACTCAGTTTGAAAAAAGTAAAATCTTCAAGGCATAGATTAGGAGGTAGGAAAGGAAAAATTTGTATGAACAACATTGAAGGTATGAATGGGACTGGGAAAGTGAAAAATTTATTTAAAACCTTTCACAGAATATATTATAATTTATAAATACATTTTTACATTCATTAACACATTTGATCATTATTACTTTCATATGAGGAAAGTAGTATCTTACTCATATGAAATACGAGGTATCAAACACTTGGTTACGTGGCCAATGTCACATAAATGGCTGGAAGAACAACTGAGGTTGAAATCTAAGATCCTGAGGCAGGGCTCTTTTCAGAGCAAGATAACAGCAACGAGGAAGCTCCTGTGTGTAAGAGAAATAAAACTGCTATAGATACAAGCAACAGGCAGGATTAGGTGTCTGCCTTGACCGTGTTTATGTCCTCAGTCTGTCTCCATCTTTATTCTCTCAGGGTCCAAAAAAGCCAGTCACATTTTAGAAAGATCCTGTCATAATTGGAAGGTATATGCTTTCTTTCAGGTCTCACAACACAGGAACCCATTTGAACATAGAGCTCCCACATGTATTACTGTTTTTACTGAAGAAAATCATTGCCCTGAGAGATATTCTATCTCAACTTGGAATGGTGGTTATTATTATTGTAGTGAACTACTGGGTAATGAGGTACCACTGGCTAATGAACTTCTTGTATGACAGTTTCCCTTCCTGAGAGAGCACTTTAGCAACCTCAGGAGGTTTGCACAGAGACCCAGTGGTTTCTGCCTCTATAAGGACCCTATTGAGAATATAGGTCATGGGAGAGGAAACTTTCATGGTTTGACTTACTCCCATAGGTTCCATCGAAGCATTAAACTCCAACTCTTCCAGGCCCCAAGAGTATGTGACTGTAACACTGTAAATAAGAGATTGGAAGTGAGCAGAGAGTTTTTTTCCCCAATTCCAGACTCTGAGCGGTGGCTGGGCTGCCAAAGTCAAGAGCCCTCCCACTGTCAAGCTCTGGGTAAGAATTTTGTCAGTCAGGCATTTCTGTCATCATGTTATTTTCCAGTCCGAGCACTAGGAAGAAACTTAGAGCATTCAGAAATAGGGAGAGGAGGAGAATAATTAGGGATCACAGGACATATCATTCAGAACACAAAAACTATTAACACACACACACACACACACAGATATTCTGCTTTCCAAATGTTTGAGAGTCTGGGCTCAGAAATAGCAAATTGTCTATGTTTTAATTAGTGTGACCTTGAGAAAGTCATCTCTCCTTTCTGGATTCCAGTTTCCTCTTTTGCAAAATGCAGACGTAGAACAAGATGATCTCTGAAATGCAACCCCCTTCTAACTCCCAGCTCTTTGTTCCTATGTTTCAATAATATGGGGCTATGTATAATGCAACTGTAGGGACTAGAAAATAGAATGCAAGGACTTTGTTCAAAAAGCTTTTTTGGAATAAGGGGAATAAAATACGATTGCAAAGGACTGAAGTAAGATAAATGTTAATTTATACATGTGGTAGGTTTTATAAGAGCCCTGACTCCAATATCAGGAGACCAATGGGAGGGGATGAGTAACTGGTGAGTTAAGGAGCTCTGCAAGTCATCTTAATTATCATAATTTTTTCATTAGCCGCAATGGTTGCAATGTATCAAGTATTGTGCTAAGCATCTGGAAGATGGGGCATAATATGAGATTTCTTTAATTTCAGAAATCTCACAGAGAGTTGTTTTGGAACAATAAGATATATGCATGAAAAATAATTGTAGTACATGACAGGATATAATTGGAGGAAAAGTGAGGAAGTGTTACTGGGAATTTAGAGGCAGGACAGGTCAGTGTTCACCTTGGATGGTCAAGGGAAAATGTGAGGGAACTTGAGCCAGAAAATGGTTTACGTGTCTACGGACTGACTTTGGATAAAGTGTATTCTAGTGAGGATACACTGTAAACAAAAGAGGCAATACTAAATATAGGGACCCATTTGGCAAACAGTGAAATCCCTATGATGCTGAAAACAATGTTTAAAATTATGAATCTGTACTAGAACAATGGGTTTTTTCCACATAGAAAAACTAAGAATGGTGGGTGAAACTCAGATTTCAGGTCAATAGAAGGAAGTGGTTTATCAAACTGAAGCATTTCAACAATGGGAAAGAACTGTTTAATGGGGCAAGGACCTTCTGGCCCTGTTAGTCCCAGCAAAGCTTTGATGCCCATTTGTGGATTTGATGCCCATAGCATGGATTCCTTCATGGGTAAGAAGATCTGAGTTTTCACTGCTTTGAATAAAAATGAAAAACATAAGGACATTATAAAGTTTGGTGCAGACTGTTTCTTTTTATTCTGTTATTTCAGCTTTTCTTCTTTTTTTTGGTGATATTAAAAGATCTTTTATTTTTATAAATTGATGGAATCTCTTATACATTTAAAATATTCTTAGTGATCCAAGGAAATCCAAAATTATGGAGGTTACTAGAGTGAGTGATAGTTCCTAATGTTCTTCCAACACTGACTCGAAGTCTCTTGGAAACTGAATTACAGTAGTATTTAAAAATTATAAAAGAAAATGAAATAAAACAACAATGCAAGGGGAAAAGCATGAGTATTTTTTGCCATATTGAGTGGGGTGTGAGGGGGTTAGTCAAAATCTCTGAGAGCTGCGAACTGGGGAGTTGAAAGAGTACAGAGGTTCCTGTTTTTAGTGGGAAATAATGCTTGACCTGGTCATAGTGACTTTGATTTCCCAGGCAGAGTATTCAGGGAGTGAATGACAGCAGGTCATCAGTGAGCAATGAAGCAATGTATAGCTTGAGAATAAGTCTTTGGAGTCAAGTGGAAACTTTACCTCTTGAGAAAAGAAAGAACAAGATATTGGTTTCCAACATTCAACCTTGAAGCCAACCCCCATGTATATCTGAAAGTTGAGTTGAAGTCTCTAAATAACTCATCTATGAGTGGGGTTGGGGAGACCAGATATGGAGGACAGCTCCAGGAATGGTGCTTTATATTTAAATTTAGAGGGAAGGAATGTAAAACATCTAGGAAAAAAAGGATCTGAGTTGGATAAAAATTGGAGGACTTTATTTTATTTTTAAGCTTTTAACAATTTTATTTTCAAGTAAATATTAAAAGGATGAGCTTCAGGCATTGTTAGAGAGATATAGTTAAAACAGGTGAACACAAATGTGTATAGCATTCAATAACTTGGTGTTAAATAGGACAGATTAGGAAGTACATCACTGATCCAGCATAACCACTCTTGGGCATATATCCAAAGAAAAATATGGTTTGGAAAGATACATGCACCTCAAAGTTCATTGCAGCACTGTTTACAATAGCCAAGACATGGAAGCAACCTAAGTGTCCATCGACAGATGAATGGATAAAGAAGATGCGGAAAATATATACAATAGAATATTACTCAACCTTTAAAAAGAATGTAATAATCCCATTTGCCACAACATGGATGGACCTGGAGATTATCACACTAAGTGAAGTAAGTCAGACAGAGAAAGACAAATATCACATGATATTGCTTATATGTGGAATCTAAAAAAAAAAAAAAAGATACAAATGAACTTACTTACAAAACAGAAACAGACTCACAGACTTAGAGAATGATCTTATGGTTACCATAGTGGAAGGGTGATGGGGGAAGGATAGATTGGGAGTTTGGGATTGACATGTACACATTGCTATATTTAAAACAGGAGACCAACAAGGACTTACTGCAAAAAAAAATCTGCCACGGAAGAGGCATATTCCATCTCCATTTCACATTTTATTGGTCAGATGAATCCATGAATCTATGCCAAGCTTAACCAGAGTCAGGGAAGTATAATCCTAACATGTACCTGAAAGTATAGAAATACTTAGTAAGCTGCACTAATAACTTCTACACTACCTACGCCTGTTCTTCCTACCAATGAACTTCCTCCTTCATTATTAGTATATTTAATTTATATCTTTTTGGTATCTGTGTGATTGAAAAGAAGCTCATGGTTCTCTCTCTAAAAGAAGAATTTCAGAATTTGATAGATAGCTAAGTAAGCAACTTGGCCTTGGCTATGACTTAAAAGTAGTAAGACTGACCTACGGCATATGATGGCTGGACAGCAGAAAAAGAATCCAGTACAAGCAGAGGGAACATAATACAAGGAACAAAAACTAGAGGAGGATATAGTCAGTGTGACAGTTGGGATAATATTTTAGAGGAGGCATACCTGCATCCAAGATTTGAAGGAGGTAGAAGGCAGAATTGAGAAGTAGACAGACATGAGTTCAAAGTGAGGAAAACTAAAGCAAAAGGGGAATCTCTGATCTTAAAATGATTCTGCTGAAGCAAGATCACCCATAGAAGAGTTCTGTCCAGAAGCAGTCCTCTGGCATCTTAGTAGAGAAACATCATATGTTAATATTGGAATAAGAAAGGTTTTGGTATAAGAGGTAGTCATGTTGCCTGGGTTTAGAAGAAAGTGTAGCCAGAAAAAAGCAAAGTAAATAATATTAGTTTGGCTGGGATTAGAGGGGCCTGGAGAGGGAAGAAGTGGTAAGAATCTTGGAGGGCAGAAAGAGGAGACTGGATGCCTTTTATAACACTTGGCCTTTACACAAGTATTCCTTTGTGCCTAGAATACTTTTAAAAAATTTTTTCCATCTGGGAACTTCTGACACTTTTTTTTCATTTCAAATGAAAATTATGTCTTCTGTGAGGTCTTTATGATCTCCACTTCCGGCCCAGGGCTCACTTACTGCTCTTCCAACTCCTACCGTACATGCAAATTATCATTTATCTTAAAGAATTTGCTTATTCTTTTAGCAAGTATTTACTGAATTGTCATCATGTTGCAGACACAACTCTAGGCACTTGAAGTACATCAGTGGACCAAACAAACAAAAAAGCCCCTGCTCTCAAAGAGCTTACATTCTTATGGAGGAGAAAAACAATAAATAATTGGAATAATAAAAAAAATACTTTTTGTATTATGCTACAAGATAATAAGTACCATGGAAAAAAATAGAAGTAGAGTAGGGGAAGGTGATGTCAGTACAGGACATGGATGTAGAAAAGGAGGTAGACTGCAGTCTTATTTAGTGTGGTCCAGGTAGGGTTGGTTGAGAGAGCGAGATTTGACCAAAGGCTTGGAATAAATGAAAAAGATATCCAAGTAGATATTCGGTGGAAAAAAATTTTAGGAAGAGGAAACAGCTACAACAAAGACTGTAAAATGTCAAGTCACTGAGGAGATTTAAGCAGTGGAAAGGAAAGGACCTGATTTAATAATTTAAAAGGATAATTCTGGTTGCTGCATTAAGATTAGGCTATTGATGGGCAAATGCAGGTAAGAAGATCCATTAGGAGTCAATTACAGTAACAGAGGTTCACGATGACAGTGGCTTGATCCAAGTGAAATATAGATCCTGGATGTACAAGAGAAAGATAGAAACAAGGATGACTGCAAGAATTTTGGCCCATTAGCCAAAAGATGGTAATTACCATCATTTGAGATGGGGAAAACTATGAATAGTGCCCACAGGAGTTCAGTTTGAGATGGCTACTAGTTGCCCAATAGGAGATGCATGTAGACAGAAGAATATACGAGTCTAGAGTAAGGGAGAGAAGTGTTGGCTGGGGAATTCATTTAGAAGTCAATGCATATATGGTGTTCTAAGCCACGACATTGGATGACATTAACAAAGAAGTGAGTTTACAAAAGAAAGAAGAAAATAAGAATTAATGCTGACCTCTGCGAACTGTGATATTAAAAAGGTAGGGCAAAGAGAAGAAAAATATCACTAAGGTAGAAAGAAACCTAAAGTATAGCATCCCGAGGACCAAGTAATGAAAGTGTGTCAAGAGGCAGGATAGATCAGCTCTGTTAAGAACGGCTGAGAGTCCAAGTAAGCAAAGGAATAAGAGATGCCAATTGCATTTAGCAAATCTTAGATAATTGGTAACTCTGAGGAGGGAAGTTTTGATGGAGAGGATGTGGTGAAGTTCTAATTAGGAAACAGGAAGAGAGGAATTAGAGGCAATGAGTATAGGCAACTCCCGGAAGGAGTTTTTTTCTTTTTTTTTTTTTTTTGTGATGTTTATTTACTTTTATTTTTAACATCTTTATTGGAGTATCATTGTTTTACAATAGTGTGTTAGTTTCTGCTTTATAACAAAGTGAATCCACTATACATATACATATATCCCCTTATCTCCTCCCTCTTGCGTCTCCCTTCCACGCTCCCTATCCCACCCCTCTAGGTGGTCACAAAGCACCAAGCTTATCTCCGTGTGCTATGTGGCTGCTTCCCACTAGCTATCTATTTTACATTTGGTAGTGTATATATGTCCATGCCACTCTCTCACTTCATCTCAGCTTACCCTTCCCCCTCTGGGAGGAGTTTTATTGCAGGGACAGAGAAGGAAATGGAGCAGTGGCTGTGGGACAAGTGAATCAAGAGAAAGAATTTGGGGGCTTGTTTTGTGTTCCAAAATTTGTGAGAATAGTAGCATATTTCTATGGTGATGGAATTTTCCAATAAAGAGTTGTAAAGAAATCAGTTGCTTCTCCGTTTTCTCTATTAGAATATTAGTTTCTCACCTTCAGGTGCCATATTTTATTTATCAGTTAAGCCCCTGTTCTAGGTATAATGCTTACAACACAGAAAATGTTCAGTTAACTTTTTCTATATTGACCTCAACACAGTGGAATATAAATATTTACCATTTGTGAAGCAATAAATCAGAAAAGTGGATTTGAGGTTGGTGAAGGGGGAAAGTGGTAGGTAGGAAGGATTGATAAAGTGGCCACAGTTTGGAGTAGAAATGGAGAGAGATGGATTTGCCTCCTGGTTTTCTGTGGCTCTTTTATTTACTTAAACCCCCTTATCCTTGACTGGGATTCTCACCAGCATCCAAAAGAGGTGAAACTCTGATCTACATGACCATGAAAGATGCTCTTAGATCTGTGTATCCAGAAGGAAATGGGAGGGAGCTGGAGGTGAAAAGGTTAATTCTTTGGTATCCAGAAAGTTGAAGAAGAAAATAAATTAAAATTAGAAATAAAAATATATAGTTAAAATGATGGAATCTTGGTCCAGTACACTACCAATATTTTATCAGTATAAATGATAACGTATACCTTAGACTAGAACTATGTATAAATGATAATATAAACCTTGGATGAGGAATACTTAAATTTCTAAAACCTTTATAGATTCCATTAAGCAAGATAAATTGGTTATAGAATGGATTACAGGGGCCCAAAATGGGCCTGTATAATCAGAGAAGATGTTTTAAGTCTGATTATAAGATTGGATACTCCGAAGAAGGCTATTGACAGTGGTTGGGGGGAGGGATAGAAACTCTGGCCTCTTAGAGCAGGTACTGAATGTGCTTTACTCTGGAGGTGCAGAGGGAGAAGAAAAGTACTTTGAGCCTTCTTCTTGGGACTTCTTTGGCTCAACATTCTTTCTCATCCTTCCATAGTTTACATTCCAGAGATACGAATGGTGAGCAATGAAGCCCAGGAATTGGAGCCAGGTAACAGAGTTCATCATCTTGGACTTTCCCCATCTTCAGGGTGTTCAGGCTTATCTCTTTCTTTTGTTACTCCTAATCTACCTCACTACTATACTGGGCAACCTGGTGATATTCCTGGTGGTCTGCCTGAACTCCTGGCTCCACACACCCATGTACCTCTTTGTCAGCATTCTCTCCTTACTGGAGCTTGACTACACAGTTGCCACCAACCCCAAGATGCTGTTGAACTTGTTCAGTGAGAAGACCATTTCTTTCTCTGGGTGCCTTCTGCAAATCTATTTCTTCCACTCTCTTGGGGCTACTGAGTGCTATCTCCTCACAGCTATGGCTTATGACAGGTACTTAGCTATCTGTCAGCCTCTCCACTACCCTACCAGCATGACCCCAGCACTCTGTGTCAAGATTGCTGTTGGCTGTTGGTTAGGAGGCTTGGCTGGGCCACTGACTGAAATTTCCTTGGTCTCCCACCTCCCTTTTTGTGCCCCCAATCACATTCAGCACATCTTTTGCGATTTCCCTCTTGTGCTGAGCTTGGCTTGTACGGACACATCGATCAATGTCCTAGTGTACTTTGTTATCAACTCCTGCAAGATCCTGGCTGCCTTTCTGTTGATCCTCAGCCCCTATGTGCTGATCATCTGCACTGTGCTCAGAATTCCTCCAGCTGCAGGTAAGAGGAAGGCCTTCTTCATACGTGCCTCCCACCTCACCGTGGTCCTCATTGTCTATGGAAGAATCCTCTTCATGTATGTGTGACTGAAGAAGAGCTACTTGCTGGACTATGACCAGGCCCTGTCGGTGTTCTACTCGGTGCTCACACCCTTCCTCAACCCCTTTATCTACAGCTTCACAACAAGGAGATCAAGGAGGCTGTGAGGAGGCAGTTAAAGAGGACGGGGATGCTGGAGTGAAGGTGGAGGAGGCAGGCCAAGTGTGTGGGGCTGAGGATATGGTGACGTTGGGTATCCTCAGTAGCCATAGATGAAATATCAAGTGCTCAGGGATTTTCTACATGGGATACTGAACTGCTGCCTAGTTTTCAGTGTTAATGCAGCCATTATGCTATTTGCTGCAGCCACATGTGACTTGAGACCAGAGATTGGAAATTCTCTCTAGTAATATGATGCACTGCAGTGTTTTTCAAATCCCAGACATTTGTATACCATACTTAGGATTTTGGTCAAATCGGTGTCTTACCTACAATATGTACAATTTTCAAATTTACTTGATTTAATGTAAATACATTGTCATGTGATAAATGATAATATTTGCTAAATAACAAAAAATGGTTTTTCATGTACCATTTATAAGCATTTCATGTATATCAATCATTTATGTATTAAAATGGAAAACACTGGTATAGTAGAGAAAAGCATGTTTTAGAGATCACATATATCTGGGTTTAAATCCTAGTTCATTTAGTCACTTATTAATTACATGATCTCTGTAAAGTAACTCAAACTTTCTTAATTGAAGAGTCAATTTCATCATTTATTAAAAATATGCTCTTGATGGTTGTTTTGAGAATTAGTAATCAGGTTTGTAAACCACAGTACAAAAAGTCCAGCATATAACTGATAGTAAAAAAAAAAAAAAAAAGTTACATTTATTTTTATTTCCTTTACTCTGCCCAGAACTCTCATCATTACTCTGAGTGTTAGAACAATATCAAGGAAAATATAATTAAGCAAAAATACTTCTCAGATACTTTTCTTAAAAGGAAAAAAGAAGTAAATTAGCCAGAGGGAGAATCTGTGAGATGTGTTGGTCTCAGTGGTCTTAATATCTATTCCCAGTATAAAGTATGAAAGTGAAGGAGTAGAGTCCATGGCAGGAAATAGGATTACTTTTTATGTTGGACTACTTCTTTTTTTCATTTTAAACTAATTATTTCCTTTAATGTATGAAAAATAGCCCTATAGCTTAGCATACAAGAAATACGAAGATTTAATTATTAGTTGGTATTAGGGATTATTTATGCATTGGATATCTACTGTTAGTAGACAATCAAATGTTGACTATACGAAAATCTTTAATTCTATGTAGAATTACATAGATCTACATAATAAAGATCCCAAAGTATTTGTATTTCTACCATCTTAAAGATATCCATCTATCCATTCGGTCAAGTCAGCACATATTTATTTAGTTCTTACTGTATAGCAGATGATGTGCTAAGCTTTACATAAAATGATGAACAAAACAGATGCTACCCTGTTTTGTTTTGTTTTTTTTTAAGTTCCTGTGCTTAAGGTGTTTAAAAAGATTTGAAGATTCTAGACATTAAGATGGCAATTAATTTATAATTAATTACAATTAATTAATTTAAATTGTGGTAATTAGTAATAAAATACACAGGCACTCTTTCTTTGAGTAAGTTACATGTAAACTGAAAAGTAAAGGATAAATCATAATTAGCCGTATTTATGAAAGCAATAATTATTTCTATTTTACAGAACTGGACATTTAGACTTAGATAGATATGACACTTGCCAAAACTTCAGAGCAAATCAGAATCAGGGACTCTGCATGTGAAAACAAGTTCTTGTAAATAAATTCTATTTCAAAATATAGATATTTTACTGACTATATTCTCTGAACATAGTGATTTTAAATGCACGAAGGGGATGGGTTGGGAAGAGATTATTGAAAGGAGAGATATGTATCAAAAATAAATGTTATCTCCTTGATTTTGGTACTTTACCCTGAGTGGGAGTTGATAAATCCAAAGATATAAGATATATGAAAGTTGATCTAGCATAGCAAAATAAACAATAAAACATTTAATTTTTAAAGGAAAAATAAGTATTTAATTTAGGGATATCACTGGCTAAATGACCCAAACCAGGATTTTGCATAGCCAACATATGTACTTTATGCAGACCTGGTGCTTTGTTCCCTGGGGTTTCAATCCCTGCCGGAGGGAAATGAAATTTAAATGGAGAGAACGAGGACCTCCAATCCCAGTTTTAGAGAAGCAGTGTTTAATCCTATGCTCTGAGAGTACTGACTCTTTTGCTAAAGGGTTTAGTTATAACTCACTGTTTTTTTAGTTTTAAAACATAAAGAACTGTGTCTTCTGAAAGACAGTAAATTTCCAACATGGGGAGACATTGTTGCATCTTAACCAAGACTCTGTTATTTATGTGTGCAAGGGCAAGGTGTTCTTTTGTTTGAGCCAAAAGTTCATACCACAGTTTCAGTTCTTGGCCCTGTGTAATTTATGTTGTGAAATTTGGGTAACCCAGCATTTGCTACTGGGATTCCAGAAAGCAAAAACTAAAGATTGAATGGCATCCCCTGGAGTTGTACAAGATTAGGGGTCTGGAAGTGATTTTCAGCTCAGAACAATAATAAAAGTAACAGAAGCATTGCTTAATAATAACTGATATTTGATAAGCATTATAGAAATACTGTGTTCAGCATTTTATACACATTATAGCATTTAGTCTTCAAAATCCTTGAAGATCCCATATTACAGACAGGGATACAGAGGCTCAGGACAGCTATGCTAGTTCCCCATGGTTGTACAGCTGGAAAGTGGAAAAGCCAAGGTTCATGTTCAAACAGTATGATCTCAAATCCTTAGTCTTAGCGACCACCTAAGTTTACTCTAATAAGGAGAAGCTATCTGAAAATTAGAACTACCTAACATTGTAGGAGACTACCTTGGTTAAGTGTTCAAGCAGAAGCTAGATTAGCTTTGTTCAGATATGCTAAAGAGTGATTCCTCACAGGTGTAGAGACAACCTTATGTCTCCAAAGGTAACTTCAAGTTCAGAACAAATGGGGAAAATAGCTATTCTCTCATGCTGATGACCTTAAGCAGAAAGCAAAGGCACTATTATGCATAGGAGATACTCCTGTACTGAAATAGGGCTGGGCCTAAGAAGAGGTCAAGGGAGTGAAGCAATGAAGAATATGGATGGAATTATCATCTTAGTCTCGTTCCTCTGAATTCTGCCTCCACCTGTATGACAGATCCTCCCTCCTTCCTCCTTTATTCCTTCTCCTTTTGCTACTGTAACCTGATATGGGCTTGTCATTGGTGTCACCAATAGTTTCTTTTTTATTATTAATTTTTATGGAGTACAGTTGCTTTACAATGTTGTGCTGTGTCGTGTGTGCAATGTTTCTGCTGTACAGCAAAGTGAATCAGTTAAACGTATACATATATCCCCTTTTTTTAAGATTTCCTTCCCATTTAGGTCACCACAGAGCACTGAGTAGAGTTCCCTGTGCTATACAGTAGGTTCTCATTAGTTATCTATTTTATACATGGTAGTGTATATATGTCAATCCCAATCTCCCAGTTCACCTCACCCCCGCTCTTCCCCCCTTGGCATCTATAAGTTTGTTCTCTACATCTGTGTCTCTATTTCTGCTTTGCAAATAAGATCATCTGTACCATTTTTCTAGATTCCACATATAAGCGATAATACATGTTACTTGTTTTTTTCTTTCTGACTTACTTCACTCTGTATGAAAGTCTCTAGGTCTATCCATGTCTCTGAAAATGGCACTATTTTGTTCCTTATTGTGGCTGAGTAATATTCCATTGTATATATGTACCACATCTTCTTTATCCACTCCTCTGTTGATGGACATTTAGGTTGCTTGCATGTCTTGGCTATTGTAAATAGTGCTGCAATGAACATTGGGGTGCATGTATCTTTTTGAATTATGGTTTTCCCCAGGTATATGCCCAAGAGTGGCATTGCTGTGTCATATGGTAGTTCTATTTTTAGTTTTTTGAGGAACCTCCATACTGTTCTCCATAGTGGCTATGCCAATTTACATTCCCACTAACAGTGTAGGAGAGCTTCCATTCCAAAGGTTAAGGTTATCCTTGTGAAAAGAATCAATGTGCAGGATTGAAAGAGAGGGAAGGACAAAAAATGGTACATATTCAAAGCAACCTGAAGCACAAATACTAAACTTTGGAAAGTTTAGAGGAAATAAAATAGCCTAATGGCTGGGAACAATGAGGCTATAGGAACCATTATATTTCATGCCAAGAAAAATGGTGAATTCAATGAATAATGACACATTAATAGCAGTGATACTTTGAGGGTTGATTTTTTTTTTCTTTTCTTTTTTGTACATTTTTAATTGCAGTTTTAAAGTGAATTGTAAGAGAACCTCAGCATTGTGCATGATAAGAGAATGTCAGTATTTCAGGGTTCTACATTTTATCTGTAAAATGTGACTTTTTTTTAAATCACAACAAAAGTAAAATGTTGCTTTGTACCTGGTGTCTTTTATTAAGAATTTACTCTCCCCATTTCTCAGAGATAACAGTCAGGAGTTATTGTCACAGTATAATAGAAATGTTAGCAACCAGATTCATGTAAGGACTAAGTGGTCCTCATGAATTGCGTAAGACTCTGTACTGCTCGTATTACACTCCATTCTCTCTGTAGTTTGCTGAGTAGTGGAGGGGTAAGCTAAATAGTAGTTTTTGACAGTAACTGGGAAGGCTCTTTCTTTTTAAATAACAATGCAATTGGCATATTTGGGAATGAAGATAAAATTTGGAACTAAGATAGAGAAGATATAGTGTATGTAGAAGGGCTGTTAAAATTGTAAAACTTGGTTGCATTATTTGTGGAGGCTCGAACTTGTCAAGGTTAAATACCATAATATTTCCATTTGTTCTGCATTTTGATTCTGAAAAGAAAGCTGTCTTTGCCCATTTCTTATTAAAAAAACTTGTTGTAAAAAAAAAAAAATAACAGTGATAATGATTCATTAGACTCCAAGGTCTCCAAAGGCCACTAAGTGAACCCTCTGTACTTAACAGGGCATCTAACATAAAATTGCTATTCTAACTTTTTTTTAAATAAATAAATTTTGAAATCTGGAGGAGTAAACCCTTTTACCACTTTCTGTTTAATTAGTCATCACATTTACTCACTGAATACCATATTTCCTTTGGAACTCTTCTTAGGTTTAGTAATTGGTCTAGGATCAAAGCTATGTAAAATGGGCATAAGATCATGGCATATAAAGACCTGTCTCTGGGATCAGATAGACTTGAGTATCTGCCTTGGATTCCTAACAATTTATTCTGCGTACTTGGACTAGTTATTGAAACTCTGTGTTTCATGTTTCTCATTTGGAAAAAAAAAAAAGGTTTAATATTTATTTCACAGGATTGTTGTGAGGATAAATAGGTCAATACATGTAAGGCCCTTACCATAAACTCAGACAGTTTTAAAAAAATCTTATCTCTTATGCATATCAAAGAGCCCTAGAGCTAGGAATGATCTTAGTAATTATCTAATCCAGCCATTCCCACATCTAACTCATCATCAGAATATTCTTGGGAACTTTTTTCTCAATCATAGGTTCTGATGATCAGTTTGAGAATCATCAGTTTGGGAAACCACTGACATAATCCAAACATATAATTTTACAGACAAGGAAAAGGCACAACTTAGTGGCAGAAAAAGGTATAAAATCTTGTCCTTGAACCCCACAGTCCAATAGTCTTTCCATGATGCCACAATCACCTGAGGACTGAGAAATTCACAGAGGAAAGAACACACGACTCCTAGTACTCATCGAAGACTGGTAAGATATCATGAAACTTTGGGTGAAAATTTTGTATAATTTCTTTTCTTGAACACTGAACAGATTAAATGAAAATATGTATTTACTGGGGACAGAGAATGAAGTAGAGTTCTTAGGTTAAGTCCCAGCTCTGTCACCAACGACCTATATGACTTTAGGCAAGTCATTAAACTTCTTCAAGCTTTTGTTCCAACACTTAAATAATGGTGGTATCTGACCTAATTACTTTAGTTCTTTTTAAAACATGAAGAGGATTCATATATGTAAAAATATTTTAAATGGTAAATTACTAGAGACATATAGTAGACTATTACCGTTATTAATTTCGATGTCACTCCAATGGCCTAAAATTCTACAACACATGGTGTACATGATCAGAACATGGCTGTTAATTAACTTTGTGGATTAAATAAGGTAAAAGTGGAGAAGCCTTCTCTCTAGTGTCAGGAAATTGTTTATTGATGTGGACTGCTGAACAACATGGGGTTCATTACTGGAAAGAGGATTGGGGGAAAGTTAACAGCAACATCAAGAACCATGGTGTCTTTCATGTCTCTTCTGTCCTGCTCTCTGGCCTCACCAGCACGTGGGACCACAGAAGAGAAGGTCAGGATTCTAGCTGATAGAGTGTAAGGAAGAACCTAGCCTGCACTATAAAGCGGGAAAACCCACGTGTACTGTTTTCAGCTACCACAACCACGTTAAAGGCGTCGATGTAAACATGCTATACGATTGCTACCAATGACTTGGACACAGCAGTTTTTCATTCTTGCTTATAATAATAGAACAAGTAGCTGTGACAATAGAAAGAGAAGCATAATCATGAACAAGACAAGGAACAGCGCAATGCTGAACTTCCCAGGAGTTTTTTCAGACTCTCTAGGATCTCAATCTAGCTCCCAACCCCACCAGCCCTCTTCTGGCAGCAGAAAAGCCTCCCAATTGCATCTTTCATATCTTTATTTCTCAGGCTATAGAAAATGGGGTTGAGGAAGGGAGCAAGGATAACAAAAGGGACTGCAATTGTTGTGTCCCATAACACTGAGTAGGTGGCTGAGAATCGCAAGTACATGACAGCCACACTGCCAAAAATACAACAAGAATACAGCAAGGTGGGCAGCACAGGTAGAAAAGGCTTTGTGACGGCCTTCAGCCGAGGCCATCCCCACAATCACCACAATGATCCGGTTGTAGGATAGGGCGATGACCAGGAAGGAGGCCAGGATCTCCACTGCACGGATGGCATCCACAATGACCACCAGGGATGTATCTGTGCAGGCCAAGCTCAGCACAGGTGTGGAGTCACAGAAGATCTGCTGGGTCACAGAAAGGCAGGGTGGCAATCCATGAAATCTCAGGAAGCACAGGAGGAAGCCACAGAGACAGGATCCAGCTGTCAGATGGATACAAAGTTTGGGAGTCATGATGGTTGGGTAATGGAGAGGATTGCAGATAGCTATGTACCTGTCAATGGCCATTGCTGTCAGGACAGTCTTCTGCGAGACCGAGTAGAAGAAGTACATCTACATGAGGCAACCAGCAAGATAGGTGGTCTTCTGCTCACTGACTAAGCAGGAGAGCATCTTGGGGATGGTGGTCATGGTATACCAGATCTCCAGGAAAGAGAGGACACTGATGAAGAAATACATGGGAGGTGTTCAAGATCAACTTTTTTCTGATGAAGAAATACATGGGAGGTGTTCAAGATCATGTCCAGCTGGATGACAATGAATATCATTAGGTTTCCTGTTATGATCAATCCATAGATGAGGAGCAAGGGAATAAAGAGTAAGAGGGCACATTCATGCAGGTGTGGGAACACAGAGAAGAGGAACTCAGTCACCCTTTTCTGATTTCCACTGGTCATCACCTGTGTCATCTGGGAAAGTAAGAAAGGAGACAAAGAAATTCCTGGAATTGGGATGGAGATTACCCATTGAAAATTGCTTCACTCTTTTCTGTAATCAGTTACTTAAGCTGACACTGGGGCCCTACACAGGCCAGTTAGAAATATCTCTCAGCTGCACCTCTATGCCAGAAACATCTGAAATATTTGCTTTTGGACCCCTAATTGAATCTTTTTGTAAACATCTTCAAATGATACAAAGAAAACACAAAGCAGCACACAAATTTAATTTTCTGGAAATATTTTCTGGAGGTTCAGTCACTTTAATTTCTGAGTTTTTCTCCCCACTCTCTGCCCTTCTGTGTTTAGTTTTAAAACACATGCCTTTCTTTCTAACTATTCTCAACTCCTGTTCTTTAGAAAAGCAATTTAAAAATAGAAAATACTATCAGCATCCCTTCTGTCAATAAGTCTTCATGTTGCTCTCCCATCTTTTCTAGCTCTGATATCTAATCTTAGTCTGGCTAAAGTATTCAGCTTTATCTCTCTGCCTCTTTTCTGTTGGTTTCATAGTAACAAGTCTATTTTCCATCTAGATAGTAAGTACCCAGATATCAGGACTATCCCTCCTCTCCTCTGCTTTCTCTGTAAATCTTTTCCCTTCTCCTCTCTCAGTTGTTGATATTGATAATTGCTCAGGCCAAGAGTCTCTCCAGAACCACCTTGTACCTGAGTAGTGGCCATTGAATTTTGAGCAAACATGTAACTTCACCCCTACACATCCCATCCCTCCTAGAAAGGCCACATATAAGAGCCAAAGGGAGGAAATCATCCTGAATTTAAAACAAAACAAAACAAACAAACAAAAAAACCTCCTCTAACAACTATGACAATCTTGTGAAGAAAGTGTCACAAAAATCAGCTGCAAAAGAAATCAGGCCAGCATCTAGTTGTTGGGGAGAAAGGACAACTAAATTTTTTGCAAGGCTAATTAAACTCAGTGATAGCAGTATGCTTATCTCTTACCTTGACTATTTTAACATCTTTTTCACTGGTCTTCTTACCTCCATCAAGTCATTCTACAGATAAACATTTCTAAGCATGGCTTTTACTGTCCCTCGTCTTTCCAAAAACATTCAAGGATAAAACCCAAAGATCTTAGCCTGATATTTATTGCCTTTTCTCATCAGGTTCCTGTCAATTTTTTTTTCCTTTTACCTTTTATAGATTTCAATTTATTTTTTTTTTAATTTTTAAAAATTTTTTCTTGGTGTGTACTTGATTTACAATGTTGTGTTAGTTTCAGATATATAGCAAAGTGAATCAGTTATATATATATATATATATATATATATATATATATATATATATATATATATATATCTCCACTCTTTTTTTAGACTCTTTTCCCATATAGGCCATTACAGAGTATGAATAGAGTTCCCTGTGCTGTACAGTAGGTCCTTATTATCTATTTTATATATAGTAGTGTATACATGTCAATTCCAATCTCCCAGTTTATCCCTCCCCCCCTTGGTAACCATAAATTTGTTTTCTACATCTGTGACTCTATTTCTGTTTTGTAAATAACTTCATTTGTACCATTTTTTTAGATTCCACATATAAGCGATATCATATGACATTTGTCTTTCTCTATTTGCCAGTCAAATTGTTAAGCCAAATATTTTTCTACATACCCATCAGCTCTGCCATATAGGACAAATTTCCTGCATTTTTATTTTTATGTCATTTCTCCTTTCTATTTTCTTGATCTCTTCCTGTTGGAATCCAAGTTGCCAATGTCCGGTAAATGTTCTCATTACCATAGAAGAGTTATTGATCCTCACTGCCAGAAGTAAACCCTCTCATAGAATTACCATATGGCCCAGCAATATACTGGGCATATACCCAGAGAAAACCATAATTCAAAAAGACACATGCACCCCAATGTTCAGTACAGCACTGTTTACAATAGCCAGGTCATGGAGACAACCTAAATGTCCATTGACAGATGAATGGATAAAGAAGATGTTGTACATATATACAGTGGAATATTACTCAGCCATAAAAAGGAATGAAATTGGGTCATTTGTAGAGACGTGGATGGACCTAGAGACTGTCATACAGAGTGAGGTAAGTCAGAAAGAGAAAAACAAATATCATATAGTAACGCATATATGTGGAATCTAGAAAAATGGTATAGATGAACTGGTTTGCAAGGCAGAAATAGAGACACAGATGTAGAGAACAAACCTATGGACACCAAGGGAAGGGAAGGTGGGATGTATTGGGAGATTGGGATTGACATATATACACTACTATGTATAAAATAGATAACTAATGAGAACCTGCTGTATAGCACAGGGAACTCCACTTCTCTGTACAGTAGAAACTAACACAACATTGTAAAACAACTATACCCCAATAAAAAAAAAATACACAAAAACTAATAGAAAGGCTGGGACCAAACTTATGTATTTATGGAGTTGGTAAATTCATCTAGGCATTTTCAGTGCCTTGCTTTAGATTTTAAGCTACGTTAACAAACTGTTTTTACACAGTGAAGTAACATGTATATAGTTGTTTTATGTGGTTTATGTTAGATTTAGTGTTAAAATTTTGATAAAAAATGTTTGATAGATCTAGGGAGATGTCTATCTATATAAATGGTAAATATCTAAGTAGTTTATTGGTATGATTAGGGTTTATTCTCTAGGTCTATCTAATTTTGAGCATTAAGTTGTTCATGTTTATTGGGTAGATAGCTAAATTCTATGTATTTGTATGTTTTGCCTTGTTTTGGGGGTTTGGCAGGGCCTTACAGGCATGTAGAGCATGGGGTTTATTGGGGGTAAGAGGGGTTTGTTAAACAGGTCATTTACCTGTTCGATGCATATGCATGTATGCCTACTTATATAAGTGTGTATACGTGTATGTGTACACACACGCATATGCATGTATGTGTACGTATGTGCATGTGTGTCTGCAGTTCCCTTATGTCCTGTAACCATTGACTGAATAGCAACTTATGGTTGATGATGTTGGTAAATAATATTCAATTAAAGTCCAGCTACAATTTATTTGGCTGTGTTAAGGCCTCAGATGGCCATAGCTGAGTCACAGCATCCCTTTAAAAATTAAAAAATACCAAATGCATGAAACCACAGTTATGTGTGAGCATGGGCTGAGTAGTCACTAGTCCATCAGGATGTCTTATTTAAAGGGGAAGAGTGGGCGATTTTAGGTGAGGTGGTCCTGAAGTAAGAACCAGATGTCTGATAAAGCTCATTAATAGAAACCCCCAAAAGTTATGGTACCAGAGCGAGAAGAGGGACACATGCCAAGCAGGTTGATGTTTTCATGCGGCTTGCTGATTAAGCTCATGATCTATTAGATATGATATGCATGTTGACTAGAATTGATTTGACTTAATGTGCTATATATGACTAATAATAATATGAACTATGTAATATCAAATATATGACTTGCAAGGGTTTTTTTCAAAAATAAAAGAGTATATTTTCCTCTTTCATCATGTCTAACAGTATTTTTGCATTTTAAATATCTGAATATCAGCATTATCTCCCTCAAGTAGACAAAAAGCTCCTCAGAGGGAATCATAAAGGATAAACAAAATAGTGTTACTGAAGAGTTCCCATGTGGTGGTCACGATATTAGGCACCTTACATATTTTATCTCATTTATTTCTACTTATGGTAGAGAGATGATTATTATTGTTTTACAGGTAGAGAAATTGAGAACCAGAGGGGAAAAATAACTTGCCCAACTTCACATAGCTAGGATCCAAAGCAATAACTGGAAGCCTGGTTTGTAGGTCTTAGAAGCCACTACTATTATTCATACCACGGTGGGAAATTTAGATCAGGATTCATCAGTCATTCTGTTTCTTACTCTGAGTACCACTATATACTTAAGACTGTACTGGGTGTGAGATGAGAGAGATAATGTGTTTTTTTTATTTTCAGGTCATACACAGATTAAAATAAATGCATTGAAGGCTAGGAAAATTAACTTATAGAGGATGCCTCTTGCCTTATGTCTCAAGCCTTGGAAAAGAAAGGTAGGAGAGACAGACTTTAGAAGGGGACAGGCACCAGTGAAGCAGAAGGGCAGAGGGCCTGCATGGGGAAATATGTGAGAGTTCTGAGTGTTCTCTGATGGAAGTAGCCACTTCTCTGTCTTTTTTGTGTTATCATTTCTCAGCCTAAAGTACCAGAGAATGGCCAGGCTGAGTAGTCATTATGGAGAGCACAGATGGATAAAGCAAGAAGAGACTATGGGGCTATGAAAAAGTAAGTTCAGAGTTAAGTGGCTCATAAAAGGCAAATAGAGTGACTACTTTGTTGCTTTGAGTGAGGCTTTTCTCAGTAGTAAGTTTGCATTGTTATTAATCATCTATATATTTATTCAATTAACAATTATTTACTGATCCTCTGCTATGTGTCAGTCACTGCCATAGGTTCAGGGGCTATATAAAGTTGAACAAAACATTATTTTTGCTCCTGAGACACATAAAGTACATTTAAAAAAATCCTGGAATGACAAATAATCATCAGTGCCCAAGGCACTGAGCCTACAAATATTCCTTGTAGAGTAAAAAGAAACTTGCATTAGATTTTAATCCCGGAAAAAAGCAGTAAATTTCTCTGAAAGTCCCCAGGAATCCAGAATTCTTTGAACTTCAACATTTTAGTGTTGGAAACACCTTAGATATTATCAGTATCTTTAGCTGTTAGCTGAACTATATTCTTCCTAATATCGCTTCTAGATCTCCTATCTCATTATTCTAATTTCTTTACTTATGTGATAAAGTTCTAAAAATATGAAGTTTTACTCCATATATTGAAAAAATTTTACCCTGAAAGGCCAGGAAATTTGGCTACAGAAGATCTAAGGGTATAGGGAAATTACTGGGCAGGCACAATAACAGTAAAAGGCAGGTTAGCAGTCTTAACTGGATAATATCCTTTTAATAGTCGTTAGCACATACCTTGCCTGAGACCACAGGAATGCTCCTCAGAATCTCTGCAACAACCTGCCCCCTCTGCTAGTTTGTCAGTAAGGATATAGATGTTTCTGAATGCTCTTTAGGGAATATCTAGAATGCAAAGATTGTCTTTCCTGGGAGTTTCTCTTTAAATAACGCAGGATCTAAAAAATGTGGTGCATCTCATTCTCCCCTCTAAGGGACATATTAGGGGAAAAGTGTCACATAGGAATTAGGCATTCCTCAGGGTCAGGACTCAAAATCTTTCCTGTGGCTAAATAACCTTGTCTCTCATAATGGAGTATAGATCTGGGCTCTGGGACCCAGAATAGTTATGGGAGTCAAAATAGACTTCACTCAGGATCATGCTTCTCTGGAATAGACCATCAGTAAACACTATTCTCTTCTCAGCTTTTCACTCATTTTTCACTATGTTTTTCATTTCTTCTGCTGAGATAATAACAATATTTTTGAAGTTTTAAATACACATCTCATTTAATTCTTTAAAAATATCTATCTGTATGCTTAAAAATGTTTACTATGGTAAATTTTATGTTACATGCTTTTTACCACAATTAAAAATAAACAGCTATTTGTATGAGGAAGCCAAGACAAGAGTTATTCCCATTTTGCAGATGGAACAATTCATAGCAGCTAAAGGCTTGCTCCAGTTCACATAGGCAATACAAGGCAGGGAAGAAATTGAACCTTGAGCCTCTGAACTCAAATCTAGCTAAACATTAACTTTTCCCTTCAATTACAACTCTACTAATTATTCCCAAATATATATTCCCTATCATGATTTTTCACTTAACTTGCAGTATCATTTAATAGGACTTGGTTTATCTAAGAAGAAGGAAGACAGGGAAAATAAAGGACATTCCTGAGCTTTTGCTTACACATCTCTATAGCCCCATTTCCCACTCTATTCCGTGCCTTACACTGTAAGTCCCAGCAACCAAACTGTTTGTAGCTATACTCTCACAATGCTATGTTGATCCATGGTGCTTTGGTTTTTTTCCTGTTCTTCCCTCTTCCTGAAATTTCAACCCTGCCTTTCTTCTCCCTACCCAAAATATGTGCACACACTTCACTTCTGTAATTCTTACCAACTTTTCAAGATTCAGCACATTATCTGCTCCTCCAGGAAGTCTTTCTTTATTCCCAGGCTGGTTTGGGGGTCTTCTTTTGTGTTACTAAAGCGTCTAATGCATACATATGTTGTTGAAATTATCTAGCTATATGTCTAAGTTTGATGATTATCTATAATTATTTATTCATATTTGAAATTCTAGTGCACAGCCCAGGGACTTACATGGAACTCAATTAACATATGCTTAATGAAGAAGATAAGCTAAGGTCTAGAAGTGAAAATACAAGAACTGTGTTTGTAGGATATTAAATATATTTGATGTGAAATAGAGGGCTTGTAGAGTGAATTAGTGGAGAAACAGCATTGGAGGGTCAGGTTAGGTGGATTTTGGAGGTCTTTGAATGCCTAGATTTGGGATTTTTAAAATATATTTTACAAGAAATATGAAGTCACTAGGTAATTTTTGAGTGAACATTAATGAACAAAATTGCACCTTGATAATGTGTAGAATGCAGAGAAATTATGGAAGTAGGAAATGTCATTAATTCATGTAACTAGCATTTATTCATCACCATTCAGGCATCAGACTCTTTACTGCAATAGTCTGGGGTAATGGGCTAAATAAGACACTAATAATGAAGATAAAAAGATAAGAGTATATATGAATAATCAATAGGGTTTGACAACTGAAAGATGACCATTAAAGAGACAGATTTTAAGTCTGAATTAGTTTTCAGGCACCATTACTGACAGATCAAGCAACAGCTAAAGCAAAAGCTAGTAAGGGAGAGGGGTAATTATAAGATGAGTTATAGATATGTTATTTTGAGATGTGAAAGAACTTCTAAGTAGAAATTTCTGATTGCCATTAAGGATGAAGAACTGAACTTCAGAAGAGATGACAAGCCTATGGACACAGATATAAGTGTTATTTAAGTAGAGATTATAAATGAACTATGAGGATGCACCAGATACTAGAAAAAAAGTGTAGGGAATGACAGGAGAGACAAAGAATATAATTGGTGGGTGGAGGAAAATGGGTTTAATAATAATTAATAATAATATATAGTATTTACTAAGTATGTGCCAAAAATATGTTAAGGCATTTATGTATTTCATCTCATTTCATCTTTTTCAGTATTCTTGTAAATTAAGCATTATTCTCAACCACTTTAAAGGTGAGGAAACTAAAGTTGAAATGAGTTATGTATCATCCCTCATTGCCATGTAGCTAAGTAGGTGACAGAGTCAGAATTTGAACCTAAGTCTATTTTACGATCTTCTTCCAAAGTGTTCAGGGAACTAACAGAGAACAAGGACATGACTGTATCATGAAAATCAAGAAAGAGAATTACAAGAACAAATAAATGATCAATGGGTGAAATTTGGAAATGATCTAGCTTTATTATTATCATTATTCCCTGTTTTTAATGTCTTGAAACCGCTTTAGATATATTTGCTGAGTGAATATTGTCAGGGAAAATGAAAACTGAAAAAATGGCAATAAAATTTTGTGGTTAGAGGATCATTGGCAAATGTGGAATTAATGCAATTTTAGCCGTATGGCTTCTGCATAGTCTGTGGAGGATGAATAAATAAATTGATACAAAATGAACTAGTCAATGTGGATGACGTTTGAGAAGTTTGCTAATGAAAAGATGAAAAAACTGGAGTTGGCAATGTAATCAAGGTTAACTTTCTCTGAGGTATAGTAGATATACTGTGTCTTAGATACTATGATACAGTAATAAAATGTGCATGTTTGAAAGAGAGGGGAAGGAGTCAGTAGTAAAAGAGAAACTAAAGATATCAAAGATAAAAGAGGTAATAAGTAGAGCCAGTGGTAGGAAACTAGGCCAAAATAGTTTAAATGTAAGCTTTATCAAACAGTCAAGGAGTGTTAAATCCTCACTCCAGCTCCTTGGGGCTCTCTACCTCTGGGTTCACTAGACCTGTGAAATCTCATGCATGTGAGCCCCTCCTTCCTGCCACAACTGCTAATGGTCCTTTGATACCCTGGATCCTTCTGAAGAAGTTGTGCGGAGCTGTACTGTGCAGTTGCTGACAGAATCTTCTATAGTATACTTCAGAGATGTGCTGTGCTATCTCTGAACTGCTCTGAATCTCCTTCAGTGAAGAATGGAGAATATCCTTCTGCCTTTGAACCACATTTTGTTAGCTTGACTCCTTTTGTTCCTTACCCTTCCTCTGTTTCAGCAGACACTTTTTATATAAACAATTCTTTCGCCCCTTAGACAGAAAAGAAACTAAGTATCTCTTTCCTTCTGATTTCTAGCCTGACTCAAAGACCTAGCTTCCCATAGGTATTGCACCTGAATGGGAGCATGGCAGCAAGTGTTCCTCTAGTTAACCACATGGGACATGGCGTTTCTTTCCTCTAGGCATTGGGGGAGAACCCTTCAGAAGAAAGCCTTTCTCCCACTGGGCTATTCTCTGAGAAGCTAGATTTGTGGTTGTGGTTATAACCTGATTTGCTGGACTGCAGAACAATGAAGATGAAGACATTTGGGAAACAGGAGGCAGCCCTCAGTTTCTGAAAGAGGTGGGTACAGGATGAGGGGTGGGCTCTGTACTTTGGCATATGGGTGAATGGTTTTGTTGGCTATACACTGGGGAAGAATACGGGGAACCAGATTTTTTTTTCCATTGGTTTTAAATGAAGAAAGATTGTGGAAACTTTGCTGACATTTTGTAGGCATGTGAGGTAGGGGGAAAGACAGTAAGTAGTTCAGGGATGAGGGATTTTGGAGAATCTGTGTTGTAGTACTAGAGGTGGTCATAAGGTAACCTATTAAATTTTGTCTGGGACATTAGCCCTGGAGAAATCATCTATTAAATTTTGTCTGGGCCACTAAAACTATGACTCTTCACCTCTGCTGATTAATCTGTTTCTTTATTTAAATTTTAAAAATTGAGATATAATTGACATATAACATTGTGTAAGTTTAAGGTGTACCTGTTCATTTGATGCATTTATACATTACAGTCTGATTACCATCATAGTGCTCCTTAATACCTCTATCATGTCACGAAATTATAGAATTTCCATCTCCAAGAGCTAAACTATCAGTTTAATGCAATGAAGGCAGGTCTCAGAATTCTGCCATGTGCACAAACATTTATTAGCTAGGAGGCACAAAAACCACTATCAAACTTGTTTTTGGAAGCCCATGGAAGTCCCAACTCTATCCCTTAGGCTCTCTGATTAGAAGAATGAATGAAAGATTTTATCAAAGACAAAATGTAACAAAATTCTCACTGGTAGAAAAGCTAACCTGGTGAGATCAGGTGATGGATTCTATGTTAAGGGAGGAGCACAGAAATGAATGAATCATGGACCTATTCACCCCTCCACACTGTATAAGCTGCTTGACAAGCTCACATTCTAATATCACTTCAAGAAATAGTTTAGGTTTATTTCTAGCTAGTCCACATATTCAGTCACTTGGCTTCTAACCAGAAAAAGAAATCTAAAGTTCTGTATGCCACTGGTTTTCAACTGGGGCAATTTTACTCCCACCCGTCCCCTGCAAAAATATTTGACAATTTCTAGAGACCTTTTGTTTATCATGGCTGAAGAAAGGGTGGGTGCTACTGATATCTAACATGTAGAGGCCAGGGTCACTGCCAAACATCCTACAAGGCATGGGAAACCCCTCACTTCCCAACCCCTAGCAAAAAATTATCTGGTGCATAATGTTAATAGTGCTGAACTTGAGGAGACCTGCTCTATGCTAATTAATGAGCCCTATGATGAAGATGCAGTTCTGGATACTTGAAGCTACCTGCCTCTGGCTGTAGACCACTAACTAAAGTCTTTGAAATGTTACCAAACCACTCCTAGAGTGTGATTTCTAGATTAGGGTATTTCAACTATTAACTAACCCTCTTTACTGTTGACTATTAACTAACCCAGGTTAAGATTAACTTGCATGCACAGATATATGACACAGGTCTAAGGTGTTGTGCTTTAAAGTAAATTGAATTCAGTATGATATTTGGCTCTTCCATTTACTCTATTTTGTTAATTATGAGGCCAGCAAGGGAAGACAGTACTGCACTTGGTTTTTAAGATACCTACTTAAAAATGGTCTTATTCATATCGACAGAGGGGATCATTTTGTCATAACTAATTTTGTGTCTCCAATATTTTGTGTCAAAAATAAAACTATCTACCTATCTATCTAGAGAGATAGATAAAAATATCTATAAATATTCCAGTGAATATCTTTGTACATATTTTAATATTTAAAATATTTTCCTTAGGCTATATGGTGAAAGGTAGGCTTTAAACAGTCTCAAGACTCTCAATAAAAATTGCCAAATTGACATTCAGGAGAGTTTGTACCCATTTATACGTCCAAATAGCAAAATTGTTTGCTTAGCCAACAGAAGAGTTGATAATACAAAGTATTATCATTACTAAAAAAGTATTTGCAAGTTAGACACGATCACTTTATAATTTGCGAAGTAGCTCACATAGTTTATTTTATTTAATTTAATCAACCTCATTTCAAGGCTGTTGAGCTGTTTGAAAAGAAAGTTTCTATTGTTATTTGAATGTAGGTAGAGTTCTGACTCTTTATATTTGATTCCATCAGGCAACAAGTGAAACACTTGAAAATATGGATAGGGAGAATCAGACAATAGTGACTGAGTTTTATTACTCTGATTTCCCTCATTTGAGAAAGGTAGTCTCTTATTCTTCATTCCTTTGCTCTTTATTTATGTGTTCATTATTGTTGGAAATTTCATGATCTTATTTGCTGTCCAACTGGATACACATTTTCACAATCCCATGTATAATTTCATCAGTGTCTTCTTCCTGGAGATTTGGTATACCAGAGTGACCGTCCCAAAGATGCTCTCCAACCTTGTCAGTAAAGAGAATACTATTTCTTTCATTAGCTGCCTTCTGCAGATGTAGTTTTTCCACTCACTTGGGGTCACAGAAGGCCTGTTCCTCGCAGTGATGGTCATTGACAGGTATGATGCCATCTGCCAGCCTCCCCACTATGCAACCGTTATGACCCCTCAACTATGCATCCAGCTCTCCACCAGCTCTGGCATCTTTGGCTTTCTTGTGCTACTGCCAGAGAATGTGTGGATTTCTACCCTTCCCTTCTGTGGTCTCAACCAAATCAATCAACTCTTCTGTGACTTTGAACCTGTGTTATGCTTGGCCTGTGCAGACACATCCATGATGTGTTGAAGATGTGATTCATGCTATTTCCATCCTGATTTCTGTCTGTATCATCACCCTTTCATATTTAAGAATTATCACTGTGATCCTGAGGATTCCCTCAGGTAAGAGCCGTCAGAAGGCATTCTCCACTTGTG